>NC_133328.1:189522394-189826769 GCF_042186555.1 Aquarana catesbeiana | reverse complement strand
GGAAGAACCAGAAGAGCCAGAAGAACCAGAAGAACCAGAAGATGAAGGAAGATAGAAGAAAGAAGAAGTATTTAAATAAAGGAATTGTCAAAAACTGTCTCTTGTCATTTTTAACATTTTTGACAGTTTTTTAGTGAAATGGTAGGGGTACTTTTGTACCCCCTTACCATTTCACACAGGGGGGGGCCGGGATCTGGGGGTCCCCTTGTTAAAGGGGGCTTCCAGATTCCGATAAGCCCCCCGCCCGCAGACCCCCACAACCACCGGCCAGGGTTGTGGGGATGAGGCCCTTGTCCTCATCAACATGGGGACAAGGTGTTTTGGGGGGCTACCCCAAAGCACCCTCCCAATGTTGAGGGCATGTGGCCTGGTACGGTTCAGGAGGGGGGGGGCGCACTCTCGTCCCCCCCTCTTTTCCTGCGGCCTGCCAGGTTGCGTGCTCGGATAAGGGTCTGGTATGGATTTTTGGGGGGACCCCACGCCGTTTTTTTTTTTTTTTTTTGGCGCGGGGTTCCCCTTAAAATCCATACCAGACCTGAAGGGTCTGGTATGGAATTTAGGGGGAACCCCACATCATTTTTTTTTTTTAATTTTGGCCGGGGTTCCCCTTAACCACTTGCCGACCGCCGCACGACTATATACGTCGGCAGAATGGCACGGGCAGGCAAAAGGACTTACATGTACGTCCTTGCCTGCCCGCGGGTGGGGGGTCCGATCGGACCCCCCCCCGGTGCCAGCGGCGGTCGGCAAATCTCCCCCGGCGATCGGAGGTGAGGGGGAGGCCATCCATTCGTGGCCCCCCCCTCGCGATCGCTCTCAGCCAATGGGATCATTTCCCTGCCTCTGTATTGTACACAGAGGCAGAGGAAATGATGTCATCTCTCCTCGGCTCGGTATTTTCCGTTCCGGGCCGAGGAGAGAAGACTGCAATGTGAGTGCACAACACACACACACACAGTAGAACATGCCAGGCACACAAAACACCCCGATCCCCCCCCCGATCGCCCCCCGATCCCCCCCCAATCACCCCCCCCCCCTGTCACAAACTGACACCAGCAGGTTTTTTTTTTTTTTTTTTTTTTTTTTCTGATTACTGTATTGGTGTCAGTTTGTGACATTTACAGTGTTAGGACAGTTAGTATTACCCCCCTGTAGGTCTAGGGTACCCCCCTAACCCCCCCTAATAAAGTTTTAACCCCTTGATCACCCCCCGTCACCAGTGTCGCTAAGCGATCATTTTTCTGATCGCTGTATTAGTGTCGCTGGTGACGCTAGTTAGTGAGGTAAATATTTAGGTTCGCCGTCAGCGTTTTATAGCGACAGGGACCCCCATATACTACCGAATAAATGTTTTAACCCCTTGATGGCCCCCTAGTTAACCCTTTCACCACTGATCACCGTATAACCGTTACGGGTGACGCAGGTTAGTTTGTTTATTTTTTATAGTGTCAGGGCACCCGCCGTTTATTACCGAATAAAGGTTTAGCCCCCTGATCGCCCGGCGGTGATATGCGTCGCCCCAGGCAGCGTCAGATTAGCGCCAGTACCGCTAACACCCACGCACACAGCATACGCCTCCCTTAGTGGTATAGTATCTGTACGGATCAATATCTGATCCGATCAGATCTATACTAGCGTCCCCAGCAGTTTAGGGTTCCCAAAAACACAGTGTTAGCGGGATCAGCCCAGATACCTGCTAGCACCTGCGTTTTGCCCCTCCGCCCGGCTCGGCCCAGCCCACCCAAGTGCAGTATCGATCGATCACGGTCACTTACAAAACACTAAACGCATAACTGCAGCGTTCGCAGAGTCAGGCCTGATCCCTGTGATCGCTAACAGTTTTTTTGGTAGCGTTTTGGTGAAATGGCAAGCACCAGCCCCAGGCAGCGTCAGGTTAGTGCCAGTAGCGCTAACACCCACGCACGCACCGTACACCTCCCTTAGTGGTATAGTATCTGAACGCATCAATATCTGATCCGATCAGATCTATACTAGCGTCCCCAACAGTTTAGGATTCCTAAAAACGCAGTGTTAGCGGGATCAGCCCAGATACCTGCTAGCACCTGCGTTTTGCCCCTCCGCCCGGCCCAGCCCAGCCCACCCAAGTGCAGTATCGATCGATCACTGTCACTTACAAAACACTAAACGCATAACTGCAGCGTTCGCAGAGTCAGGCCTGATCCCTGCGATCGCTAACAGTTTTTTTGGTAGCGTTTTGGTGAACTGGCAAGCACCAGCCCCAGGCAGCGTCAGGTTAGTGCCAGTAGCGCTAACACCCATGCACGCACCGTACACCTCCCTTAGTGGTATAGTATCTGAACTGATCAATATCTGATCTGATCCGATCAGATCTATACTGGCATCCCCAGCAGTTTAGGGTTCCCAAAAACGCAGTGTTAGTGGGATCAGCCCAGATACCTGCTAGCACCTGCGTTTTGCCCCTCCGCCCGGCCCAGCCCAGCCCACCCAAGTGCAGTATCGATCGATCACTGTCACTTACAAAACTCTAAACGCATAACTGCAGCGTTCGCAGAGTCAGGCCTGATCCCTGCGATCGTTAACAGTTTTTTTGGTAGCGTTTTGGTGAACTGGCAAGCGCCAGTGGCCTAGTACACCCCGGTCATAGTCAAACCAGCACTGCAGTAACACTTGGTGACGTGGCGAGTCCCATAAGTGCAGTTCAAGCTGGTGAGGTGGCAAGCACAAGTAGTGTCCCGCTGCCACAAAGAAGACAAACACAGGCCCGTCGTGCCCATAATGCCCTTCCTGCTGCATTCGCCAATCCTAATTGGGAACCCACCACTTCTGCAGCGCCCGTACTTCCCCCATTCACATCCCCAACCAAATGCAGTCGGCTGCATGAGAGGCATTTTCTTTATGTCCTCCCCCGAGTACCCCTACCCAACGAACCCCCAAAAAAGATGTCGTGTCTGCAGTAAGCGCGGATATAGGCGTGACACCCGCTATTATTGTCCCTCCTGTCCTGACAATCCTGGTCTTTGCATTGGTGAATGTTTTGAATGCTACCATTCACTAGCTGAGTATTAGCGTAGGGTACAGCATTGCACAGACTAGGCACACTTTCACAGGGTCTCCCAAGATGCCATCGCATTTTGAGAGACCCGAACCTGGAACCGGTTACAGTTATAAAAGTTACAGTTACAAAAAAAGTGTAAAAAAAAAAAAAAAAAACACAAACAAAAATATAAAATAAAAAGTAATAGTTGTCGTTTTATTGTTCTCTCTCTATTCTCTCTCTCTCTATTCTCTCTATTGTTCTGCTCTTTTTTACTGTATTCTATTCTGCAATGTTTTATTGTTATTATGTTTTATCATGTTTGCTTTTCAGGTATGCAATTTTTTATACTTTACCATTTACTGTGCTTTATTGTTAGCCATATTTTTGTCTTCAGGTACAGCATTCACGACTTTGAGTGGTTATACCAAAATGATGCTTGCAGGTTTAGGTATCATCTTGGTATCATTCTTTTCAGCCAGCGGTCGGCTTTCATGTAAAAGCAATCCTAGCGGCTAATTAGCCTCTAGACTGCTTTTACAAGCAGTGGGAGAGAATGCCCCCCCCCCCCCCATCGTCTTCCGTGTTTTTCTCTGGCTCTCCTGTCTCAACAGGGAACCTGAGAATGCAGCCGGTGATTCAGCCAGCTGACCATAGAGCTGATCAGAGACCAGAGTGGCTCCAAACATCTCTATGGCCTAAGAAACCGGAAGCTACGAGCATTTTATGACTTAGATTTCGCCGGATGTAAATAGCGCCATTGGGAAATTGGGGAAGCATTTTATCACACCGATCTTGGTGTGGTCAGATGCTTTGAGGGCAGAGGAGAAATCTAGGGTCTAATAGACCCCAATTTTTTCAAAAAAGAGTACCTGTCACTACCTATTGCTATCATAGGGGATATTTACATTCCCTGAGATAACAGTAAAAATGATTAAAAAAAAAAAAAAATGAAAGGAACAGTTTTAAAATAAGATAAAAAAGCAAAAAAATAATAAAGAAAAAAAAAAAAAAAAAAAAAAAAGCACCCCTGTCCCCCCTGCTCTCGCGCTAAGGCGAACGCAAGCGTCGGTCTGGCGTCAAATGTAAACAGCAATTGCACCATGCATGTGAGGTATCACCGCGACGGTTAGATCGAGGGCAGTAATTTTAGCAGTAGACCTCCTCTGTAAATCTAAAGTGGTAACCTGTAAAGGCTTTTAAAGGCTTTTAAAAATGTATTTATTTTGTTGCCACTGCACGTTTGTGCGCAATTGTAAAGCATGTCATGTTTGGTATCCATGTACTCGGCCTAAGATCATCTTTTTTATTTCATCAAACATTTGGGCAATATAGTGTGTTTTAGTGCATTAAAATGTAAAAAAGTGTGTTTTTTCCCCAAAAAATGCGTTTGAAAAATCGCTGCGCAAATACTGTGTGAAAAAAAAAAATTAAACACCCACCATTTTAATCTGTAGGGCATTTGCTTTAAAAAAATATATAATGTGTGGGGGTTCAAAGTAATTTTCTTGCAAAAAAAAATAATTTTTTCATGTAATCAAAAAGTGTCAGAAAGGGCATTGTCTTCAAGTGGTTAGAAGAGTGGGTGATGTGTGACATAAGCTTCTAAATGTTGTGCATAAAATGCCAGGACAGTTCAAACCCCCCCCAAATGACCCCATTTTGGAAAGTAGACACCCCAAGCTATTTGCTGAGAGGCATGTCGAGTCCATGGAATATTTTATATTGTGACACAAGTTGCGGGAAAGAGACAAATTTTTTTTTTTTTTTTTTTTTTTGCACAAAGTTGTCACTAAATGATATATTGCTCACACAGGTCATGGGCATATGTGGAATTGCACCCCAAAATACATTCTGCTGCTTCTCCTGAGTATGGGGATACCACATGTGTGGGACTTTTTAGGAGCCTAGCCGCGTACGGGACCCCGAAAACCAATCACCGCCTTCAGGATTTCTAAGGCGTAAATTTTTGATTTCACTCTTCACTGCCTATCACAGTCTCGGAGGCCATGGAATGCCCAGGTGGCACAAACCCCCCCCAAATGACCCCATTTTGGAAAGTAGACACCCAAAGCTATTTGCTGAGCGGTATAGTGAGTATTTTGCAGACCTCACTTTTTGTCACAAAGTTTTGAAAATTAAAAAAAGAAAAAAAAAATTTTTTTTTTTGTCTTTCTTCATTTTCAAAAACAAATGAGAGCTGCAAAATACTCACCATGCCTCTCAGCAAATAGCTTGGGGTGTCTACTTTCCAAAATGGGGTCATTTGGGGGGGGGGTTGTGCCACCTGGGCATTCCATGACCTCCGAAACTGTGATAGGCAGTGAAGAGTGAAATCAAAAATGTACACCCTTAGAAATCCTGAAGGCGGTGATTGGTTTTCGGGGTCCCGTACGCGGCTAGGCTCCTAAAAAGTCCCACACATGTGGTATCCCCATACTCAGGAGAAGCAGCAGAATGTATTTTGGGGTGCAATTCCACATATGCCCATGACCTGTGTGAGCAATATATCATTTAGTGACAACTTTGTGCAAAAAAAAAAAAAAATAAAAATAAATTGTCACTTTCCCGCAACTTGTGTCAAAATATAAAATATTCCATGGACTCAACATGCCTCTCAGCAAATAGCTTGGGGTGTCTACTTTCCAAAATGGGGTCATTTGGGGGGGGTTTGTGCCATCTGGGCATTTTATGGCCTTCAAAACTGTGATAGGTAGTGAGGAGTAAAATCAAAAATGTACGCCCTTAGAAATCCTGAAGGCGGTGATTGGTTTTCGGGGCCCCGTATGCGGCTAGGCTCCCAAAAAGTCCCACACATGTGGTATCCCCGTACTCAGGAGAAGCAGCTAAATGTATTTTGGGGTGCAATTCCACATATGCCCATGGCCTGTGTGAGCAATATATCATTTAGTGACAACTTTTTGTAATTTTTTTTTTTTTTTTTTTGTCATTATTCAATCACTTGGGACAAAAAAAATGAATATTCAATGGGCTCAACATGCCTATCAGCAATTTCCTTGGGGTGTCTACTTTCCAAAATGGGGTCATTTGTGGGGGTTTTGTACTGCCCTGCCATTTTAGCACCTCAAGAAACGACATAGGCAGTCATAAATTAAAGGCTGTGTAAATTCCAGAAAATGTACCCTAGATTGTAGGCGCTATAACTTTTGCGCAAACCAATAAATATACACTTATTGACATTTTTTTTACCAAAGACATGTGGCCAAATACATTTTGGCCTAAATGTATGACTAAAATTGAGTTTATTGGATTTTTTTTAGAACAAAAAGTAGAAAATATCATTTTTTTTCAAAATTTTCGGTCTTTTTCCGTGTATAGCGCAAAAAATAAAAACGGCAGAGGTGATCAAATACCATCAAAAGAAAGCTCTATTTGTGGGAAGAAAAGGACGCAAATTTCGTTTGGTTACAGCATTGCATGACCGCGCAATTAGCAGTTAAAGCGACGCAGTGCCAATTTGTAAAAAGTGCTCTGGTCAGGAAGGGGGTAAATCCTTCCGGGGCTGAAGTGGTTAATATCCATACCAGACCTGAAGTTTTAAATGAGTTTTTTCCTTCAAAATGTCATTTTGCTGTCAGACTGTTCTAAACACGGGAAACATGCGCCCCTTTACAGGCATACTATAGACACCCCCCAGGTACGAAATTTAAAGGGATATTACACTTTTATTGTTTGACTTTAAGCATTATTAAAATCACTGCTCCTGAAAAAACGGCCGTTTTTAAAACTTTTTTTTGCATTGATCCATGTCCCCTGGGGCAGGACCCAGGTCCCCAAACACTTTTTATGACAATAACTTGCATATTAGCCTTTAAAATTAGCACTTTTGATTATTCATGTTCGTGTCCCATAGACTTTAACAGTGTTCGCGTGTTCGAACGAACTTTTTTCCTGTTCGCATGTTCTGGTGCGAACCGAACAGGGGGGTGTTCGGCTCATCCCTACTCATCAGTAAGGGCTATTCGCAAGTCTTTACCCCAGGATAAACGTAAGGTTTCTGTTTGTGAGTGGTGAGGTATTCCCTGGAGAAGAGAGTAGATGATAGATATTAGGTGTCTTTGTGGTGTGTTCTGGGAACATAAGGTTTCAAATGGTGTTAATTGTCTTGACCATATATCATTGGAGTCTGAATAGGTGAAAAAGTGTCTCAGCTGTCTATATGTCCAGAAAGGAAAATCCTTTGTGTGGGATGTAGATCTGAGATTTTCATAGGATCGCAACCGGCCTTCATGGAAGAATTGGCGTGTTTGGACATCTTCGTGTGGCCATTCTTGTTTTAAAAATGCATCTGACTCCCCCGGGGGGAAATATGGGTTCCCCCTCAGGGAAGTCAAAGGCCCTGGTCGTGAGGATACATGGAAGGATGTCACAGCCAAAGTAAAAGCAAGTAATGACAGGTAGATAATTGGATGTATCTTGATGGGTTGGGGCCAGTGTTTGGATGGGAGCCAGGGAAGGTTGTATAGAGGCCTGTGTATAAAGGAGCTTTCTAATACTACCCAAGGCTTCCCTATTTTGTTGGTTCTCCAGTCAACCACCCTAGTTAAATGGCAGGCCAGGTAGTACTTATGAAGATCTGGGAGAGAAATCCCACCCTTGGTCTTGTCGCATGTCAGTCGTGTATATTTGATTCGTGGAGGACTGCCCTTCCAAATGAAGGTTGTACAGGATTTTTTATACGAAAAAAAGAAGGAAGGGGGCAAGTGGATTGGGATGGTCTGCATTAGGTAAAGAAGGCGGGGGAGGACAATCATTTTTATCAGGGCTGAGCGTCCAAACCATGATACGTTGAGGGTGGCCCAATCTTTTAAATCTGTCTGAATTTTTGATAGAGTATGAAGGAAATTGTGGTCATACAGGTCTGTAAGTTGCCTAGTAACTTGGATGCCTAGATAAGTAATGGCGTCTCCTTTCCATTGAAAAGGAAAGGAGTCTTGGCAGTGAGTAACCTCCTGCAGGGAAAGGGATATATTCAAAGCATGGGATTTGGGGTAATTTATTTTAAGATTTGATAACACACCAAAATGGTTAATGTCCTTCAGCAAGTTAGGCAGGGATATATGAGGTGATTGGAGTGTCAACAGAATATCGTCTGCGAAAGCTGCTACCTTAAATTCCCTCCGGTTGATAGTTATTCCTTGGATATCTGTATTGGCGCATAGTCTATTTAGAAGGGGCTCTAGGGTCAAGACAAAAATTAGAGGGGACAATGGACAGCCTTGGCGAGTTCCGTTGGTTATTGGAAAGGCGCTTGACAGGAGGCCGTTTGCTTTAACCCTTGCTGAGGGATTGTCATATAAAGCGTTGATGTGTGCACACATGCGTGGTAGTAGGCCAATGCCCTTCAGCACTTCCCGCATATAGTCCCAGGCCACCCTGTCAAATGCCTTCTCGGCATCGAGTGACAACAGGAACCCCTTCGTGTCCGAGGAAGTGAGCCAATGGTGGATGTTTAAGGTGCGTATGGTGTTATCCCTGGCCTCCCTACCCGGGATAAAGCCCACTTGGTCCGCTAAGACAAGGCCAGGGATTAAGGGCAGTAGTCTGTTTGCTATAATCTTTGCATATAATTTAATATCTACATTGAGTAGTGATATGGGTCTATAGTTGGATGCTAGGGAGGGGTCTTTGTCTGTTTTCGGTATGACTGCTACATGGGCTTCAAGCATGTTGCCCAAGGGGGTAAGTGAGTTTGATAGGGAGTTAAAGGTGGTGAGCATTTGCGGTGAGAGAGTTTCTAAGAAACTTTTGTAGTAGATTAGTGGTGATCCATCCGGGCCTGGGCTCTTGCCCACTTTCATTTGTTTTATCGCTAGGCACAGCTCCTCCGTGGTCAAAGGGCATTCTAAAGCTGTGGCTTGTTGTGAAGTGATCGGTTTAGGGCAATAATGAGTTTCCCCCTAATGACACACTTGTGGGCCTCCCACAGTGTGATAGGAGTTGTGTCTGGGGAAGTATTCTCTTGAAAGTACAGTTGAAGTCGGGTGTTTATTTGTCTTAATATGTCAGGGTCTTTAAGGAGAGAAGGGTTCAGTCTCCAGGTCTTAGTTCTGTTGTTGTAGTCTGGAAATGTTAAAGTGATCGTGATGGGGTGGTGGTCTGATAAAAACATAGGTTCTATTGTGGCTTGTGAGAGAAATGATAGGTCTGTCTGGGATAGAAATATATAGTCAATTCTCGAGTATTTTTGATGTGGGGAGGAAAAGAATGTGTAGTCTTTGTCCGTCGGGAACATGGTGTCGTGAAGAGTCAGGTTTTGTAGTTGAAGTTTAAATTTGTCATAGTGCGCGATAGGGAAGTGCAGAGGTCCCAGTGGAAGAATCCAAAGTTGGATTTAGTGGGACATTGAAATCACCGCCGAGAAGTACCTCTTGAAAGGTGGAGAGAAGATCACAAATTTGCCTAAAAAAGGTTACTTGGTGTTCATTCGGGCAGTACACATTTGCGATCGTGATTGGTTTTGATGCGTATGTGCCTTTAATAAAAATGTATCTACCCTCGTGATCAACCAGGGAATCCTTCAGTTGAAAGTCAGCATGCTTGGAGATAAGTATGGAGACTCCTTTTGTTTTAGAAGTTGGATTCGTAGAGTGGAGTGTACGCTTATAGATGTAATTTGATAATTTGGGGACATGCTTTGTGCAAAAATGTGTTTCCTGTAACAAGTGGAAGTGGGCTTTGTGTTTAGTCAATGCCGACAAGACTTGCAACCTTTTTTCTGGAATATTTAAGCCTTTTACATTAAGTGACAGGCATTTAAGTGAGAGTTGTTGGGTAGAGGTTGCTACTCCCCTCGGCATTATGGATATTTCTAAAGTTATAGGGGGTGTTAAGATTATCTAGCTAGTTCCGTGTCCTGTATGTATGTTACAGGATGATTCCGTGGGTAAATGGAAACTGGGGAAGAGGAGAGAGGAGCGGTCCCCACCCTATAGAATAGATTTGATGTAGACGAGATGTGGAAAAAGAGAGGGAAGTTAGACAAAATAAAGAGGGTAGGACACAAGGGGAATGAGAAGATAAAAAAGAAAAGAGGGGGGGGGGGGAGGGAAGGGGAGAAAAGAGGGGCAAATAAGATTAACCCCTTGGGAATTGGGGAACGTACCTCAGAAATACGGCGGGTACGTGTGTAAGTCGTTACCGGAGGTGGCCGTAGGCTTGCCTATCCACCTGTAGAAAAAATGTCCAGTTTAATGGCTCTAGTCCGTGTGGACAGCTGTTTGGGGTTTGCGAGCTGTGGTAGGAATGAGTGCTACAGCACTACGGAGGACGAACAATGCTAAATAGTAGCAGTTAAGGGCATGAAGAGGTGTGCAAAGAAACTGCGTTGTGGAAAATCTAGATGTGTGTCGTGTGGGATCATATGAATGCTAATTCGGTCCTGTGTATAGGTAAATTGCGACAAACTATACGCAATTTCTAATGGTAATAGTAATACACTAGAACCCCTTTCGGCGAGATATGACCCTACACAGTGAAGCATATAACAAATAACAGTTAACAGGTAGAAAGCAGGCTAAAACAACAACCTATGACAGTCAAACACCTTAGGGACATTGATGTTAATAAAGGCAATGACATTTTTGGAAGCATATTTCTCTATATTTTACTTTATCTAACTTTCCTGCCCCCTGGAATATTTAATTTTTATTGTTTCACTTTAAGCATTATTAAAATCACTGCTCCGGAAAAAATGGCTGTCTTCAAAACTTTTTTGCATTGATACAAGTTCCCTGGGGCAGGACCAGGATCCCCAAACACTTTTTATGGCAATAACTTGCATATAAGCCTTTAAAATGAGCACTTTTGATTTTTCATGTTCGTGTCTAGGGATGAGCCGAACCCCCCCCTGTTCGGTTCGCACCAGAACATGCGAACAGGAAAAATGTTCGTTCGAACACGCGAACACCGTTAAAGTCTATGGGACACGAACATGAATAATCAAAAGTGCTAATTTTAAAGGCTTATATGCAAGTTATTGTCATAAAAAGTGTTTGGGGACCTGGGTCCTGCCCCAGGGGACATGGATCAATGCAAAAAAAAGTTTTAAAAACGGCCGTTTTTTCAGGAGCAGTGATTTTAATAATGCTTAAAGTCAAACAATAAAAGTGTAATATCCCTTTAAATTTCGTACCTGGGGGGTGTCTATAGTATGCCTGTAAAGGGGTGCATGTTTCCTGTGTTTAGAACAGTCTGACAGCAAAATGACATTTTGAAGGAAAAAACTCATTTAAAACTACTCGCGGCTATTGCATTGCCGACAATACACATAGAAGTTCATTGATAAAAACGGCATGGGAATTCCCCAAAGGGGAACCCCGAACCAAAATTAAAAAAAAAAAAATGACGTGGGAGTCCTCCTAAATTCCATACCAGGCCCTTCAGGTCTGGTATGGATATTAAGGGGAACCCCGGCCAAAATTAAAAAAAAAAAATGACGTGGGGTTCCCCCTAAATTCCATACCAGACCCTTCAGGTCTGGTATGGATTTTAAGGGGAACCCCGCGCCAAAAAAAAAAAAAAAAACGGCGTGGGGTCCCCCCAAAAATCCATACCAGACCCTTATCCGAGCACGCAACCTGGTAGGCCGCAGGAAAAGAGGGGGGGACGAGAGTGCGGCCCCCCTCCCTCCTGAACCGTACCAGGCCACATGCCCTCAACATTGGGAGGGTGCTTTGGGGTAGCCCCCCAAAACACCTTGTCCCCATGTTGATGAGGACAAGGGCCTCATCCCCACAACCCTGGCCGGTGGTTGTGGGGGTCTGCGGGCGGGGGGCTTATCGGAATCTGGAAGCCCCCTTTAACAAGGTGACCCCCAGATCCCGGCCCCCCCCCTGTGTGAAATGGTAAGGGGGTACATAAGTACCCCTACCATTTCACGAAAAAAGTGTCAAAAATGTTAAAAATGACAAGAGACAGTTTTTGACAATTCCTTTATTTAAATGCTTCTTCTTTCTTCTATCTTCCTTCATCTTCTGGTTCTTCTGGCTCTTCTGGTTCTTCCTCCGGCGTTCTCGTCCAGCATGAAGGAAGATAGAAGAAAGAAGAAGCATTTAAATAAAGGAATTGTCAAAAACTGTCTCTTGTCATTTTTAACATTTTTGACACTTTTTTCGTGAAATGGTAGGGGTACTTATGTACCCCCTTACCATTTCACACAGGGGGGGGGCCGGGATCTGGGGGTCACCTTGTTAAAGGGGGCTTCCAGATTCCGATAAGCCCCCCGCCCGCAGACCCCCACAACCACCGGCCACGGTTGTGGGGATGAGGGCCTTGTCCTCATCAACATGGGGACAAGGTGTTTTGGGGGGCTACCCCAAAGCACCCTCCCAATGTTGAGGGCATGTGGCCTGGTACGGTTCAGGAGGGGGGGGGCGCACTCTCGTCCCCCCCTCTTTTCCTGCGGCCTGCCAGGTTGCGTGCTCGGATAAGGGTCTGGTATGGATTTTTGGGGGGACCCCACGCCGTTTTTTTTTTTTTTTTTTGGCGCGGGGTTCCCCTTAAAATCCATACCAGACCTGAAGGGTCTGGTATGGAATTTAGGGGGAACCCCACATCATTTTTTTTTTTTAATTTTGGCCGGGGTTCCCCTTAATATCCATACCAGACCTGAAGGGCCTGGTATGGAATTTAGGGGGGCTCCCACGTCATTTTTTTTTTTTTATTTTGGTTCGGGGTTCCCCTTTGGGGAATTCCCATGCCGTTTTTATCAATGAACTTCTATGTGTATTGTCGGCAATGCAATAGCCGCGGGTAGTTTTAAATGAGTTTTTTCCTTCAAAATGTCATTTTGCTGTCAGACTGTTCTAAACACAGGAAACATGCGCCCCTTTACAGGCATACTATAGACACCCCCCAGGTACGAAATTTAAAGGGATATTACACTTTTATTGTTTGACTTTAAGCATTATTAAAATCACTGCTCCTGAAAAAACGGCCGTTTTTAAAACTTTTTTTTGCATTGATCCATGTCCCCTGGGGCAGGACCCAGGTCCCCAAACACTTTTTATGACAATAACTTGCATATTAGCCTTTAAAATTAGCACTTTTGATTATTCATGTTCGTGTCCCATAGACTTTAACAGTGTTCGCGTGTTCGAACGAACTTTTTTCCTGTTCGCATGTTCTGGTGCGAACCGAACAGGGGGGTGTTCGGCTCATCCCTACTCATCAGTAAGGGCTATTCGCAAGTCTTTACCCCAGGATAAACGTAAGGTTTCTGTTTGTGAGTGGTGAGGTATTCCCTGGAGAAGAGAGTAGATGATAGATATTAGGTGTCTTTGTGGTGTGTTCTGGGAACATAAGGTTTCAAATGGTGTTAATTGTCTTGACCATATATCATTGGAGTCTGAATAGGTGAAAAAGTGTCTCAGCTGTCTATATGTCCAGAAAGGAAAATCCTTTGTGTGGGATGTAGATCTGAGATTTTCATAGGATCGCAACCGGCCTTCATGGAAGAATTGGCGTGTTTGGACATCTTCGTGTGGCCATTCTTGTTTTAAAAATGCATCTGACTCCCCCGGGGGGAAATATGGGTTCCCCCTCAGGGAAGTCAAAGGCCCTGGTCGTGAGGATACATGGAAGGATGTCACAGCCAAAGTAAAAGCAAGTAATGACAGGTAGATAATTGGATGTACCTTGATGGGTTGGGGCCAGTGTTTGGATGGGAGCCAGGGAAGGTTGTATAGAGGCCTGTGTATAAAGGAGCTTTCTAATACTACCCAAGGCTTCCCTATTTTGTTGGTTCTCCAGTCAACCACCCTAGTTAAATGGCAGGCCAGGTAGTACTTATGAAGATCTGGGAGAGAAATCCCACCCTTGGTCTTGTCGCATGTCAGTCGTGTATATTTGATTCGTGGAGGACTGCCCTTCCAAATGAAGGTTGTACAGGATTTTTTATACGAAAAAAAGAAGGAAGGGGGCAAGTGGATTGGGATGGTCTGCATTAGGTAAAGAAGGCGGGGGAGGACAATCATTTTTATCAGGGCTGAGCGTCCAAACCATGATACGTTGAGGGTGGCCCAATCTTTTAAATCTGTCTGAATTTTTGATAGAGTATGAAGGAAATTGTGGTCATACAGGTCTGTAAGTTGCCTAGTAACTTGGATGCCTAGATAAGTAATGGCGTCTCCTTTCCATTGAAAAGGAAAGGAGTCTTGGCAGTGAGTAACCTCCTGCAGGGAAAGGGATATATTCAAAGCATGGGATTTGGGGTAATTTATTTTAAGATTTGATAACACACCAAAATGGTTAATGTCCTTCAGCAAGTTAGGCAGGGATATATGAGGTGATTGGAGTGTCAACAGAATATCGTCTGCGAAAGCTGCTACCTTAAATTCCCTCCGGTTGATAGTTATTCCTTGGATATCTGTATTGGCGCATAGTCTATTTAGAAGGGGCTCTAGGGTCAAGACAAAAATTAGAGGGGACAATGGACAGCCTTGGCGAGTTCCGTTGGTTATTGGAAAGGCGCTTGACAGGAGGCCGTTTGCTTTAACCCTTGCTGAGGGATTGTCATATAAAGCGTTGATGTGTGCACACATGCGTGGTAGTAGGCCAATGCCCTTCAGCACTTCCCGCATATAGTCCCAGGCCACCCTGTCAAATGCCTTCTCGGCATCGAGTGACAACAGGAACCCCTTCGTGTCCGAGGAAGTGAGCCAATGGTGGATGTTTAAGGTGCGTATGGTGTTATCCCTGGCCTCCCTACCCGGGATAAAGCCCACTTGGTCCGCTAAGACAAGGCCAGGGATTAAGGGCAGTAGTCTGTTTGCTATAATCTTTGCATATAATTTAATATCTACATTGAGTAGTGATATGGGTCTATAGTTGGATGCTAGGGAGGGGTCTTTGTCTGTTTTCAGTATGACTGCTACATGGGCTTCAAGCATGTTGCCCAAGGGGGTAAGTGAGTTTGATAGGGAGTTAAAGGTGGTGAGCATTTGCGGTGAGAGAGTTTCTAAGAAACTTTTGTAGTAGATTAGTGGTGATCCATCCGGGCCTGGGCTCTTGCCCACTTTCATTTGTTTTATCGCTAGGCACAGCTCCTCCGTGGTCAAAGGGCATTCTAAAGCTGTGGCTTGTTGTGAAGTGATCGGTTTAGGGCAATAATGAGTTTCCCCCTAATGACACACTTGTGGGCCTCCCACAGTGTGATAGGAGTTGTGTCTGGGGAAGTATTCTCTTGAAAGTACAGTTGAAGTCGGGTGTTTATTTGTCTTAATATGTCAGGGTCTTTAAGGAGAGAAGGGTTCAGTCTCCAGGTCTTAGTTCTGTTGTTGTAGTCTGGAAATGTTAAAGTGATCGTGATGGGGTGGTGGTCTGATAAAAACATAGGTTCTATTGTGGCTTGTGAGAGAAATGATAGGTCTGTCTGGGATAGAAATATATAGTCAATTCTCGAGTATTTTTGATGTGGGGAGGAAAAGAATGTGTAGTCTTTGTCCGTCGGGAACATGGTGTCGTGAAGAGTCAGGTTTTGTAGTTGAAGTTTAAATTTGTCATAGTGCGCGATAGGGAAGTGCAGAGGTCCCAGTGGAAGAATCCAAAGTTGGATTTAGTGGGACATTGAAATCACCGCCGAGAAGTACCTCTTGAAAGGTGGAGAGAAGATCACAAATTTGCCTAAAAAAGGTTACTTGGTGTTCATTCGGGCAGTACACATTTGCGATCGTGATTGGTTTTGATGCGTATGTGCCTTTAATAAAAATGTATCTACCCTCGTGATCAACCAGGGAATCCTTCAGTTGAAAGTCAGCATGCTTGGAGATAAGTATGGAGACTCCTTTTGTTTTAGAAGTTGGATTCGTAGAGTGGAGTGTACGCTTATAGATGTAATTTGATAATTTGGGGACATGCTTTGTGCAAAAATGTGTTTCCTGTAACAAGTGGAAGTGGGCTTTGTGTTTAGTCAATGCCGACAAGACTTGCAACCTTTTTTCTGGAATATTTAAGCCTTTTACATTAAGTGACAGGCATTTAAGTGAGAGTTGTTGGGTAGAGGTTGCTACTCCCCTCGGCATTATGGATATTTCTAAAGTTATAGGGGGTGTTAAGATTATCTAGCTAGTTCCGTGTCCTGTATGTATGTTACAGGATGATTCCGTGGGTAAATGGAAACTGGGGAAGAGGAGAGAGGAGCGGTCCCCACCCTATAGAATAGATTTGATGTAGACGAGATGTGGAAAAAGAGAGGGAAGTTAGACAAAATAAAGAGGGTAGGACACAAGGGGAATGAGAAGATAAAAAAGAAAAGAGGGGGGGGGGAGGGAAGGGGAGAAAAGAGGGGCAAATAAGATTAACCCCTTGGGAATTGGGGAACGTACCTCAGAAATACGGCGGGTACGTGTGTAAGTCGTTACCGGAGGTGGCCGTAGGCTTGCCTATCCACCTGTAGAAAAAATGTCCAGTTTAATGGCTCTAGTCCGTGTGGACAGCTGTTTGGGGTTTGCGAGCTGTGGTAGGAATGAGTGCTACAGCACTACGGAGGACGAACAATGCTAAATAGTAGCAGTTAAGGGCATGAAGAGGTGTGCAAAGAAACTGCGTTGTGGAAAATCTAGATGTGTGTCGTGTGGGATCATATGAATGCTAATTCGGTCCTGTGTATAGGTAAATTGCGACAAACTATACGCAATTTCTAATGGTAATAGTAATACACTAGAACCCCTTTCGGCGAGATATGACCCTACACAGTGAAGCATATAACAAATAACAGTTAACAGGTAGAAAGCAGGCTAAAACAACAACCTATGACAGTCAAACACCTTAGGGACATTGATGTTAATAAAGGCAATGACATTTTTGGAAGCATATTTCTCTATATTTTACTTTATCTAACTTTCCTGCCCCCTGGAATATTTAATTTTTATTGTTTCACTTTAAGCATTATTAAAATCACTGCTCCGGAAAAAATGGCTGTCTTCAAAACTTTTTTGCATTGATACAAGTTCCCTGGGGCAGGACCAGGATCCCCAAACACTTTTTATGGCAATAACTTGCATATAAGCCTTTAAAATGAGCACTTTTGATTTTTCATGTTCGTGTCTAGGGATGAGCCGAACCCCCCCCTGTTCGGTTCGCACCAGAACATGCGAACAGGAAAAATGTTCGTTCGAACACGCGAACACCGTTAAAGTCTATGGGACACGAACATGAATAATCAAAAGTGCTAATTTTAAAGGCTTATATGCAAGTTATTGTCATAAAAAGTGTTTGGGGACCTGGGTCCTGCCCCAGGGGACATGGATCAATGCAAAAAAAAGTTTTAAAAACGGCCGTTTTTTCAGGAGCAGTGATTTTAATAATGCTTAAAGTCAAACAATAAAAGTGTAATATCCCTTTAAATTTCGTACCTGGGGGGTGTCTATAGTATGCCTGTAAAGGGGCGCATGTTTCCTGTGTTTAGAACAGTCTGACAGCAAAATGACATTTTGAAGGAAAAAACTCATTTAAAACTACTCGCGGCTATTGCATTGCCGACAATACACATAGAAGTTCATTGATAAAAACGGCATGGGAATTCCCCAAAGGGGAACCCCGAACCAAAATTAAAAAAAAAAAAATGACGTGGGAGTCCTCCTAAATTCCATACCAGGCCCTTCAGGTCTGGTATGGATATTAAGGGGAACCCCGGCCAAAATTAAAAAAAAAAAATGACGTGGGGTTCCCCCTAAATTCCATACCAGACCCTTCAGGTCTGGTATGGATTTTAAGGGGAACCCCGCGCCAAAAAAAAAAAAAAAAACGGCGTGGGGTCCCCCCAAAAATCCATACCAGACCCTTATCCGAGCACGCAACCTGGTAGGCCGCAGGAAAAGAGGGGGGGACGAGAGTGCGGCCCCCCCTCCCTCCTGAACCGTACCAGGCCACATGCCCTCAACATTGGGAGGGTGCTTTGGGGTAGCCCCCCAAAACACCTTGTCCCCATGTTGATGAGGACAAGGGCCTCATCCCCACAACCCTGGCCGGTGGTTGTGGGGGTCTGCGGGCGGGGGGCTTATCGGAATCTGGAAGCCCCCTTTAACAAGGTGACCCCCAGATCCCGGCCCCCCCCCCTGTGTGAAATGGTAAGGGGGTACATAAGTACCCCTACCATTTCACGAAAAAAGTGTCAAAAATGTTAAAAATGACAAGAGACAGTTTTTGACAATTCCTTTATTTAAATGCTTCTTCTTTCTTCTATCTTCCTTCATCTTCTGGTTCTTCTGGCTCTTCTGGTTCTTCCTCCGGCGTTCTTGTCCAGCATGAAGGAAGATAGAAGAAAGAAGAAGCATTTAAATAAAGGAATTGTCAAAAACTGTCTCTTGTCATTTTTAACATTTTTGACACTTTTTTCGTGAAATGGTAGGGGTACTTATGTACCCCCTTACCATTTCACACAGGGGGGGGGGCCGGGATCTGGGGGTCACCTTGTTAAAGGGGGCTTCCAGATTCCGATAAGCCCCCCGCCCGCAGACCCCCACAACCACCGGCCACGGTTGTGGGGATGAGGCCCTTGTCCTCATCAACATGGGGACAAGGTGTTTTGGGGGGCTACCCCAAAGCACCCTCCCAATGTTGAGGGCATGTGGCCTGGTACGGTTCAGGAGGGAGGGGGGGCCACACTCTCGTCCCCCCCTCTTTTCCTGCGGCCTGCCAGGTTGCGTGCTCGGATAAGGGTCTGGTATGGATTTTTGGGGGGACCCCACACCGTTTTTTTTTTTTTTTTTTGGCGCGGGGTTCCCCTTAAAATCCATACCAGACCTGAAGGGTCTGGTATGGAATTTAGGGGGAACCCCACGTCATTTTTTTTTTAAATTTTGGCCGGGGTTCCCCTTAATATCCATACCAGACCTGAAGGGACTGGTATGGAATTTAGGGGGACTCCCACGTCATTTTTTTTTTTTAATTTTAGTTCGGGGTTCCCCTTTGGGGAATTCCCATGCCGTTTTTATCAATGAACTTCTATGTGTATTGTCGGCAATGCAATAGCCGCGGGTAGTTTTAAATGAGTTTTTTCCTTCAAAATGTCATTTTGCTGTCAGACTGTTCTAAACACAGGAAACATGCGCCCCTTTACAGGCACACTATAGACACCCCCCAGGTACGAAATTTAAAGGGATATTACACTTTTATTGATTGACTTTAAGCATTATTAAAATCACTGCTCCTGAAAAAACGGCCGTTTTTAAAACTTTTTTTTGCATTGATCCATGTCCCCTGGGGCAGGACCCAGGTCCCCAAACACTTTTTATGACAATAACTTGCATATTAGCCTTTAAAATTAGCACTTTTGATTTCTCCCATAGACTTTTAAAGGGTGTTCCGCGGCATTCGAATTTGCCGCGAACACCCCAAATTGTTCGCTGTTCGGCGAACTTGCGAACAGCCAATGTTCGAGTCGAACATGAGTTCGACTCGAACTCGAAGCTCATCCCTATTCGTGTCCCATAGACTTTAACGGTGTTCGTACAAATTTTTTGTCTGTTCACAAGTTCTGGTGCAAACTGATTCCGGGGGTTTTTTGGCTCATCCCTAATTGTGCCCATCAATTTTATGTTCATATTTAACCAGTTGCCAACCGGCCCATAGTCGAATGACGGCTACAGGGCGGTTGGATAACTCTGGGATCATGTCATATGACGTGATCCCAGAGTTATCCATGGGACTCCACGGGACCCGGCGCAACACGGATCACAGTAAAGGGCCAATGATAGTGGCCCTTTACCATGTGATCGCTCCGTCCAATGATGGAGCGATCACAAATGTAAACAAACAGGGAAAGCAGGGTCATCAGGAGGTTACAGCTCTCCTTTCCTCACAACGATGCAGCATGAGAGGAGAGCCTTACGGTGCCAATCAGTGAGTTTTTCCATATTTATCAGTGCCCAACAGTGCCACAGCAGTGCCCAACAGTGCCACAACAGTGCCCAACAGTGTCATCTGTGCCACAACAGTGTCATCTGTGCCACAACTGTGCCACATCTGTGCCATCTGTACCACCTGTGCCACCTCTGTGCCACCTCTGTGCCACCAGAGCCACACCAGTGATAATACAGTGCACACCAGTGCCACACCTGTACCACACCAGTGCCACCTGTGCCCATCAGTGCCACCTGTGCCCATCAGTGCCACTTGTGCTCATCAGCGCCACTGCAGTGCCACATCAGTGCTGCCTGAGCCCACCAGTGCTGCCTGAGCCCACCAGTGCCACCTCTGTGCCACCAGAGCCACACCAGTGCAACCAGAGCCACACCAGTGCAACCACAGTGCACACCAGTGCCACACCAGTGCCCCATCAGTGCCACCAGTGTCCATCAGTGCCACCAGTGCCCATCAGTGCCAACTGTGCCCATCAGTGCCACTTGTGCTCATCTGCACCACTGCAGTGCCACACCAGTGCCGCCTGTGCCCACCAGTGCCGCCTGTGCCCACCAGTGCTGCCTGAGCCCACCAGTGCTGCCTGAGCCCACCAGTGCCACCTCTGTGCCACCAGAGCCACACCAGTGCAACCAGAGCCACACCAGTGCAACCACAGTGCACACCAGTGCCCCATCAGTGCCACCAGTGTCCATCAGTGCCACCAGTGCCCATCAGTGCCAACTGTGCCCATCAGTGCCACTTGTGCTCATCTGCACCACTGCAGTGCCACACCAGTGCCGCCTGTGCCCACCAGTGCCGCCTGTGCCCACCAGTGCCGCCTGTGCCCACCAGTGCTGCCTGAGCCCTACCAGTGCTGCCTGAGCCCACCAGTGCCACCTCTGTGCCACCAGAGCCACATCAGTGCAACCAGAGCCCCACCAGTCCCACTACAGTGCACACCAGTGCCACTCCAGTGCCACATCAGTGCCACCCGTGCCCATCAGTGCCACCTGTGCCCATCAGTGCCACCTGTGCCCATCAGTGCTCATCTGCAGAACATCAACCTCACCAGCCACCAGTATGGCAAAAAAATTATTTACGGCTGAGGAGGCCTACCAGCGTCTCAGCATGACCAATGAGAGCAGCGGGGAACTCTCTGAGTCTCTGTCCGATTCGGATTCAGCCTATGAACCCGTGACAAGCAGCTGGTCTGATACAGAATCGGAAGCGGAACGTGTGCCTGTGAAAAGAAGGCATTCTGGCATGGAGCAGCAGCCTACTACCACCTCGAGCGCAGTGCCATCCACCTCAAGAGCAGTGCCATCCACCTCAAGAGCAGTGCCGTCCACCTCAAGAGCTGTGCCATCCACCTCAAGCGCAGTGCCGTCCACCTCAAGCGCAGTGCCGTCCACCCCAAGCACAGTGCCACTGCAACAAAGGCCAGGTACCAGTAGGGTGTCCTCTCAGCCACAAAAGGATAGAGGCCATGCCACCCTTCCCTATGCCCTTCAAAACCCCCTGTGGCTTCCCCCTCATTCCGGAGCAGCAAATATCCCCCCTTTTATGGCCCAGCCAGGTGTCCAGGTGATTGATTTTCACCGAAGACTTACTATCGTCCATTGTGGCCCAGTGCAACATCTATACACAGCAGTACATACCCTGTTTCCCTGAAAATAAGACCTAGCGTGATTGTTGGTGATGGCTGCAATATAAGCCCTACCCCCCAAATAAGCCCTAGTTATAGTCCTTGTAGGTCTTATTTTCAGGGTAGGGCTTATTTTTGGGGAAACAAGGTAGGGCTTATTTGGGGGGTAGGGCTTATATTGCAGCCATCACCGACAATCACGCTAGGTCTTATTTTCGGGGAAACAGGGTAGTAAGCAACCCTGTCTCTAGTTATGCCCGTCCCTTTGAGTGGAGAGAGCTTACCATAGAGGAAATAAAAATTTTCTTAGGCCTAACTTTTACAATGGGACACTCAAAAAAAAAATGAAATGTACTCATATTAGTCAACTAACCCCATCCACCACATGCCACTCTTCTCTTCGATAATGCCAAGATCAAGATACCTTATGATTTTGTGCTTCCTCCACTACAATGACAACACCCAGTGCCCTCCCCGAAATGACCCAGCATTTGACAAATTATTCAAACTTCGACCACTCCTAAATTATTTTGCTGAAAAATTTCCCCAATTAAATACCCCCGAACAGAATATTTCTGTGGATGAGTCCCTTGTAAAATTCTCCGGCAGGCTCGGCATCAAACAATTTATCCCCAGCAAAAGGGCCCGATATGGGGTAAAAATGTACAAACTGCCACGGGGTATATTTACGCCTTCCGGGTGTACGAAGGGAAGGACACCCAACTGCATCCCTCTGAATGTCCAGAATATATTGGAGCCAGCGACAAAGTTGTCTGGGAGCTTGTTTATCCACTCCTTGGAAAGGGGTACCACCTTTATGTGGATAATTTTTATTCTAGCTTGCCCCTCTTCCGCAATCTTCACCTGAGAGACACCCCAGCATGTGGTACTGTAAGAACCAATAGAAAAGGCTTCCCGCAAAAACTGGTCAATGAAAGGCTACCCCGAGGGGAGACGGCATCTTTGCGGAACCAGGAGTTATTGGCTGTCAAGTGGAGGGACAGACGAAACGTCCACATGCTGACGACAATTCATAATGACACCTACGTGGAAGTCCCAAGAAGAAACGGCCCAGTCCAGAAACCTGCTTGTGTTTACGATTATAATTTGTTTATGGGGGGAGTGGACTTCAATGATCAGATGATTGAACCCTACCTTCCCACAAGAAAATCCCACCACTGGTATAAAAAAGTGTTCATTTTTTTCAGTTTGGCCATGTATAACACTTATGTTATTTACCAAAAATCTACAGAGAACCCCGTATCCTATCTGCACTATCAGGAACAAGTAATCTCCACCCTTTTGTACCCTGAAAGCCCACCAGAAATTATTTGCTCTGATTCCGTGAGCAGACTCCAAGAACGCCACTTTCCTGACAAAATCCCCCCCAGTGAAACAGGCCAGAGACGTCAGAAGAGATGCCGGGTGTGCTCCAGAGGAGGAATTAGAAGAAACACCTCGTTTTATTGTCCCCAATGTCCTTCCCAACCAGGCCTTTGTATAGGTGAATGTTTCCGCCGTTACCATACTTCTCTACATTATTAGGGAAGTATGGTAAACGTAATTCTCATTTCCTGTCCTTTTCCTCCACACCCCTTATGCCACTGCACTGAACTGTACATACCTCTGCCTTCTCTGGAATCGACCCTGGCCTGTTATATGACCAAGCTTCTGCCTAAGGATAAACATACCTCTGCCTTCTCCGGAACTGACCCTGGCCTGTTATACGACCAAGCTTCTGCCTAATGATAAACATACCTCTGCCTTCTCCGGAACTGACCCTGGCCTGGTATACGACCAAGCTTATGCCTAACGCTAAATTGTACCTACCTATGCCTGCTCTGCAACTGACCCTGTACTGTTTGACCATGTTTTTTTCCTGCCTCTTGGACTGATCATTTACCCTGCTATGCTAGTGGGAACACAGGGGTCTCACATATGTGAGGGGCTCCAGAAATGTTTTTTGGATGAAGAAAACTATTTTTTTAGTTCTCTCATTCCCAGATTTAGGGTCTGGAGATTCGGAGGCTACAAAGAGATTTGGGTGGGAGAAGCCTCTACCCCTGTCCCCATTCTTTCCTGGCCTGCTACTTGGACCATGTTCCTGCTTGCTACCAGGACGAATATTTTGGCACTGCTGGCAATGTCTCTACTTGCACTGGCCCTTGACTGTATAAGGACAGTATCCGTGCCTGTACTGACTATGGACAAAATTCTTGCCTGCTGCCAGGACAATTCCATTCACTGTCGCTGACCATGTCCCTGCCTGCTGCCTGGATCAGGGCTCTCCTCCTGTGGACAACTGCACTACTAAAACCACAGGTAATCTTTTGTTTACCCTTTGCTCAGCAGAATGTATTTTAGGGTGTAATTCTTGGTATGTTCATGCTATGTGTTAGAAATATGAAGAGCCTTCAAAAATATGATAGATTGTAAGGAAATTGGATGTGTAATTTATGCTCCTAGAACGCCTGAATGTGCTACTTCAATGTTGGGCCTCACACATGTGGTATCACCATACTCAGGAGGAGTAACAGAATATATTTTGGGGTGTCATTTTTGCTATGTACATGCTATGTGTTGGAAATATCTTAGAAATGGACAACTTTGTGTAAAAAAAATGTGTTTTCATTTTTTTCCCACATTTTCCAAAAACTTCTGGGAAAAAAAAAACGTTAAAAAAGACTCATTATGCCTCATAGATTATACGTTGGGGTGTTTGCTTTCCAAAATGGGGTCACTTTGTGGGCGTTTCCATTGTCCTGGTGCTCCAGGGCCTGCAAAAGTGTAATAGGTGGTTGAGAGATTAGATGTGCAATTTATGCTCCTAGAACGCCTGAATGTGCTACTTCAATGTTGGGCCTCTGTATGTGGCCAGGCTGTGTAAAAGTCTCACACATGTGGTATCGCCATACTCAGGAGGAGTAGCAGAATATATTTTGGGGTGTCATTTTTGCTATGTACATGCTATGTGTTGGAAATATCTTAGAAATGGACAACTTTGTGTAAAAGAAATGCGTTTTCATTTTTTTTCCACATTTTCCAAAAACTTCTGGAAAAAAATGAACCATTCAAAAGACTCATTGTGCCTCATAGATTATACGTTGGGGTGTTTGCTTTCCAAAATGGGGTCACTTTGTGGGGGTTTCCATTGTCCTGGTGCTCCAGGACCTTCAAAAGTGTAATAGGTGGTTGAGAGATTAGATGTGTAATTTATGCTCCTAGAACGCCTGAATGTGCTACTTCAATGTTGCCCCTCTGTATGTGGCCAGGCTGTGTAAAAGTCTCACACATGTGGTATTGCCATACTCAGGAGGAGTAGCAGAATATATTTTGGGGTGTCATTTTTGCTATGTACATGCTATGTGTTGGAAATATCTGATAAATGGACAACTTTGTGTTAAAAAAAAATGCGTTTTCATTTTTTTTGCACATTTTCCAAAAACTTCTGGAAAACAATGAACCATTCAAAAGACTCATTATGCCTCATAGATTATACGTTGGGGTGTTTTCTTTCCAAAATGGGGTCACTTTGTGGGCGTTTCCATTGTTCTGGTGCTCCAGGGCCTTCAAAAGTGTAATAGGTAGTTGAGAGATTAGATGTGTAATTTATGCTCCTAGAATGCCTGAATGTGCTACTTCAATGTTGCGCCTCTGTATGTGGCCAGGCTGTGTAAAAGTCTCACACATGTGATATCGCCATACTCAGGAGGAGTAGCAGAATATATTTTGGGATGTCATTTGTGTAATGTACATGCCATGTGAGGGAAATAACTTGTTCTAATGACAACTTGGTGTGAAAAAAAATAAAAATAAAAAAAAAATCTTAATTTTGCAAAGAATTGTGGGAAAAAATAACAACTTCAAAAAACTCACCATGCCTCTTAATAAATACCTTGGAATGTCTACTTTCCAAAAAGGGGTCATTTTGTGGGTATTTGTACTTGCCTGGCTTGTTAGGGTCTCAAGAAATGAGATAGGCCTCAGTACATCAGGTGTGATCAGATGTGATCAATTTTTAGTGATTGGCACCATAGCTTATAGACTCTATAACTTTCACACAGACTAAATAATATCCACTAATTTAGGTTATTTTTACCAAAGATATGTAGCAGTATAAATTTTGGCCCAAATTTATGAAGAAAAATTACTTATTTGCAAAATGTTATAAAAATGAAGAAAAATTCATTTTTTTACAAATTTTTCGGTCTTTTTTCATTTATAGCACAAAAAATAAAAAACCCAGAGGTGATCAAATACCACCAAAAGAAAGCTCTATTTGTGTGAAAAAAAGGACGAAAATTTCATATGGGTGCAGTGTTGCATGACTGAGTAATTGTCATTCATAATGTGAGAGCACCGAAAGCTGAAAATTGGTCTGGTTAGGAAGGGGGTTTAAGTGCCCAGTGGTTAAGTGGTTAATAATGAGATGGGGCAGTAACGGGGCAGTAATTTTTCCAGGATGAATCATCAGATTAGGGTTAAGGCAGCATGGCAATAATGGCTGTGAGGGAGTTGGGTCAAAAAGAGTGTCCTTTCAGGATTGAATTGAAGGCTCCTACCAGTAGAGGAGTAAAAAGACCCGCAAAATGTTTATACTAGGTGGACGTAAAGTCATCTGGGCCTGGGCACTTGTTGGCTTTCAGGGTTTTGAATGCCGTGCAGACTTCTAGATCTGAGATGGGTTGCTCAAGGGATGTGTGCTGCAATGTTGATAGAGTGGGGAGGTTGAGATTGGAGAACAGGGCCATTGCGTGGGTTTCGTCGAAAGTGTTTTTTGAAGAGTATACAGTAAGTCTGATAGCTATTTATGAAACAGGGCTAGGCTTTTTAGGGAGTTACTAGAATAGGTATCTTTTGCTAGTTTCAAGCGAATGGGTTTGTGTGTCCGGTCAAATCTTCCAAGGGTGGAAGCAAGGAAAGTATCTGGTTTATTGCCTGTCACGTATAGTTTATGCCTAGACTGACAAAGTGCTTTTTTTGGCAGATTCTGTTAGGAAAAGGTCTAGCTACAGTCTGGTTTTCTCTAGAGCCTGTCCATGTTGGGTGGAAGGTTATCTTGGAATGCAGCGTTGGATCTGTAAAAGGTGGATTCTAGCTGACCGTGCAGGGCTTGTTGTTCTTTCTTAAGAAAAGAGGCTTTGCTTATACAACCCCCCGAAGTACAGGTTTATGGGCTTCCCATAATGTTAGAGGTGTTAGTGTCCTTCATAGGACACGAGTGTCCTTCATAATCCTTGATAGCCAGACCAATACTTGCAGGGGGTTTCACATTCAGGGTTTTCTTCCAAAGAAGTGGGGTTCTTTAAATAAGTGCCACTTCCGCTTTTGCATCCTCCATCTGAACATTTCAAAATTGTAGAGATAAGGGAACCCATAATTTAGGCAAGACTTAAAGAATAAATAAACATCAAAATAACGTGAACATGGCTACAGATGGAGTTGATACAGAAGTGACAAATGCAGATTTACCAAATATACCTTTGAGCAGTCAATGTTCAGTTTAAGGTAGATGGGAGTATAAACGTAAATTTACCAAATATATGTTTGAGCAGTCAGTCAATGTTCAGTTTAAGGTAGATGGGAGTATAAATGCAGATTTACCTGTGAAGAGAGAAGAAATGTTCAGATGGATGATGCAAGAGCGGAAGTGGCACTTATTTAAAGAACCCCACTTCTTTGGAAGAACTCCTTGCATATGCAACCCCCTGCAAGTATTGGTCTGGCTATCAAGGATTACCTATCTCATAACTCCACAATAGACACTGCACCTCTAACATTATGGGAAGGCCATAAACCCGTACTTTGGGTGGGGGGGGGGTTGTATAAGCAATGCCTCTTTTCTTAAGAAAGAACGGCAAGCCCTGCACCATCAGATAGAATCCGCTTTTTACAGATCAAATGCTGCATTCCAAGATAACCCTTTCACCCAACATGGACAGGCTCTAGACAAAACCAGACTGTAGCTAGACCTCTTCCTAACAGAATCTGCTGAAAAAAAAACACTTTGTCAGTCTAGACATAAACTATACATGGAAGGCAATAAACCAGATACCTTCACTGCTCTCACCCTTGGAAGATTTGACCGGACACACAAACCCATTCGCCTGAAACTAACGAAAGATACCTATTCTAGTAACTCCCTGAAAATTCTAGCCCTGTTTTGGTCCTCTTGCAGTTTGATTGTGATGTGAAAAGTTCTGCTCTGCTAGCTGTGTGCCTGATATTACCTCCTGATTGATTAATTGCCAGATTCCAGCCACACCCAACACAGTATAAAACAAGGCCTTCGTTATGGGGGAACACTTGCAGGGGGTTGCACATGCAGGGGGTTCTTCCAAAGAAGTGGGGTTCTTTAAATAAGTGACACTTCAGTGACATGCACAAAGCAAACATCAACAGCAGACTACTTTACAAAACACCAGACTGTAGGTGACCTAATTTCCAAATCATCTCACCTTCCTCTCTGAAACATGCACTCTTTACCTCTCTTTTTTTCACCCCTCTTCTCCACCCCACAATCTGTACATATCACCCTCACTTCTCCTCTCTCCCTATTACTGCACTCATCACCTCTTTCTAACTCTAAGCCCATATGCTAACAAAACCCCAGGATGCTGAAGCATGTCCCCTCATACAAATCGTATTCTCATACTACCTCCCTTACTCTTCTGCTTTTCCTAACCTCTGGAGATATTTCCCCAAACCCTGGGCCTCCCTTATTTACTGTACTCAACACACCCATCACCATCTCCCCACACCCTCTGGCAGTAGTCGCAATCTATGCAATTTAGTCTCCATTCCTCTTCCCAAAACCAGCCTCCCCTTCTCCTGTGCTCTCTGGAATGCCCGCTCTGTCTGCAACAAACTCACCACTGATCATGACCTCTTTGTCATAAATTCCTTTAATCTACATGCTATCATCAAAACCTGACTCCATGAATACAACACTCCTTCTCCTGCTTCCCTCTCCCATGGTGGCATTCTCTGGACTCACTCCCCTAGGCCTAATGGACGCAAGGAAGGTGGAGTGGGTTCTTCACTCTCCGCCATCTCTTTCAATCTCATCATTTGAAGCTCACTGTATACATCCATTCTCTCCAACTTCCCTAAGAATTGCTGTAATATACCTACCCCCTGGATCATTATTGACTTTCTTAGATGAGTTTTCTGCCTGGCTCCCCTACTTTCTCTCTTCTGAAATTCCCATAATCCTTCTCGGTGATTTCAGCATCCCCGCTAATACAAGCACTCCTGCTACATCTAAACTTCTTAGTCTAACCTCCTCATTTGACCTGAAGCAATGGGTACAGGCTTCTACTCACTCTGATGGCAACACCCTTGACCTTGTATTCTCCTACCTATGCACTCCATGCAACTTCTCCAATAATCCTTTTCCTCTCACTGACCACCACCTTATTAGTTTCTCTCTATCCCTGTCTTCCACCACCCTTCCCTCCAATCACCTAACCATCACCCATAGAAACCTTTGCCGCTTCAACTCATCTCTCCTCTATTCTGCCACTGACCATCTCTATGACAAAATCTCACCCCTGTCCTGCCCCAACCAAGCCACTTCCATCTACAATACATTGCTGTCCTCCACCCTGGTCAAGCTCGCTCCCCTCACTACACACAGAATCAGGCTTCGACCCCTACAACCAGATGATACCAGAATTATCAAACAATGTAGTCGTGCTCTTGAGTGTCTGTGGCACAAGACTAAGTCTCTCAAAGGCTTCAACCAATACAAATCTGCCCTCCAAAAATACTATTCTTTCCTCCACACTGCCAAGCAGTCCCATTTTACCACTCTTATTAACACCTTCTCATCCAGTCCCCTTCAACTCTTCTCTAGCTTCAACTCTCTACTTCGTCCTGCACCGCCTCCAACCACTGACTGCCTCACTGCCCAGGAGATTCCTAATCACTAGGCATGAGCCGAAAACACACCCTGGTTCAGTTCGCATGGGAACTTGAGAACAGGCAAAAAATTTGGACGAACACACAAACACTGGTAAAGTCTATGGGACGAACATGAAAAATCAAAAGTGCTTATTTTAAAGGCTTATATGCAAGTTATTGTCATAAAAGGTGTTTGGGGACCAGGGTCCTGCCCAAGGGGACGTGTATCAATGCAAAAAAAGTTTTAAAAACAGGCATTTTTTTCGGGAGCAGTGATTTTAATAATGCTTAAAGTGAAACAATAAAAATGAAATATTCCTTTCAATATCGTGCCTGGGGGGCGTCTATAGTATGCCCGTAAAGTGGCACAGTTTTCACATGTTTAGAAGAGTACCACAGCAAAATGACATTTCTAAAAGGAAAAAAGTCATTTAAAGCTGATCGCCACTGGGGGTGTGGCCACAATGTGAGAGAGGAAACACGTGTCCAGCTAAGGCTTCCGCCATCCATCTACCTAATTAGCCTAAATCCTAACTTTTCCCTGGCCATCCTGCTGAGCAAACCCCTCTCTGTGGTCTGGGGGACTGCCCCGGTCCTCCCCATGACTGGTAAGTGCATATCCACAAAGAAGGCAGCCTTTCCGACCTTCCAGCTCCCGCCGCCGAACACTCGTGCAGCGGCCACCTTGCCCATTACATCCTTACCTCCGGCTTCTGTTGCAGTGAAGATGGACCCATCAATGGCGGCTCTTGGGACAACGGCTCTGGAGGGAGTCTCGGCAACATCACAGACGGACCCAGAGCTGCTAGGGGAGCAGTCCATCGCAGTGATCCTGGCAGCCATCGCTGACAGTAAGTCCTCTGTGGAGGGGAATGTTGACACACTGACTATAGAATGTGGGCTGATAAGGCAGGACATGGGCAAATTCAGAGGCTGCCTTACTGAAGCGGAACATCGCAACTCAACGGTGGAAGATACAGCTGCCTCCACGTACAATCCGCAATGGAATTGCAGCAGCAGGTCAGGACTCTTATGGCCCGTTCAGAGGACCCTGAGAATCGTCTCAGGCATAACAATGTGCGGGTGGTTGGGCTCCCTGAGGTTGCGGAGGGCTCTAATCCTTTTGTGTTTGCAGAGGCTTTTTTAAAGCAACTCCTGGGCCTGCAGCACTTGTCACCAGTGTATGTTGTGGAGCGTGCACACTGGGTGCCCACCGGTCAGAGGCCTGCTGGCGCATGGCCACGTGCATTTCTGGTCTGCCTGCTCAACTTCAGGGATAGGGATCTGTTCCTAGAAGAGGCCCGCAAGCACCCTGAACTGAAACATGATAATGCTGTTATACATCTATACCCTGACTTCTCTCCGGATTTGCAGAAAAAAAGGTGATCCTTCACTGATGTCCGCAGACACCTGAGGGAGAATAACCTGGTGTACAGCATGCTGAAGGTTATTCATCATGGGGCCAGCAAATTCCTTGATTCTCCTGCGGAAGCTGGCGACTGGCTTGACTCCATTGCCTAGGGATGTGAACAAGTTGTATGTTCAGAGTGATTGGTGCCAGTGACCTAGGAACACTGAGCTACTTACCTCCTTGCTGGGAGATATGCTGGGAGTAGTAATACCTGATGCCAAAGCTATCCGTTAGTGCCCTGTTCTTCTGTCGCGACTGCCTTTTCAAGTGTGGGGATTGTGCCATGTTATCTGGGATCATCTGTCCGTTAACTGCAGGAAATTCTGGTTCTGTTTTGGATACACTGAACTGCACATCCATTTTCAAGACCCCCCCACTGAGTAGATGAACTCTTGGAACTTTCCACTAATGTTTTTTCTGTTTTTGGGATGAAAGTTTCTCCGGCTGTTTTTTGGTCCAGTTCGCCTGGAGCAAACAGGGCGTTGGGTTCTTAAACTATTACCTTTTTTGACTGTTTTGCTTTTTTTCTTTTTCTTCAATTTTTGTTTTGGGGTTCTTTTTATGTTCCAACTGCACCCTGCTTCCAAAGCTGGTGCAGATGGGTGGTTAGCTTGCCTAGTATGGTACATGATACTTCACTGCTATCATTTGGTGGTCCGTGGCTCTCTGTGTTCAGGTTCTTCCCCCCTCAGGCCTTTCTTCTCTGGTGACCCTCTCCTGTCCTCATGCTATACACTACCCAACCTGATGAGTGATCTCAAACTACTATCATGGAACGTCCATGGATTAAACTCAAGATTTATAAGATCGCTGGCCCTGCAATACCCTAAATCTTTGAATCCCCACATTATCCTTTTGCAAGAGATGCGCCTTATGGGTAACAAGATATTTTCTCTCAGTCGGAACTGGATACAGAGAGCCATTCGCTCCACCCACACCTCTTATGCCAGAGGGGTGGCTATTTTGATCCACAAGAAGCTGACATGTGCTATTGAACATGTGGTAACTGATCCTTTTGGACGCTATGCTATAGTAGTCATGACTGTTGAATCTCAACTAATAGCTATTGCTAATGTATCTGTCCCCCCTCCTTTTAAGAATGAGGTGCTATACCAGGTGCTGAAAAGGGTTGGCCCCTTGAATTTACCCATAGCTGGTGACTTTAACAACATCCTTGACTATTCTTTAGACACCTCTAATCTGACTAGGGTGCAGAACCTGGAACTTGGGCATTGGGCGGACTCTGCAGCTCTGGAGGAGGACTGGCGGTGGAAACATCCTGGTGAGAAAGGTTACTCCTATCTTTCCCATGTCAGTACTGCCTCCTCCCGCATTGATTTGGCGTTTGCTAATCCTGTACTGTTGCCCCACATTCTGTAACCTGGCTGGGAGTCTTTCAGATCACACCCCCTTGCAGGTGGCATAGACCCTTGCCACAAATTGCCACAGTGGGACCTGGAGGCTGCACCCTGGTTGGGTGATCGAGTCCTCGGTGGAAGCCCTGGTTTCACCTCATTTACAGGACTATTGGGACCACCACCTGCTGAGGACTACCAGGGCTCGGAAGGTGGGCCTGTGGTGTGGGATGCATTTACAGCGTCCACTCGGGGGGCATATGTGTCGGCCAGCAAAGCTGCAAGGGCTGAGGAAAAACTCTAAGTCTGAAGAGCTCCAGGCTCATGAAATGTAATGTGCAAAGGCACATGCTGATGCACCTTCCCCCTCCTCCCTGACCGAATTGCAGATGGCTAGAAGGGCCCTATTGGTTCATTTCCAAGACCTTACCCAGTGTGATTGTAAAAGTAGGGCTGAGGAATTGTTTGAGAAGGGTGATAAGAATGGAAAGCTGTTGGCATACCTGACTGCAGATGCCCGGGCAGATGCCTGGGCGCATACCTTGTATATATTCCTCGGAGCCTAACATAGTAAGGGATAGAGAGGGTATCATGCAGGCCTTTGATTCTTACTACTCGGACCTGTACTCTGCTATCCCACCTTTTGACCACCAGGTCCTGACTGACCTGCTGGGCCCCCTTCAGATCCTGGTGTTGCCCGGTGAGGTGGCAGTCAGTCTTGAGGCCCCCTTCACGGACAAAGAATTGGCGACTGCTATTGCCTCCTTTCCCAATGGTAAGTCGCCCGGACGGGCTCCCAGCGGATTGGTACAAGCAATACCTAGATATTTTATCTCCCAGACTTTTGCGACTTTATGGGGATTGTTTTGAACTGGGGAGCCTACCAACTTCCTTCTATGAGGCCCATGTAGTGTTACTCCCCAAACCTGACAAGGACCCTCTGTGCTGTTCCTCATACAGGCCCATTGCTTTGTTGAATATGGACCTAAAAATACTCAGAAAGATGATTGCCAATAGACTGATGAAAATTTTAAATTACTTAGTATCACCAGACCAGACCGGGTTCATGCCCAAAAAGGCCACAGATATTAACATATGGAGGGTGTATACACATACACAGTTGGGGGCGGAGATGTCCTCTGGGGGGGGCTCTGGTGTTTTTTGACCTGGAGAAGGCCTTTGATTCCATTGATTGGGGTTACATGACTCATGTACTGCAACGCATGAGGTTTGGCTCTACATTCCTTAAATGGATATCGTGTGCCTGGTGGCGGCCCTCTGATTTAATGGTGGGGTGTCAGGGGCTTTTCCAGTGTCCAGGGGCACCAGGCAGGGATGCCCCCTTTCACCTGTCCTTTTTGCACTAGTTATGGAACCCTTGTCGATTTCACCACGCTCCTCCCCCCAAATTCAGGGCATTAGTGTAGGCACCCTAATTGAAACTACAGCACTCTATGTGGATGACCTTGTTTTGTTCATCAGAGATACTGGACCTTCTTTGCAGGCTGCACTGTCACTTTTGGGCAGATTCACAATGGTCTCTGGGTTCAGGGTCAACTGGACTAAGTCCAAAGTATCCCCCTTGCGCTCCCATCCAATCCCTGATCAGGCTGACCCCACCATTCCCTTACAATGTGTCTCACGAATCAAGTACCTGGGGCTCCAGATTACTAACTCGGTGACTGACTTCATTAGCCCCAATATTTCCCCACTACTTGTTATAATATCTAAGAAGTTCCAGGCCTGGAAAAACCTTCCCCTGTCCTTCATTGGGAAGATCAACTTAATTAAAATGAAAATTTTGCCCCTACTACTGTATAACCTTAGGAATTCTCTGGTGTGGATTCCAGAGTCCATTTTCAAATCAATAGATACTATGATTCCCTCTTTTTTGTGGCAGGGAGGCATTCCCTTCCTTAAATTAGCCATACTGCAGCAGCCATGGGCTGAGGGGAGCTTGCGGTTCCTAATTCCCACAAATACTTTCTGGCTGGACAGTTGACAGTGGCCCGCCGCTGGCTGACTGCTCCTCCGGATGACGCCTCTGTGTCCCTGGAAGCTGCCTGTGTGGGCTCCTATGAGGCGCTGTCTCATCTGCTATACAGGGGTCTGAGAGCTCCATATCCAATGACATCCTCCATGCGCTCAGTGATGAGGGCATGGGTTATGGCACAGGTATCATGGTCGCCTAGCTCAACCAGCCTTTCCCTTAATATCCCACTGTGGAGGAATCCCAATCTAACACATTTTTTTGGTTACCCGGACCCGGTAGTGTGGACCAGGTAAGGAATTAAGCTCTTGCTTCACATTGTATTGAACGGTACTTTATTATCATTCGATGAATTAAAATTAAAATATACCTTACCTAATACACACTTCAGCTAAGACATGCTTTTTGCTCATAATTTGGTGGGGAGCCTCTTCACCTCGAGTCCAGTGACTTAGAGCTACTTACATGCAGTGAATCGCTGCATAAACCAGTCTCCAGCCTATATAAAGACCTGTTCCATGAGACGACCCTCCTGTTGGGGCCTTGCAGGAGAGCCTGGGAGGCTATAGCTCCAGGGCTAGACAGGGATGATTGGGATGACATGTGGGGGACTGCATTTCAGTATCTAGTATCTAGCAGAAATAGATTGATTCACTACAAATTCTTGCATAGAATCTATCTCACCCCGGCTAGATTAGCAAGGATGTTCGGGAATCAGCACTCCCTATGCTGGTGATGCGCTGTACCTTTAGCTAATTTAATGCATATCTTTTGGGAGTGCCCACAGATTAAACCATACTGGCAAGCCAATGCTCGCTATATCAGGTTAGTCACTTCTATCTCTATCCCCATGTCTATTGAAGTATGTCTATCACATCTGGTGGAACCCCTGGCCACTACCAGAGCTATACGGACTCTCCTTACCCTATTGCTATTCTATGCTAAAAAGCACATCATCCTATTGTGGAAGAGCTCTGTGACTCCAACTATGGAGTCTTGGAAGGCATTGGTCAACAAGGCAGTACCCTTTTACAAGGCTACTTACTTGAGCAGGGGGCACTGACTAAGTTCAACAAGGTTTGGGGGGGTGGATGGCTTCCATGGATACAGCATCAGATTGATCACAGCAAGGTATAGAACACTGACCCTTCATAGGTATTATAGTACCGGGAGGTAAATGCTTTCTGGGTGTTGGAGGACTAGTGGGTAATTGAGGCGTTATATACAGATCATTTGGGGGGTGGGAGACTGTTTCCTCTCAGTCGGACATTTCTTTGTATGGGCGGGGGGGAATGGGGAGTCATGGGACTGTGTCCCTGTGTCATGGTAGACCGCCTCCGGCTGGTGGTTCAGGACATATATGTATCTATCTAGGCAAGGTTTTGGGGGGATGTATCACAAGCTTTGTCTGATAACTTTTGCGTTGTTCTATTTTATGTAATGTGTGCCGGTAATTTTTGTGGCCGGTTGTTTTCCACACTGTGTGGCTTGTATGTACTGTATAAAACAAAATAAAAAGTAATTAAAAAAAAACTGATCGTGGCTGTAATGAATTGTCAGGTCTCATCAATATAGATAAAACTCATTGAAAAAAATGGCATGCCCCCCCAGTCCATTACCAGGCCCTTTGGGTCTGGTATGAATAAAGGGGAAGCCCAAACCAAAAATGAAAAAAAAATTGCGTGGGGGTCCCCCCAAAATCCATACCAGGCCCTTCAGGTCTGGTATGGATATTAAGGGGAGCCCTGCACCAAATAAAAAAAAAATGGTGTAGGGGTCCCCCCAAAATCCATACCAGACCTTTATCCGAGCATGCAACCTGGCAGGCCGCAAGAAAAGAGGGGCGGCAAGAGAGCACCCCCTCCTCAACCGTATCAGGCCACATGCCCTCAACATGGGGAATGCTTTGGAGTCACCTCCAAAGCACCTTTTCCCCATATTGATGGGGACAAGGGCCTCATCCCCACAACCAAAGCCTGGTGGCTGTGGGGGTCTGTGGGCGGGGGGGCTTATCGGAATCTGGAAGGCCCCTTCAACAAAGGGACCCCCAGATCCCAGCCTCCCCCATGTGAATTGGTAACAGGTACATTGCTCCCCTACCATGTCACAAAAAAAGTATCAAAAATACTAAAAAAGACAGGAGACACTTTGGGACAAGTCCTTTATTAAAAAATAAGAAAATAAAAATGTACCCGCGATGTAGATTCATCTCACGCTGCCCGACAGCCCGAAACAGAAAAAAGTCGCAACTGCTCCGCCTCCATGGGAGGCTCCTGCCAAGTGAAGCTTCTTCTTGGTGACAGCTGTTATATAGCCGAGGGTGGGGCCACCTGGTGATGTAAACAGGTGATCCCACCCCCCTCTGATGCCATGTGACATCAGAGGAAGGTGGGGTCACCTGTTTACATCATCGAGTGGCCCCACCCTCAGCTATATAACAGCTAATCTACTCCCTATCTCCCTGCTCCCCTTTTCCTCTAAACTACTTGAACGCCTGGTTTACAACCAACTGAGTGACCACCTCACTAAGAATAACCTTCTTGATCCCCTTCAATCTGGATTTCACCCTCAACACTCCACAGAAACTGTTCTTTTCAAACTTACAAATGACCTACTAACCGCAAAAACCAACGTACACTATTCTGTACTCCTACTTCTGGACCTTTCAGCTGCCTTTGATACAGTTGACCACCCCCTCCACTTCAAAAAACTTCCTCGATCGCTGTGACTGTGCTCTTCAGTGGCTCTCATCCTACCTATTCCAATGCACCTTCAGTGTCACTTACAATTCTACTTCCTCCTCTCCTCTTCTCTGTTGGGGTCCCCCAAGTTTCTGTTCTTGGACCTCTCCTATTTTCAATCAACACCTCTTCCCTGGATCAGTTGATTGCCTCCCATGGCTTTCAATATAATTTCTATGCTGATGACACCCAAATCTATCTCTCCACCCCTCAACTCACTCCATCAGTCTCCTCATGCATGACTAACATACTAACAGACATATCTGTCTGGATGTCACACCACTTCCTCAAACTCAACCTGTCCAAAACCAAGCTCATAATATTTCCTTCCCCATGTGACTCTTTCCCTGACTTCTCTGTCAAGAGCAATGGCACAACCATCCACCCATCCCCACATGTCAGGGTGCTAGGTGATATCCTGCACTCTGAACTCTCCTTTTGGCCCCACATCCAATCACTCTTCAAAACTTGCCACCTCAACCTCTGCAACATCTCTAAATGACGTCCCTTTCTAACCAATGAAACCACAATGCTCCTGATTCAGTCCCTGGTTATTTCTCGCCTTGACTACTGCAACTCCCTCCTCATTGGCTTACCTTTATATAGACTATCCCCCCTTCAGTCCATCATTAATGCTACTGCCAGACTCATCCACCTTACAAATTGCTCAGTGTTTGCTACCCCTCTCTGCCAATCCCTCCATTGGCTGCCACTCGCCCAACAAATTAAATTCAAAATACTAACAATAAGTTACAAAGCCATTCACAACTCTGCCCCCAGCTACATCACTAGCCTAGTCTCAAAATACATACCTAATTGTCCTCTTCGTTCCTCCCAAGACCTCCTGCTCTCTAGCTCCCTCATCACCTCCTCCCATATTTGCCTCCAGGACTTCTCCCAAGCCTCTCCCATCCTCTGGAATTCCCTACCCCAATCTGTCAGACTGTCTCCAAATCTTTCCACTTTTAGGCAATCTCTGAAAACTTTTCTCTTTAGAGAAGCCTATCCTCCTTCCATCTAACAACTGCACTTCAATTTTCTTCATCAGCTCATCCCCACAGCTATTACCCTTAAGCTCTAACGAGTAGGGCCCTTTGAATCCTCCTGTATTGAATTGTATTGTATTTGTACTGTCTGCCCTAATGTTGTAAAACGCTGTGCAAACTGTCGGCTCTTTATATATCTTGTATAATAATAATAATAAATAAATAAAAATAATATCTGTTCTGTGTGAGGGATATGTGAGAAGAGAATCATTAAGGCACCAAGAATGATCATCTTGTCATGGTATCAGGGATTCTACAGATGTGAGGTTGGCATTGTGATCTGTCCAAGTGCATGGCAGGATAATGGATGAAAGGAGGGCTGGGGAGGTACTGATTGATATTAGTATGTGGTCTATACGGGAGAAAGTTTTGTGGGTGTAAGAGTAGTAAGTAAATTTCCGTCTTGCGGGGTTAGCTTCTCGCCAGGAGTCAAGAAGGGAGTGTTGTTGTAGTAGTTGTTGAAAAGTGAGTTTCTTGGGGCTAGATGAGGGTGAGAAGTATGATTTGTTCAAGAAGGGGAAAATCACCTGGTTGGAGTCGCCACCAATCAATAGAGTGCCCTGTTTGTGCTTGTCGATAACTTGCAGCAAGTGGGAGAGAAATTAAGTGGGATTGCGGTTAGGGGCGTAATAGTCAACTACTGTTACTTCTACGTCAAGAAGGTGCCCTGTTAGAAATGTGTATCTGCTTTCAGGATCTTTGGTCTCTGCCAGGAGTGTAAAGGGAGATGTACGGTGAAAAGCTATTAAGACCCCTCTTTGTTTGGTATCTGCAGAAGCAGTGAATACCTGAGAGTAGGCCAGGCCAAATAATTTGAGAGTGTGCTTCTTAGTGAAATAGATCTCTTGTAAACAAACAACGTGAGCTTTGGCTGAGGCAAAGGATCGGAAGGCCTTGACTCGTTTATGCTGGTTTTTCAGACCTTGGACATTAAGGGTAATAATGTTTAACGGGGCCATAGTGGGAAGCAGAAATAAGGCTGTTAATAGATATTTAGCCACAAGCGGGACCACCCCTCAGGATGAGGGGGAAGAGGGGACGGGTGAAGAAAGGGAACCAGAGTTGGAAATGCAGCATAGATTGACATGAGACAGTCAGGTGAAAGGGGAAAAAGTAAAAACTAGTGTATTGTCCGTCTGAGTAGGTCGAGCAGACCTAATCAGAGGGGAAAGGGGGTCCAAAGAGGACCTACATGAGGCCTCTGAGGGCAAAGTTGGGGGCTGCAGTGGCTGCAATCGTGGCACGGGCGAAGAGCTGGACAGATACCAGCACTGTCCATGGGGTACTTGCTGCTCTACTTAAAATAGTAATGCACAGGAATATACCCGAAAGCTGTTCATTTTGTGAAACTGAGAGGGGCCCACGGGACACTGCCTGTACATGGGTTCTCTGAGAAAATATAGTAATGACAATTTAGGGTCTTTTAGGTATTAGGCTGTATGTATGACCAATATGCCCCATTCCCAGAAGAGGTGGGTAAAGAACATGTACAAAAGAAAAAGATTAGCGTTCTCTGGGAGACCATGTAGTCTATGGGTATGTGACAGTTCAATAAAAGTTATGCGTGAGATAGGAGCTGGAATGTAGCATAACAGTAATAGGCTACATCGGATACCCTTTCCTTCTCTTAGCGACCTCATACTGCACCCAAACACGTAGAATAGGGGGCAGTATGAATAGTAGCGGACCCACTATCAGGATGGGAGGTCTTTGTTGCCAGAAAAGGGAGGAGAGGTGTCAATGGGCCAAGTCAGTGGAAAGTGCGGGTACCCATTAGGGTGGAAAGTGAGATGCCCAGCAGTATTGGAGGTCACCTTCAGATCATGGAGTCAGATGAAGCCATAGGAGGAGAGATGAATCTACCTCGTTTGGAAGAGCCTCGGTTGTTTGCTGTGGGTGTGGAGGTAGGAGCCTTCTGTGGTCAGAAGGAAGCAGAACATCAGCTTTGGCACTGATCTGTGGGCGGGGATGATGGAGTAGCAAGGTGCAGATCCTGGAGAAGGGATTGCAGATCCTCTTGAGATTTACAGTAATGTTTGCAGGCTTGATAGGTGAATTGGAGGGAGAAAGGAAATCCCCAAATGTAGTTGATATGATGTTGTTGTACCTGAAGCTGCAGTTTAAATGATCAGCATTTAGAGATGGTTGTTTGGGAGAGATCGGTGAAGAGCTGGTATTCGTGGCCTTGGAACTTGAGGGAGTCCCATTGGTGTGCTGCATTAAGGAGCTGTTCCTTTGTATGATAAAAATGGAGTTTAGCGACTATATCGCGTGGGGGACCTTCGGGTTTGTGTGGGGTAAGTGCTCTGTGAATTTGGTCCATTTCAAGGCATTCGATGGGAAATGGATGGGGAGAGCTCCTGGAATAGAGAAGTGATGATGGATTGTAGATTAGGCACTGACTCAGGAATGCCCCGGATACGTAGTTTGGACCTGTGGGCCCTATTCTCATAGTCCTCCAATTGGGACTGTAGGGTTTGATTTTCCTTTCTGAGGGCTTCCAGTTTGTCAGCATGATTGCTTAGGATAGCTTCTAAGTCGACCACCCTCTGCTCTAGATCTGAGCAGCATACATTCGATCTGTCGGAGCAGATCGGTTGTGCTGGTGAGGATTGGGAAGGCAGTGGGGAGGCTAACAGTTCTGTGTCAGACTCACCCTCGTCTCTATGCGACAGCAGCTTTATCTTTAGGGAGCACTGTGTTCCTGCATGAGATGGAGAAGCTGGCACCATTTTGGTGGGGGCCTCGGCCAGGACCTCCCAGATTGTTTTTTGCCTTTGGCTTCTGGCGAGAGCTACCCAGCACCATGGCAGCTGCTCTGGAGTGTTCCTCGGCTCTTGTTGGGCCGGCAGGTATGCAGTATGTGACCCGATGTTATCTGTCAGCAGGGGGTGTGAAACTCCATGATGCAGAGCCATCGGACATGCCCGGCACAGATGGCTTTGTGCATGCGCCCCCAAGAAGCCATATTTCAGTTCATGTCCAAACTGCACTGATATCTATTTTTAATTCAATAAATTTTTATTAAATTTTCAAAAGGAAAAAAGTACAGACATAAACAGAAAGAGTTTAAGATCATGTTGAATACAAACTCGTATAACAAAGAATTGGTGAATGATATACTATGAAGCTACATAAATCACATTACATCTGAACAGATATTGAGGCTATCTTGTTAAATGATCAGCTGGGACATCGCCCCCCCCAACCAGACACCCCATCCGGGAGCAAGCTGTGTCTAAAGGCGGGAGGCACTACGATCAACCCCACCACATGTCCAGAGGAGTTAGGATCCATAGTTTTTTTTTTTTTTTTTTTAATTTGATACTTTTTATTCAAGATTAAACACAATACATCATATTACTCAGTATACAAATTTCCAAACACTAGTAAAACATTCTAATACCCATTGTGGTGTATAAGGCCACACTATAAAAAGTACATTTCTACGTCCCCCCCCCCCATTGCACCTTTATTTCAACCTTGTATCAAGCACTCTCCTTATATATACCAGTAGAGACAAAAAAAAAAAAAAAGTCTGTGCTTACATACTACTACACCTATCTTAGGGTCGACATCTTCCCTATCTTCTTCTTACTTTGTTCACTCCGTAGGGTGGGCCACCTTCATCAGCCAAGGATTCCAGATTTTTTTAAATTCCTTTAAGTTTCCAGCCCTCACAAACACTGTCCTTTCTTTTCCTATTGTTTCCGATACTTCTCTACGCCAATCAGCTGCAGAAGGGGGTTTCTCAGCTTGCCATCTCTTGGTTATTCCCTTTCTTGCCTGATAGAGGCATCTCCGCACTGCTTTTATTTTATCCCTCCCATTACCCAAATTCCCCCCCACCCCTAGAATACATAACTTTGGATCTAATTTAAGACTCAAATTAAAAACCCTATTTATATCCTCAATAATTTCCGTCCAATAGCGGGATAATTTAGGACATTTCCATACCATGTGTAACAAATCTCCATTAATTTGGCATCTAGGACACTTGGAATCTACTCTTCTCCCCCACTTAAACAGTTTTTGGGGGGTATAATATGCCCTATGCAATAACATTAAGTGTGAAAATTTCTGAGCTGGCGAGACCGAGACCTGGTGGCCCCCCTTCAATACCTCCCTCCACTGGGTGTCCGACATTATCCCCAGGTCTTTCCCACTTCCCTCTACACCTAAGTTTATTTGGCCCATCCCTGCTATTTTTAAAGATATGTTGGTAGAGTTCAGCTATTAATCCTCTTGACCCCTCAAAACTCTCTATCATCTGAGGGATGGGTGATTGGCTCCAGCTCGGGCTTTGTTCCCCGAACTGGGCCTGTAGTGCATGCCTGATTTGGATGTAACTAAAATATGACTGCTTCGGGACATCAAATTCCTCTTTTAGGGAGGCAAAGGATTTCAACATATTACCATTATATAATTGCTCTAATTTAGTTATCCCCCTTACCTCCCAAGTTTTGATTTTTCCTATCATTATCAGTTCTTGGAGATATTTGTTATCCCAAAGAGGCATACCTCCTGCTACCCCCTCCATACCTTTCAGACTTTTAATACTGTTCCAAAGTTTTAACATTAGTTTAACTGTGGGAGTCCTATATACAAACGAGTTTGCCTCCAACACCTCCAGAGCCCGTCTGTGGGGTGCCCCTGTAATCATTATACCCAAGTTATTATTACCCATAGTACCACTGCCTGTTCTCAGATGTTGCAGTTGGGCAGCCAGAAAGTAGCAACGTGGATGCAGGAGCGCCATGCCCCCCTCACCCATTGCAAACTGTAGGGTCTGTAGACTTATCCTAGGATGCCCCCCCTCCACACAAGCCCTCTAAACGACATATCTATTTTTTTGAACCATTTGCCGTATATCCAAACTGGTGAGTTGTGTAAGATATACAATAGTTGGGGCATCCACAGCATTTTGACCAAGTTGCACCTTCCAGCTACCGACAATGGGAGTCCTTTCCATACATCAACCTTTTTTTTAAATTTCTCCAACAGTGGAGCCATGTTGTTATTTAAGAATTAGAATCCCTTGCCACCTGGATCCCTAGATATTTGGTTTTCTCCACTATTTTTAATGGGGTTTCCTCCAGAAAAGTACCTTGTTTGATGGGGTCTATTGGTAGCAGGACAGATTTCTCCCAGTTTATGGTGAGGCCAGAGACCTCACCAAAATCTGAAAAGACTCCCATCATCTGTCTTAATGACCCCTCCGTATTCCCCAGGAAAATAAGGACATCATCCGCGTATAACGCGATCTTTTCCTCCCCAGTCCTTCTCCGAAAACCCTCCATCATCTCATTTTGTCTTACCGCAGCGGCCACTGGTTCCATTGCTAAGGCAAAGATCAGGGGTGAAAAAGGACACCCCTGTCTTGTGCCTCTCTCCAACTGAAACTTACTAGAGAGTACATTGTTAGTTCTGACCCTTGCTATGGGATTACTGTATAGAATTTTCACCCATCTCCTAAATGAGGGGCCAAAACCATATACCTTCAAAACCTGCCAAATAAATCCCCATTCAAGACTATCAAAAGCCTTCCCCACATCCAACATCATGACGGCTCTAGTACCCATGTTTTCTGTTGGAATCTGCAGGTTCAGAAAGAGCCTCCTTATATTCTCACTTGTTGACCTTTGGGGAATAAAACCTGTTTGATCCGGATGGACTAGGCTATGAATTATTTTTTGAAGCCTAGTGGCCAGAATTTTTGCCAGGATTTTTGCGTCTGAACATAATAAAGATATAGGTCTATACGATCCAGGTTCCAAGGGATCTTTCCCCTCTTTAGGTATCATTATAATTGTGGCCTCCGTCATTGATGCGGGTAGCCTCCCTTCCTGATATGCCCATTCAAACACTCTGAGAAGTTCAGGTAACAGTATCCCATATTTTTTATAAATCTCTGCCGGGAGACCATTAGGACCCAGAGATTTCTGATTGGCCAGTTGTTTTACGGCGGTTTTAACCTCTTCTAATGTAATTGGTGCCTCCAGGACCTCGATATCCAGCTCTGTAAGGGAGGGCAACTCCATTTTCCCAAAGAATCTTTCCATTACCTCTCCTACCACTGGCCCCTGGGATTTATATAATTCTTCATAATATTTTTTGAATGTTTCGTTAATTTTATCTGGTTGGGATGTAATCTCACCTTCCCTGGTACTAATGGCGGGAATTATTGGGGGGAGCATCTACTTTAGCAATATGAGCTAATATCTTCCCTACTCTCTCCCCTTCTCCAAAAAATATTTGTTTTTGAAATACCCTTTTGCTTTCAGATTTCCTAAACATTACCTCTTTATATATTAACTGCTTATTTTCCCACCTTTGATAACTTTCCGGGGATGGATTTTCCACAAGCTCCCTTTCTGCTACTCTGACCTCCTCCCTAGCATTCTCTTCCTCAGTCTTTGATGCTCTTTTTGCTCTTGAGATCTGCTGGATCAATATTCCCCTCAGATACGCTTTCAGAGCATCCCACATCATCCCTCTTGCTACTGAATCCTCATTTAGATCTATAAATTCCCTCAACTTAATTGTGATCTCCTTCGGGTCCTCAAGAATCTCGAGCCATACTGGGTTCAGTTTCCAAATACCCCATTGTTTATTTATCCCGATATCCATCATAACTGTCACCGGTGAATGGTCCGAGATTCCTCTAGGATGATAGGTTATACCTCTGACTAATAAAGCGGCCATATCATTACCTAAAATAAAATCTATTCTTGAAAGTGAGGATCCATAGTTAAGTGTATTATAGACTTCAAAAAAATTTTTATAACCGTCTAATAACTTGTTAGATATATCTACCACTCTTATAAACTTGTAAGTTATCTCCTTGTTAACCAACATAAGGAGCAGGAAATTTTAGGGAAAGGAATTGGGCTCCGCGTGTACACAAATATCTCTGATCAAGACCTATTATATGTGTGCTCTTAAACCACCTGTATATATGGAATTTGTTTTACACCTCTCCTTGGTGAGCTCTCCATGGAGACCATTGCTTGAAAAATTTGAGTAGCATGCCATGTTTGTACGCCATAATTTGTTCAAAGGAGTAAGTCTCAGAAATGAGATTTATTACTTCACCTACATTCGGGGCCATATCTGATTTCCACTTCCGCATAAGTATTAAACGTGCGGCAAAAAGCGTATGCATGACCAAGTGTCTAAGATCTGGGGGAAATTTTTCTATTCCAATGCTTAGAATAGCCATCTTGATGTCGGGCCTAGATATAAACCCAGTCAATTTAGTTATAAGTTTAAACACTGAGTTCCAGTAACTGCGCATATTAGGGCAGTACCACAGCATGTGAGATAATGTTCCCACTAGACCGCAATTCCGCCAGCATTGATTGGATTTCTCGGCCTTAAATTTAGCCAACAAGTAAGGTGTGTAGTACCACCTAAGGTGTAATTTCTGTGCCATCTCCCAATACGTGGAGCATTTCGAGGCAGACAGGTTATGCACAATCGCTTTTTGCCACTGGGTCTCCGTGATGGTGACATTAAGTTCTGCAGCCCATTTCCGCAAGGGGTTAGATACTTTAAAGTCAAGTTTGTTGTGTAGGCAATTATAGAAAAAGGAAATGCCCCTTCGCTTGGGGTTCAAGGATGACCAAAATTGCCACGCTTCTTGAGAAATCTTTATTTCTGATATCTTATTAGGCAGTAGTGTGGATTTTATTTGGGCATATGTTAGGAATTCTCCTTTTGGCAAAGTAAAGCTTGAAGAAAATTCTTCGTAGGGAATGAGTTTACCTTTCCTAAGAATTGTTGGTATGTCATTTATCCCCTTCGCTTCCCATCTAGGAGTTGCTATATTGGGGTTAATGAATCTCAATGCTCCCAAATGGATTGGGACCTTTATTTGTTTATTCGAATGGTTACCGAGTTGTAAAAAACGTTTCCATGCCAGTATGGAGGCCGATATTGTAGGATGATCCATGCCAGTTTTGATATTAGGGGATATTGCAATGGCGTGTAAGAGAGATTGCAAGCTCCCTAATGGTATTGCCTCCTGCTCTAGGGAACACCATGGTTTTGTGTTTGGTTGTGTAAACCAGAATCTAAGTTGGTCTAGCAAAGTAGCTGTATAGTAATCTTGAATGTCGGGCACCCCCATTCCACCCTGATATCCATTTTTATTGCATATTACAAGCACAAAAGCTCTCCCTAAAAATGTGGATGTTAGTGCAAATAAAAAAGTATCATGGACAGTACTCAGTTGCTTTTATTACAAGTACACTAATATGGCTATCACCTCAAGCATTCTGTTCATTATTTCATTTGAATTTCATTGTATGGCTGTCATCGTTATTATTATTGTTAATAACATATATTCAGCAGCAGTTTATAGAAAATGTTAAACAAGTCATAATTTGCTAACTTATTGAAGCTTACCCTCTAATGCCACTTATGCACGTTGGATTTTCCTGTGTATTTCCTATGATTAGAGATTTTAATAGTCACACAGTATCATACTCCTAATAAAAGGTAAGGTATAATCACCATGTAATGACATATTACTTGATGTTGCTTCATCTATTCAAGCACAAGATGATAATTAAATAATGGAATGCCCCCGCCAATTTAGAAATGGTTTACGTGGTGCTTTCAGAAACCCATTCCTGCCCCTAACATAGTTATATACATTTGATAATCAGATTACCAGAATCCAAGCAACCTAACAGTATGTATTCCAACTGGGAAATCAAACATAAAAAAACATATACACATCATATAGATAGAGCACGGATCTCATATCTATTTAAAATATCTTGCTGCAAAGCACGTACATATTTTAATTGAACCTTTCTTTTAAATTGCCTTGCTACATTTCAACTGCAGCAAAATAAAAGGATTACACAGCCTTAAAGTGGTTCTAAAGGCAGAAGGATTTTTATCTCAATGCAATCTATGCATTCAGATAAAAAGCCTTCCGTGTGCAGCAGCCCCCCTCAGGCCCCCCCAGTACTTACATCTCAATCGAGCGATGTTCCACGAGAACCTCAGCTGCCTGGGACCCTCCCTCCTGATTGGTTGATTCACAGCAGTGGGCGCTATGGCTCCCGCTGCTCTTAATCGAAGTCAGTGAGCCAATGAGGAGAGAGAGGAGGTAGGGTGGGGCTGAGCCATAGCTCAGGTGCCCCCATAGCAAGTTGCTTGCTGAGAGGGAACTTGATAGGAGAGGGGGGCCTGGAGCGCCAGCGCGGGACCTGAGAAGGGGACATTCTGGGCTGCTCTGTGCAAAACCACTACACAGAGCAGGAAAGTATAACATTTGATATTAAAGTCTTCTTTTTTTGTTTAAAAATATCGCTTTAAAGTGGCTCTAAAGCTTAAACATTTTTTTACCTTAAGGCATTCCTTGCATTAAAGTAAAAAATGTTTAGGCATCGAATGTTGCCCCTCACCCCCCCCCCTTATACTTACCTGAGCCCTTAGTTGATCCAGCGCTGTGCACGTCTGCAGATTTTCTCTCCCCTTACTTCCGCGTCTCACTGGCTTTGCTTGGGCACTGGGAGCCATTGGCCCTAGTGCTGAATAGCTCCCAGTGCTGTCAATCAAAGTTAGTGTTGAGGGAGTGGGGGGTGAGGGTGGGGGCAGGGCTGGGTTCTGCTGTCTGTGTCAATGGATGCAGCAGCAGGGTTTGGGAGCCAGCATGCATGAGTGCCCTTATGGGATGTGGCTTCCCATGGAGGCACTGGACAGAGAGGAGGAACTAGAAGCGCAGGCGGGGGACCCGGGAAGAGGAGGTTCGGGGTAAGTATAGAGACAGTTATTATTTTTATTTTTAAAATATCTCTTAGCATCTCTTAGCACAGATGAAAAACATGCAATGTTATTGATGAAAAAGAGACTTCTGATGGTTATAAGACTACATAATATTCATGTAGAGGATCTTTTCAATGCTGTAATGGCAATACATATATGTGCATCTTTTGTAATTTCCATATAATATTTAATTATGACAAACATCTAATTATTTTTCTTTTTATCCCCTTTTCCCCCTGCTCTGTAATCTGGCCATTGGGATTGCCCAGCACACCAAGCCGTCCGGATATCACAATCCAGGACGGCATCCAGGAGGTTCAGATATTTTATCAGCTTCGTCTGTTATCCATCTTGCCACTCTGGTGGACATGTGCAGTCTGCCAGTGAGGCTCTCTGTTTCGGTGGACTGGGTGCGCGTGATGTCATTCCGGCGTGCGGGTGCTTCACACATGCGCACTGGGGAAGGGGCCACGCGCACACAGCCCAGGGGGCCTCTATGGATCACCCTGTGCCCTCCTCTCTGTCAGCTGTTCGCAATTAGTTGCCCCAGCTGATTGAAGAGGGAGTGACATATAAACACCACCAGCGCACTCCCACATCCAAAAGTTACTTGCTGGATGACGGGACGTGCGTCTGGTTCTTGAGAAAACACTGTGCTCAAGGTAAAATATACTTTAGGAGAGAGCTCTGTGTTACTACTATCTATATTATATATATATATATATATATATATATATATATATATATATATATATATATATATATTTTACCACCCTTAAATGTTACCGCTTTATAAGTTTATACTGATCATAATATGCTGTGGGAATGGGCAATTAATTAACTATCCATAATATATCTTTATGTATCTATACATTTATATAGAGTTTCAACCCAACTTTAAAATTACCATACCTATATTATAAAGATCCCTAGCCATTACTAATTATTACTGCTAGTTCAATATATATATATTATGGTCATTAGATTATTATAATAAAATAAGAGTCAACTGCATATATAAGTATATCATCCCCATTAGATACCTACTATATATTTTTCTCAATATTTGATTATCTGTCAGATATCTTTTTTTTTTCATCAAAACTTGTTTATTGATACATTGCTCATATGATCATATGATACATACAGTTTTTGCAGTATAAAGACAAAGAGAAACCAATACATGTAGTATATGTCTCGTCTGAGCAATAACAGAAGGCGCATATAATACATTTCTTTACCCTTTCCATTCCCAAAGAAAAAAAATCTGAAAGAGGACACGAAGTCTAGTGCATAACCTTTAAACGTAACCAAACTTGTGTTTCCTGTCTCTCTCTCTTGCTCTCCGCCCCCCCATCTGTTGATGACTTTTTACTGAAGAAGTCTATCCATTACCAATTGTGGTGGAGCTAGGCTAGGGTCGTCCAGCCATGGTTGCCAAATAAGATTACATTTTCCCACAGCCTTTCTGCGGCTGTAAGCCAACCGTTCTCTACAAAGTAAAGAATTAACATATGCAATCCACTGCTTTTCTGTGGGGACCGCAGGTGCCATCCAATACCGTGCTATAAGTTTCCTGGCCAGGTACATCAGTCTAGGGATCATATAATATATGCCCCTTGGGTAAATTTCTTCATCTATTGCCCCAAGCAAGTACACCAGGGGATTAAGGGGAACATGAACTTGAACGAGTCTGGATATGCATTGTGACATCTCCGCCCAATACCGGTGGATTTTCGGGCACTTCCAGAGCAAATGTTTAAAGTCCCCCGATGTACTTTACATTTTGGGCACAGTAGTCTCTACTTCCCCAACTGTGGAGTTGTGTTGGTGTTCTATAGGCTCTATGTAGGATAAATAATTGTGACAGTTTATGAGACGCTGAAACAGATACCGCGGGTCTTGACTCCAGGGTCATGTCCCACTGATCGCCATCTATGTCTCTGATATCCCCTACCCATTTACTCCTACACTTGTGAGAGGTATGATCCTGGAAGGGGGACAACTGTTCTGCGTATATCCTAGATATAAGTCCCTTCCGGGTCTCAGCCTGGAGGACCTCCATCGGCAGAGGAGACGACGACAGTGTTAAGGACTGGGTCTGCTGCTGCACCCTCAGGGCATGTCTAAGTTGTAGGTAATTGTAGAAATCCCTTGGGATCAAGTGAAACTCCCTGCATATCTGTTCATAGGTTTTCAGTACTGTCCCTTCATATAGCTGCGGGAAGAACCAGATGCCAGTTTCTCTCCATTGGGAGAACCCCTGTAGTTCCCGAAGTTCTAGGTATCTAGGGTTGTTCCACAGTGGAGTCAAAGGCATCGGACCCCCAATCCCCATCGCCTTCTGAAATCCCTTCCATGCTTTTTTAAGGAGGCCATTGATGGGGGCTGAGTGCGGAATACTTGGTAGATCCATTTCCATATGGGAAGCTGCCTTCAGTGAGGGGTTAGTCATAGTTGCCAGGTTAATTACGGGGTCATCACCTGTGTCCCTTCCCCACCCTGCTAGTTGTTGAATTTGTGAGGCTACAAAATATATTTCAGAGTGCGGTACAGCAAGCCCCCCTTATCCTTTCCATATTATAGGGTGGTAAGGCTGATCCTTGCTTTTTTCTTTTTCCATATCAGATCTCTCATTAGGGAGTCTATGTGTTTGAACCATTTGTTCGGGATCCACATAGGTGAATTGTGAAACACAAAAGAGTTGCGGGGCCCATACCCTTTTAATTAAATGTACTCGTCCTACTACTGACAAGGATAATTTATACCAACTGTTACATTTAGCCTTCTGCCTGTCTATTAACAGACCTAAGTTCAGTCTGAGATAATCTGTAGGATCTGGGGACACCACCACCCCCAAATACTTAAAGCTGTGCTCAATGTCAATCTGACTTGCTCCTGCCGGCAAAGGTGCCGCCAGGGGGTCAATAGGCATTAAGATTCTTCATTAAGAGAATCCTCCAAAATCAGTTATAATCCCCATCACTGTTCGCAGAGAGGCAGCAGTGTCACCCAGATAAATGAGTGCATCATCCGCATACAGCGATATCTTGTCTTCCAATAGGCCTCTACAAAATCCTACAACCTTTGACACATTGCGGATCAGGATGGCTAAAGGCTCTACCGCCAAGGCAAACAGCAATGGGTATAGTGGGCATCCCTGATGAGTGCCCCTGTGTAGATTAAAGGAGGGGGACAAATTGTTATTGACACGAATCCTAGCCCTGGGCCCTGAGTATAACACTTTTACCCAAGCAATAAATTGGCTTCCCAGACCAAATCTTGCCAGGATTTCCAAGAGGTATGGCCACTCCACGCTGTCAAAAGCCTTTGCGGCATCCAATGACAAAATGGCCCTACCTCTATTATCCACAGGCACCTGCAGGTTCAGAAACTAACGCCGAATATTATCAGCCGTGGATCGGGTAGGAATAAACCCAGACTGATCACGGTGGACCAATCCTCCTATTCCTTGAGAGTGCCTTGTGGCCAAAACCCATGCCAGCAACTTAACGTCCACGTTCAATAAAGAAATCGAACAATGTGATTCCGGCAGAAGCTTATCTTTGCCTGGCTTGGGGAGTACGTAAGGGTCTGCAATAACGGTGGGAGAAGAACCTCACCATATTTGGAGTATATCTCGTCCGGCAGCCCGTCCGCACCCGGTGATTTGTGATGAGGTGCCTCTGCTAGAGCATCCGTCAACTCTGTTAGGGTGATTGGGGCATTCAACAATTCCCTGTCAGCATCTGAGATCTGAGAAAAAGGACTGTACTGCAAGAATGTGGTCAATTCTGCGTAAGTATAGTTAGTTTTAGAGGCATATAATCCATTATAGAACTGATGAAATTAATTTAATATGTCAAAGTTACGGGTATGTATTTCCCCGGTAGCAGATTTAATGGCTGTAATAGTAGTAGAATCCCTTTGCTCTCTAGCCACTAGGTCCAGGAGATGGCCTGTATTTCCCCCCTCCTCAAAATATCCCTGCTGAAGGAAGTATCTCCTCTTCTCTGCTGCGGACATTAGGACAGAGTTATAGACTGTGCCTCCCTCCAGGCTTCATGATTGGATTGAGATGGATGAGTGACCAATGCCTGCTCTCTGTTTCTCACTTCGTCTGTCACTTTATCCTCCCATTCTCTAGAATAGTTCTTAATTGCTGTGATCTCTCATATAAGGCAGCCCCTTAAGAATGCCTTGAGTGAGTCCCATACCACCGCTGCACTGGCACATCGCCTACTGAATTGCAGAAACTCACCTAGTGCACTCATTATCCCATCAGGGAATGGAAACAGGGTCAGCCAAAAGGGATTTATTCTCCACAATGGACGGCCAGAGGAAACAATGGCATCCAGCCACACCCAAAATGGGAAGTGATCAGATAAGAGGCGTGGCTCATATGCAGAGTCCCTCACCCTCTGCAATAATGCACCATTACCTAATCCCATATCAATGCGAGAGAGTCCATCATGTGTGGCCAAGTGGCAGGAATAACATTTATTGGGATGTCTTTCTCGCCACACATGAAGCCCCAGTTCAGTAAGCAGAGAGGCAAAAGCTGTCTTTCCTGTATTAGGTCTCGCTGCCCGGGGTGTTAATGGCAACCTATCTAGGTGTGAGTCCAGGGTGTTGTTAAAGTCACCCAGGGCCATTACCGGTGCATCTGGGAATAACGCCATAAATTGATAAATTGAGCTAGGCTCTGAAGGGGGGCCACTGAGAATGGCTGAGGGATATATATATTGCTGCAATAATGCACATAAACCCATTCAATTTACACAATAAGAAAACGTATTTACCTTCTCTGTCAACCTGCTGTTGAATGCATTCAAATGTAACAGTGGCAGAAATCAGCATACTAACCCCCCTAGAATAAGAGGAGTGTGTAGAATGAAACTGTATTGGATACTTACGGGAGAGAAGCAGGTGGACAGAGTCAGATTGCAAATGTGTCTCTTGGAGACAAACCAGATATGGTTGCATTCTACCAAAGAATTTAAAAATTGCATTTCTCTTAACCTTGTCACCCATGCCTCTTACATTCCATGACAAGAGTAGCAGGCCCTTGTTAGCTGTATCAGCCATTAGAAATATATCCCCAGGGAAGTGTGAGGTGCACAGTCCCCCTCCCCCCCTGCAGCCCAATCAGTACAATGTGTAGTGTAAACCTGATATTGAGAGTCATATAGAACATGTTTGTGCACATCAACATTACCCGACCATTAAAGAAAGTGTTCTTTCACCACCTAGTGGAAGTTTGGAGCATGGCCATCAAAGTCAGAGTCTTCAGGTGTTTCTTCTGTGGAGAGATAAATGTCAAGGAGAGGGAGAGAGAGAGCAGTATATTGAGGAAACAAAAATCAATACAGTCTTCAGCCAACTGGGCCCAAAAGAAGGCAGAGTAACACCCCCAAACATTTAGGGGGATAAGTCCTCGCAGGACCATCCTAAAGAGGCTCAATAGCAGCTGTGCGGCTGATTGCCAATACGTGCCATAAACAACAGTGCACATATGAATCAAACTGAGCAAACTTCGTCTGATGTAAAGATGTCAGACTGTATGAGCTATCCCCGCTGATCTGCTAGGAATCTGTAAAAGCACCTTTTGAAGTGGTTGTGTTAATTTGAGATTTTCCCAATGTTGCTAGGGTGGTCGCTGCGCCAAAAGCCCTTTCTCCCTGTCGAGCCAATGCATTGCAGTCGTGGGGTTGTCAAAGAAGTGTGTGTTGCCGTTGGTGATAACTTTCAGCTTTGCAGGATAGAGCATGAAGTATTGAACATTGAGAATGCGCAGCCTCTTTTTGATAGCCATAAACTTGGATCCTTGCCCCTGAACTTCTGCAGAGAAATCCAGGAATAGGGAGATCTTTGCATTATCCACTTTTAGTATACCAGCAGCCCTGGCCTTACCCAAGATGGCGTCTTGATCTTTATAGTTCAATAAGCGGAACAAAAATGGTCTTGGCAGGGCACCCTGTGGTGGGGGCCTTGCAGGGACTCTGTTGCCCCGCGCCACTGCAAACATGGGGGACAGAGCATCGTGGCCAAAGGTGTCTGTGAGCTATGCCTCAATGAAGGCCACTGGGTTTTTACCCTCTGCTCTTTCAGGGACTCCCACTGCGCGTATATTGTTTCTGCATAAACAGTTCTTCATGTCCTCTAAACTGGCTGCGTTAGCTGAGGACACAGATTGTACATGTCTAACATCTCTTTGCAGGTGCTGCCATTCATCCTCTAATGTGCTGAGGCGACCCTCTAAGGCAGACCTGCGCTCCTGCAGCTTTTGCATATCTTGCCTGACCAGGGATATCTCTATTTTCATGCCCTTCACCTCCCATGTTAGGTCAGCAATGGAGGAGCTACATGTTGTCACCGCTGTCAGTATATCCTTTAATGTGGGCTCAGGGTCAGTGCCATTTTGCTGTGGCGCCGCCGCCATCTTGGAGGCCTGAGGCCTAGTACTTACAGTTAATGTGGCCTGGGTATCTTCCAGGAGCCTGGGGATACCATCCAGCGATCCCATCTCTGGCTCACTGTGCTCATCCCCGTAGTCCAGCTGTTGGAGGGATGTCAGATCCTTCAGAGCGGCGCTTTTGCCAAACAATTTTTGTGCGGCCTCCTTCGCTGAGCGAGGCGGGAGGCCGCCATCATGGCCGGGGGTATCCAGCAGTAATTTAGGCCCCGCTCCTCTCCTGGACATGTCTGCGCAGAAATACACCCAGCCGAGTGTACCGGATCAGCCGCTGTACCAAACACTGGTGTTCCCGGGTCTGTGCTGCTGAGGTTGGGGGTGCTATAAGCAGGATTAGGCAGGATCTTCGGCAGGGCTAGCTCAGACACGTCCTATCGCATGCCCTGCGTAGCCATCTGTCAGATATCTTTAATTGATAGACCATTACTATATATTCTGCGGTTGCTGTCACTCCCTTCATTTGCTGTGGCTTTCCTGCCTTGATTGTGTGTACTGGCCATATTCAGGTACACTATATTAATCTGACTGAGGAAATATGTATATGAATAAATGTATATATTAGTACACCTCTGCTCTCATTTGGAGTCACAATCCGTTACTATTCTTCATTACAGGGTTCTCCGCCTGGGCCCCAGTATATCCCCTTGGCCATTTTCTTGCCGCAGAATGTGAGAGGAGCTTTCCGTTCTTCTCAGCATTCAGTCCTTTAGAGACTGTTTTTGATGCCTATATGCCTTGAAATAGCAAATCTGCAGACACAGCTCTTACTGCTATATACTTCTCTTGTTTTTAATCGTTATATAATGAAATGTTGAAATTCGTTGAAATGTTGAGAGCCGGAGGATTTGACTCCACCAAGCGGCATCTACATCGCAGGTATGTTCTCAAACTGCTGGTCACACTCACCCACTCTTTATTGATCATTTACTATGAATCTTTCTTTCCAAGTTTTCCAAATATATATGCATTCATTTAACTAGTCCAAGCTTTTTAATTTGAAGCCTCTTTTTTCCTCATGCTTTGGTTGCTTTGGAGACATAGTCCCTAGCATTAAGCCTCTAAATTAATGGTTTGTCTTTTTTTGTATAATTATTGTCAACAATTCACTCACACGTCCTCTATATCACCTTTACTATAACTCCTACCTCCTAAAAATTAGGTTCTAATAAATTTTTCTTTCTTGTTTGTAGCATCATCTCTAGCACCTAACAATGTTTAGGTAGCTTATAGCTGCTTCATTACCGCTCTGATTTTCATTCACTCCAATATAAATCAATTTATCCCCTAAAGTAAGTAACATTATAGGAGACAGGTGTCCCTCTTTTCTTTTGGCTAAAATCATTTATTCCTTATATCATCCTTTAATATTTTAAATATATTTTGTTTCGCAGTCTGATCCTTCGGCCCTCTATGACCATAACTTTGACCATCTCCTTTGTTTTGGGGGTATTTCGGAGGGAGTTTCTGATCTGGCATTCATTTGCTTTGGTGGCAATACTGTGTAGGGTGAGTGGCTACGTCAATGCGTCTTGTAGTGGAGACTCTGCTCATTCATAATACATTAATCTATGTCATTAAATTTAACAACAATGATACTTGTTCTAATACCTTTCTCTCTTTGCATTGTCTAGTTTGTAATACCAACCTCTCTTTGAATTGCACATCCCCTGAAGAAGCAATCAGCTAAACATGTTGGGCTAGTGTGCAATTTTCTTCCTTTTGGTTCAAACCTCCATATTTTATAACCACTTTGTTATTGTTAACTATTAAAATCTTTATGTTCTTTATAAACAAATCTGTTTTAAACTCTTTTTGTACAAATAAAAACTATATAAGTGTACAAGTCAAACTTTCTATAACATTGTGTATTTTGACTATAACTTCTTACTATTTGAAATTCATTGTTCTTTAATTATGTCACAGATACACTTTCCTCTTCATACATCCCTGAAGAAGGAGAAAAATTGTATTCTGAAATGCATTGGGTGCAAAGAGAATTTCCTACGTGTTTACAAATATGGTGACAATACTAGAAACTGTTTAGACAATCGTTTCATCTTTATATGTACTTTTTAATGACTATGTTAAATCATTAATAAAAAGCTACTAAAAATACTACTAAAATACTTTGCATACTCCTCTAACTACATTACTATGTGCTTTTAAAGTCCACCTAGGGGAAACCCCTCTTTTTCTGGTCTTAATACTGGATGTGGCACTCTACTGGCATAACATTATCGCTCGCTTTTTCTGACATAATATTCACCTTCATAATCAAATTCATATATGCTCAAAAAATAAAATTAAAAAAATGATCTTAAAGGAGCTGCAAAGTCTTGAGGTTTTTCACCTTAATGCATTCTATGCATTAAGGTGAAAAACCTTTTATGGTGCAGGTGTCTCCCTTTTACTTACCCGAACCCGATCTTTCCAGCGATGAGAATGAGCCCAGCAGCTCCAGCCGCTGTCTCAATGTCAGGGCTGGGCTCAGCCCTTCCTTCTCTGAGCTGGCTGCTCAGCTGTCAGCTAATTGCCAGCTCCAATCTCTCCACAGTTACTCAGCTGTTGCTGATATCCTGCTTGTCAGTCCTGCCTACTTAAGCTGTCCAGTCCAGATGATCTCTGCCTTCGCCTTAGTCAACATCACAGAGACGCTCGCCTGCATTCCTGTTAAAAGACTTGCTTGGCTGACATCCCTTCTAGCTCCAGATCCTGCTTGCTGTTTTATTATGCTCGTCTCCGGCTCCCTGACGTTTGGCTTGTCTGACTATCCGTTCTGGTTCCTGAACACTGGCTATGTTTTGACTACGTTTGTTCTATTTACTTTTATTATTAAACAAGTGTGATTTAACTGTACTTCTGTCTTGGTCTGATTTCATGGTTTCTGACAGTAGGCGAATTCTATGAATTCAGAAGATACAGTCAATCCACTTGTTGGTAATATTTTTTCCAGATTGGATGAGCAAGATCACCGCATGGATCAGTTTGCCATGGCGTTACAAACGCTCCTGAGTCACATGGCTCACCTTCCACTGTGGCTGCTCTGGTACAACCTGAGTTGCAGGCTGTCCCTGCTACTGCGCCAGTCTCTGTGCAGGCACCTGCCTCGATTATTACCTCCATAAGGGGTATGTCTGTTTCTGCTCCGCTTCCCCAGCAATTTGGGGGTGATCCAGTTCAATGCAGAGGGTTTTTCAACCAGGTTGAGATATTCTATGAGATGCTGCCCTAGGTATTTCCCACGGACAGAAGCAAGGTAGGTTTCATGATATCTTTGCTTTCTGAGAGAGGCTTGGCCTGAGCAAACCCTCTATGAGAGATGCAAAAACCTGTTGTCTTGAGTTACCCTGAGTTTGTGGCCTCCTTTAAAAGGGTATTTGAAGTTCCCGCACGCTTTCCTTCTGCTGGCAAGTGCCTCATGTCAATCAAACAGAGTACGAGAACTGTTGCCGACTACGCCATTGAATTCTGTATTCTGGCAGCAGAGGTTGCTTGGAACAATAAGGCCTTTGAGAGTCTCAAGGCTGCCTTTGTTTCTTTTCCTGTGTTGGCATACCCTGATCCTACATTACCTTTTATCTTTGAGGTTGATGCTTTTAAGACTGGAGTTGGCGTCCTTTTGTCTCAGCGTCCTACCTCTGAGAGCGCTTTGCATCCTTGTGGCTACTTTTCCAAGAAATTGTCACCTGCGGAGTGCAATTACGAGATTGGTGACAGAGCTATTGGCGATCATTTTAACCCTGAAAGAATGGAGACATCTCCTTGAAGGTACCACTGTGCCGGTTCTCATTCTTACTGACCATAAGAATCTCACATTCTTGTCTGAGGCTAAACGCCTCTCTCCCAGAAGGGCGCGATGGGAACTTTTCTTGTCAAGTTTCAATTACATTGTCTTATTTTTACCTGGTACTAAGAACGTAGGGGCTGACACCTTGTCACGACAATTTTTCTCCACTTCGAAGTTGTAGTCGGTACCGGTTCCTGTGATTCCTCCTTATCATATTCTGGCTATGGTTTGCACCAGTCTCACTTCTGCCTTGGGTGACAAAATTCTTGCTGCTTAGGTCCATGTTCCTCCTGAGTAGGGATGAGCCGAATACCCCCCTGTTCGGTTCGCACCAGAACATGCGAACAGGCAAAAAATTTGTTTGAACATGCGAACACCGTTAAAGTCTATGGGACTCGAACATGACTAATCAAAAGTGCTCATTTTAATGGCTTATATGCAAGTCATAAAAAGTGTTTGGGGACCTGGGTCCTGCCCCAGGGGACATGGATCAATGCAAAAAAATTTTTTTTAAATGGCCGTTTTTTCGGGAGCAGTGATTTTAATAATGCTTAAAGTGAAACAATAAAAGTGTAATATGCCTTTAAATTTCCTACCTGGGGGGTGTCTATAGTTTGCCTGTAAAAGGGCGCATGTTTCCCGTGTTTAGAACAGTCTGACAGCAAAATGACATTGCAAAGGAAAAAAGTCACCTAAAACTACTCGCGGCTATTAATGAATTGTCGGTCCGACAATACAGATAAAAGTTCATTGAAAAAAATGGCATGGGATTTCCCCACAGGGGAACCCCAAACCAAAATTTAAAAAAAAAATGGCGTGGGGGTCCCCCTAAATTCCATACCAGGCCCCCCAAATTCCATACCAGGCCCTTCAGGTCTGGTATGGATATTAAGGGGAACCCGGCGCCAAAATTAAAAAAAAATGGCATGGGGGTCCCCCTCAAAATCCATACCAGACCCTTATCTGAACATGCAACCTGGCAGGCCGCAGGAAAAGAGGGGGGATGATAGAGCACCCCCCTCCTGAACCGTGCCAGGCCACATGCCCTCAACATTGGGAGGGTGCTTTGGGGTCCCCCGTCACACAGCAGGAGTCTCCCATCATGGATGCGGAGCAGCCCGAGAATGAAGAAGGGAAGAAGACGCCACAGAGGAAGATGCCAGACGAGAACACCGGAGCAAGAAGCAGAGGATCGGAGGAAGAACCAGAGGAAGAAGAAGATGGAGGAAGAAACCGAAGGAAGATAGAAGAAAGAAGATAGAAGAAAGAAGATGGAAAGGAGAAGAATTTAAATAAAGGAATTGTCAAAAACTGTCTCTTGTCATTTTTAACATTTTTGACACTTTTTTTGTGAAATGGTAGGGGTACTACTTTTGTACCCCCTTACCATTTCACACAGAGGGGGGCTGGGATCTAGGGGTCCCCTTGTTAAAGGGGGCTTCCAGATTCCGATAAGCCCCCCGCCCGCAGACCCCCACAACCACCGGGCAAGGGTTGTGGGGATGAGGCTCTTGTCCTCATCAACATGGGGACACGGTGCTTTGGGGGACCCCAAAGCACCCTCCCAATGTTGAGGGCATGTGGCCTGGTACAGTTCAGGAGGGGGGGCGCTCTCTCGTCCCCCTCTTTTCCTGCGGCCTGCCAGGTTGCGTGCTCGGATAAGGGTCTGGTATGGATTTTTGGGGGGACCCCATGCCATTTTTTTTTAAATTTTGGCGTGGGGTTCCCCTTAATATCCATACCAGACCTGAAGGGACATTTTTTTTAATTTTGGTTCAGGGTTACCCTGTGGGGAAATCCCATGCCATTTTTATCAATTAACTTTTATGTGTATTGTCGGACCGACAATTCATTAATAGCCGCGAGTAGTTTTAAATGACTTTTTTCCTTTGAAATGTCATTTTGCTGTCAGACTGTTCTAAATACGAAAACATGCGCCCCTTTACAGGCATACTATAGACATCCCCCAGGTATGAAATTTAAAGGAATATTACACTTTTATTGTTTCACTTTAAGCATTATTAAAATCACTGCTCCCAAAAAAACAGACGTTTTTAAAACTTTTTTTTGCATTGATCCATGTCCCCTGGGGCAGGACCCAGGTCCCCAAACACTTTTTATGACAATACCATGCATATAAGCCTTTACAATTAGCACTTTTGATTTCTCCCATAGACTTTTAAAGGGTGTTCCTCGGCTGTTGAATTTGCCATGAACACCCCAAATTGTTCGCTGTTCAGCGAACTGGCGAACAGCCGATGTTCGACTCGAACTCGAAGCTCATCCCTACTTCCGAGAAACCTTGTGGCCACTGCTTTGTCCCATTCTCCCAAGGCTGCTGGCCACCCTGCGAAGAATTAACTCTTTTAGGCCATTTCCCAACAATTCTGGTTGTCCAATCTACGTGCTGATGTAACTGCCTTTGTAGCTGCCTGTTCCGTGTGTGCTCAGAGTTATGCCTCATACACACGGTCGGATTTTCCGATGGTTGTCGGAAATTCCGACCGTGTGTGGGCTCCATCGGACATTTTCCATCGGATTTTTCGACACACAAACTTGGAGAGCAGGAGATAAAATTTTCCGACAACAAAATCCGTTGTCGGAAATTCCGATCGTGTGTACACAAATCCGACGGACAAAGTGCCACGCATGCTCAGAATAAATAAAGAGATGAAAGCTATTGGCCACTGCCCCGTTTATAGTCCCCACGTATGTGTTTTACGTCACCGCGTTCAGAACGATCGGATTTTCCGACAACTTTGTGTGACCGTGTGTATGCAAGACAAGTTTGAGCCAACATCCGTCGGAAAAAATCCTAGGATTTTGTTGTCGGAATGTCCGAACAAAGTCCGACCGTGTGTACGGGGCATAAGACTCCAGGACACCTTCCAGTGGGCCTGCTACGACCCATACCCAATGGAGAGAGGCCCCAGACCCACCTGTCTATGGATTTCATTGTGGAGTTACCCAACTCCCAGGGCAACTCAGTTATCCTTATGGTGGTTGACCGGTTCTCAAAGATGTGTCATTGTATTCCACTTAAGAAGTTGCCCACTTCTAAGGAATTGGCTTCTATTTTTGCTCGGGAGATCTTTTGCTTACATGGGCTACCCAAGGTGATTGTCTCGGACAGGGGTAGTCAGTTTGTATCCTGGTTCTGGCGAGCCTTTTGTACACAGTTGGGAATTCAGCTTGCTTTCTATTCAGCTTGCTTTCTCCTCTGCGTATCACCCGCAGTCTAATGGGGCTGCAGAAAGAGCCAATCAGTCCTTGGAGAAATTCCTACATTGCTATATTTCTGACCATCATAACAACTGGTCAGACCTATTACCATGGGCAGAGTTTGCTCACAACAGTGCCTTGAATTCTGCTTCCCGATTGTCCCCGTTTGTGGCGAATTATGGTTTCCAGCCTTCCATGTTGCCTGACTCATTTGTTCCACAGAGTACAGGTATTCCTGCATTAGAGGAGCATCTCCATAGTCTTCGCTCCACTTGGGCCTACGCCTGCCTGCGCTTTCCTACCAGGTTGGGGACAGGGTCTGGCTGTCATCTCGCAACCTCCGATTTCATGTTCCCTCACTGAAGTTTGCACCTTGGTTTATTAGGCCTTTCCGTATTCTTCGCAGGATTAATCCAGTGGCTTACACATTAGACCTTCCTTCTAATATGCGTATTTCAAATGCATTTCATGTCTCCTTATTAAAACCTTTATGCCCCGTACACTCGGTCGGATTTTCCAATGGAAAATGTGCGATAGAACCTTGTTGTCGGAAATTCCGACCATGTGTAGGCTCCATCACACATTTTCCATTGGATTTTCCGACACACAAAGTTTGAGAGCAGGCTATAAAATTTTCTGACAACAAAATCCGTTGTCGGAATTTCCGATCGTGTGTACACAAATCCGATGCACAAAGTGCCACGCATGCTCAGAATAAATAAAGAGATGAAAGCTATTGGCTACTGCCCCGTTTATAGTCCCGACGTACGTGTTTTATGTCACCGTGTTCAGAACGATCGGATTTTCCGACAACTTTGTGTGACCATGTGTATGCAAGACAAGTTTGAGCCAACATCCGTCGGAAAAAATCCTAGGATTTTGTTGTCGGAATGTCCGATCAATGTCCGACCGTGTGTACGGGGCATAAGTCTGTAACCACTTTACCACCTCGGTGCCACGTCCTCACCCTGTACAGGTTGAGAACCATGAGGAGTATGAAGTACAGTCCATTATTGACTGCCGTAGGTTCTGAGGGTGCATACAGTACCTGGTGCAATGGAAAGGGTACAGTCCGGAGGAACGCTCTTGGGTCTTATCCTCAGACATACATGCCCCTGTCCTCCTCCGTGATTCCCATAGACATTTTTCCCTCAAGCCTGGTGGTCCTCCAAGGGGGAGGGGTCATTGAGGAGGGGGTACTGTCAGGGCTGGGCTCGGCCTTTCCTTCTCTGAGCTAGCCGCTCAGCTATCAGCTAATTGGTAGCTCCTATCGCTCCACAGTTACTCAACTGTTGCTGATATCTTGCTCGTCAGTCCTGCCTACCTAAGCCGACCAGTCCAGAGGTGCTCTGCCTTTGCCTTGATCAACATCACAGACACGCTCTCCTGCATTCCTGTTAAAAGACTTGCTTGACTGACATCCCTTCTGGCTCCAGATCCTGCTTGCTGTTTTACTACGCTATCTGTTCTGGTTCCTGAACTCTGGCTATATTTTTACTACATTTGTTCTATTTACTTTTATTATTAAACAAGTGTGATTTAACTGTACTTCTGTCTCAGTCTGATTTAATAGTTTCTGACACTCGGGTCCTCATTGGATAGTTTGATAGCAGCAGGAGCCATTGGCTCCCACTGCTGTCAATCAAATCCAGTGACATATAAGACACGTAAGGGGGTGACACGTGAGGGGGTGGGGCCGAGTCCTGCTGTCTGTGTCAATGGACACAGCAGCAGGACTCGGGAGCACTTCCGTACGAGTGTCCCCATGGAATGCGGCTCTCTGTGGGAGGCACTTGATGGGGGACCCCATAAAAAGGAGGTTTGGGGCCGCTCTGTGCAAAACCCTTGCATAGAGCAGATAAGTATGACATGTTTGTTATTTAAAAAAAAAAAATGACCTTTACAATCACTTTAATATACAATCAAATAACATATGTAAAAAGACACCATGCATTCCCTTTGAAGAAGATTTTGCATTTATAAAATTAGAAGTTTTAAACAATTATTACACTTTTAATATTACCTCTATGTTCCAAGGGCTTGCACAAGACCGGCCACAGATATTACAAAGTTATCAGGCAGTGATTTGATTACCGTTCGGTGAAGAGGACACATTACATATTTCCCAAAACAAGCTTATTAAGGGGAATTATAGTAAGAGCTAGTTAATACAAAGGGTGTCTGTGACAGAACAAGTGATTTCTTGGATTATGGTGCATTTTGTCAGGCAGGTCATTCAAAATTAATAGCCTGCAAAACAACTGAATGTGTGAACATTTAGGTCATGCATATCCAATGTTATGGTGCTCTGTGGTGCATTGCAGTGCAGGTGCATTATTGGTGTGCCATTTAAAATGAATGTCACCAAATTGCATCAGTATGTGCATGCCATGGGTTGTGTTATCTTGCATTCTTTATTGTGTATTATCACAGCATACAGGGTGTGAATTAACCCTAATTTTCTGACAGGATTGATTTCTACTTTCCCCCCAGACTTTTTACCTGGGAATGACTTAGTAGTTCGAAACCAGTGACTAGTATCTCATGTCCTTGGTTTCCTAAGACCTTGGAATCTTTACCGTGATCTCCCACAAGGATAAAAGGGTTCAGCATAATTATATTTTTAGATTGTCTCCCTTAGATGTACCCTGCTGGGACAACAGATGTTGGAGCCAGGGATTAAACAAGGAAAGGTACGCAATGGGATGGTAGTTGTGAAATTTGAAGATGAGGTCAGAGCAGTCAACGGTTATCATTTTCTCTACCTATACGACCACAAATCAAACAATTACGTGATAAGGGAGCTGGAATAAAAGGTGGAATACTAATAGAAACAGCAAAACTAAATGATCACTAAGCATCTTGTTGGTTAAGCACTGTCAGTGTGCACCAAGGAGCTATTTAAACCAGATGCTAATGACATCAGAGGCACTACATTTTAATGTTCATTTGCTAATTGCATTCAGGAGGGAAATGTCAGTTAAAAAGACACCATATAGGAGTGCTAACAAACTGGGGTGGGTTGTGGCCTGTTATTCCTGCTGCATCACATTTCTTTAGTGCCTTTCTTTATGGGCTTGCTAACTGGTATCACAAAAAAATACTCAATTGATAAACGTACAACTGCCAAAGTTTTCCGTATTTTGATATATTACCATCTGCGAAAGTGAGGTTATCAAGAAAAAAATCTTAACAGCAGCATCTGTCTGCATAAAAGATAAACACACGTCCCAAGACAGATTCAAGGTAATTTGTATAGTGAAGCACAGGGCATATAATCTACGTCTATTTAAAATGGCACAGATGTCTATGTTTGCAATACTTATTCACAGCAATTGTTGGACATATTGTGCTATATTGAAAAATACCATATCTTTGTTCAGATCACAGTATACAAGCCACATGAAAAATATCTATTTACACCATGAATAATGTACATAAAAGGAATTCCAAGGCTAAGTTTATAACAGAAAAACAAATATATCAGATAGCTGTAATTGCTAAATTTCTCAAAGACTCAAGTGGTTTTACTTGCAGTCATAAATGAGATGGTAAAAAGTAATTAACGGTAATATGTGTTAATTACCCTGTGAGTTAGTAAAACTAAAAATGTTTGAATATGGCTTACAGCAAAGGCAAATTTAAAAGGTGAAAGGTTTAAAAGACTTGTCTGTATATTTAACTAATACCATTGATTGAAAGTTATTTTTGGTAAATATTCTTAATTAATCAACACTTTATGGCTGCCCTAAGCTGGGTTTGTATCACTTCACATATGGAGCAAGTGCTGCACTTTGTTTAGCATTTGTGGGAGAATGATGGAGTAATAGAGTGGCAGGGTCATTTTTGATACTGCCCATCTTTAAAATATTAAAAGTCTAAAGAAGCAAAGGGCCAGTATATAGAAATTCCTCATTAAACAGATTTTGTCTTGCCTCAAAAATCTGAACCACACTGGTGATACACCAAGCAGGAAGAGAAACGTCTGTGCAACTTAAGCATCAGGAAGCAGACCTACAACAGACAACAATAAACATCTGATGGATCTTATCCCTTCAATGTGCTAATCAAAACTATGAAAAAAAATACATTTAAAAAGTTTTGATAGGAATTGGACTATATATTTTTTAAGATTAATCTGTAACATGGAAATACTGATTTAAAAAATATATATTATAGCACATTGAAGATATTTAGGTGAACACAATGTCCTCAGTAGGGATGAGCCGAACACCCCCCTGTTCGGTTCGCACCAGAACATGCGAACAGGAAAAAAGTTCGTTCGAACACGCGAACACCGTTAAAGTCTATGGGACATGAACATGAATAATCAAAAGTGCTAATTTTAAAGGCTAATATGCAAGTTATTGTCATAAAAAGTGTTTGGGGACCTGGGTCCTGCCCCAGGGGACATGGATCAATGCAAAAAAAAGTTTTAAAAACGGCCGTTTTTTCAGGAGCAGTGATTTTAATAATGCTTAAAGTCAATCAATAAAAGTGTAATATCCCTTTAAATTTCGTACCTGGGGGGTGTCTATAGTATGCCTGTAAAGGGGCGCATGTTTCCTGTGTTTAGAACAGTCTGACAGCAAAATGACATTTTGAAGGAAAAAACTCATTTAAAACTACCCGCGGCTATTGCATTGCCGACAATACACATAGAAGTTCATTGATAAAAACGGCATGGGAATTCCCCAAAGGGGAACCCCGAACCAAAATTAAAAAAAAAAATGACGTGGGGGTCACCCTAAATTCCATATCAGGCCCTTCAGGTCTGGTATGGATATTAAGGGGAACCCCGGCCAAAATTTAAAAAAAAAATGACGTGAGGTTCCCCCTAAATTCCATACCAGACCCTTCAGGTCTGGTATGGATTTTAAGGGGAACCCCGAGCCAAAAAAAAAAAAAAAACGGCGTGGGGTCCCCCCAACAATCCATACCAGACCCTTATCCGAGCACGCAACCTGGCAGGCCGCAGGAAAAGAGGGGGGGGACGAGAGTGCGGCCCCCCCTCCCTCCTGAACCATACCAGGCCACATGCCCTCAACATTGGGAGGGTGCTTTGGGGTAGCCCCCCAAAACACCTTGTCCCCATGTTGATGAGGACAAGGGCCTCATCCCCACAACCCTGGCCGGTGGTTGTGGGGGTCTGCGGGTGGGGGGCTTATCGGAATCTGGAAGCCCCCTTTAACAAGGTGACCCCCAGATCCCGGCCCCCCCCTGTGTGAAATGGTAAGGGGGACATAAGTACCCCTACCATTTCACGAAAAAAGTGTCAAAAATGTTAAAAATGACAAGAGACAGTTTTTGACAATTCCTTTATTTAAATGCTTCTTCTTTCTTCTATCTTCCTTCATCTTCTGGTTCTTCTGGTTCTTCTGGCTCTTCTGGTTCTTCCTCCGGCGTTCTCGTCCAGCATCTCCTCCGTGGCGTCTTCTATCTTCTTCTCCTCGGGCCGCTCCGCACCCATGGCATGGGGGGGAGGCTCCCGCTCTTCTCTTCTTCTTTTCTTCTCCTCTTCTCTTCTTCATTTTCTTCTCCGGGCCGCTCCGCAATCCATGCTGGCATGGAGGGAGGCTCCCGCTGTGTGACGGCGCTCCTCGTCTGACAGTTCTTAAATAACGGGGGGGGGGCCTCCCGGTGACCCCGCCCCCCTCTGACGCACGGTGACTTGACGGGACTTCCCTGTGACGTCACGGGGAATGCCACAGGGAAGTCCCGTCATGTCCCGTGCGTCAGAGGGGGGCGGGGTCACTGGGTGGCCCCGCCCCCCGTTATTTAAGAACTGTCAGACGAGGAGCGCCGTCACACAGCGGGAGCCTCCCTCCATGCCAGCATGGGTTGCGGAGCGGCCCGGAGAAGAAAATGAAGAAGAGAAGAAGATGAAGAAGATGAAGAGAAGAGCGGGAGCCTCCCCCCATGCCATGGGTGCGGAGCGGCCCGAGGAGAAGAAGATAGAAGACGCCGCGGAGGAGATGCTGGACGAGAATGCCGGAGGAAGAACCAGAAGAGCCAGAAGAACCAGAAGAACCAGAAGATGAAGGAAGATAGAAGAAAGAAGAAGCATTTAAATAAAGGAATTGTCAAAAACTGTCTCTTGTCATTTTTAACATTTTTGACAGTTTTTTAGTGAAATGGTAGGGGTAAGAACCCCCTTACCATTTCACACAGGGGGGGGGCCGGGATCTGGGGGTCCCCTTGTTAAAGGGGGCTTCCAGATTCCGATAAGCCCCCCGCCCGCAGACCCCCACAACCACCGGCCAGGGTTGTGGGGATGAGGCCCTTGTCCTCATCAACATGGGGACAAGGTGTTTTGGGGGGCTACCCCAAAGCACCCTCCCAATGTTGAGGGCATGTGGCCTGGTATGGTTCAGGAGGGGGGGGGGCCGCACTCTCGTCCCCCCCTCTTTTCCTGCGGCCTGCCAGGTTGCGTGCTCGGATAAGGGTCTGGTATGGATTTTTGGGGGGACCCCACGCCGTTTTTTTTTTTTTGGCGCGGGGTTCCCCTTAAAATCCATATCAGACCTGAAGGGCCTGGTATGGAATTTAGGGGGACTCCCACGTCATTTTTTTTTTTTAATTTTGGTTCGGGGTTCCCCTTTGGGGAATTCCCATGCCGTTTTTATCAATGAACTTCTATGTGTATTGTCGGCAATGCAATAGCCGCGGGTAGTTTTAAATGAGTTTTTTCCTTCAAAATGTCATTTTGCTGTCAGACTGTTCTAAACACAAGAAACATGCGCCCCTTTACAGGCATACTATAGACACCCCCCAGGTACGAAATTTAAAGGGATATTACACTTTTATTGATTGACTTTAAGCATTATTAAAATCACTGCTCCTGAAAAAACTGACCTTTTTTAAAACTTTTTTTTGCATTGATCCATGTCCCCTGGGGCAGGACCCAGGTCCCCAAACACTTTTTATGACAATAACTTGCATATTAGCCTTTAAAATTAGCACTTTTGATTTCTCCCATAGACTTTTAAAGGGTGTTCCGCGGCATTCGAATTTGCCGCGAACACCCCAAATTGTTCGCTGTTCGGCGAACTTGCGAACAGCCAATGTTCGAGTCGAACATGAGTTCGACTCGAACTCGAAGCTCATCCCTAGTCCTCAGTTAACTTAACTACCCAGCAAAATGCAGCATTAGGCAATGATTAATACACTTGTATACTGACAACTAGTAAAAGACAGCTTTTCCATTTTACCATCATTTAACCTTCCAATATGCATGTAATACATTTTCGACAAATGAATATAACTTAAACTCATTTTATCAACCATAAAATGTGATAGTTTGTTATCCTAGATAAAATGTAGAAAACTCATCCCACTACTTGTCATTATATGAAGTAAAAAAATGTAAAATGCAGATAGTGTAATCACCTGTCACTTTATGTTCAGAAGTATTGGAATAATAATGATGCCTTAACATCGTGTAACCTACAAAGCTATTATCAGTAATTTTGTGGAAAGATTTTGACTTCTTTGCATATCGAATAAGCTTTTCTACTTTACTAAAGAGAAAAGAACTTTTTCATATCATAGTTCTACATGATCAATTTGTAGTTTTATTAAATGTAAAAATTTCTTCAAGTGCTAAATAAGTTGCTCAGGAAAAACTGCCATACAACTGACTTAATAACTATGGCAACATTTTAAATATATCATTAAACAGTCCAGTGTAAGATGCAAAGAACCTGTGTGTATCCATTCCAAACATGTGAATAATAAACTCAGTCTTTTTCAATTTCCCTTGCACCACACACCCTCATCCCACATGCACCACAACCCTTTGCTGTATCTGTCTATCTATCTATCTATCTATCTATCTATCTATCTATCTATCTATCTATCTATCTATCTATCTATCTATCTATCTATCTATCTATCTATCTATCTATCTATCTATCTATCTATCTATCTATCTATCTATCTATCTATCTATCTATCTATCTATCTATCTATCTATCTATCTATCTATCTATCTATCTATCTATCTATCTATCTATCTATCTATCTATCTATCTAAATATATATATATATGTATATATATATATATATATATATATATATATATATATATATATATATATATATATATATATATTTCTGGCCATGGCTATCTTGAGTAAAGGCAAATTATTCATGTAGCATTTACTTCCTGGAATCCATCTGCCCTTAGCTCGAGCACATATGCAGGAGAGTGTGCTTAGCTGAGAAAGCCCATCTTCCTCTTCTCCCATCCCGAAGACTCCTGGGATGTATGCCATCAATTGCCTATAAAGGAAACCAGGAACTAACTGAAGAAATGTGAAAAAATGTCTAAAACAAGGAATTATTATATACGCTCCTATCTATTTACTACCACCAGCAGCATGAGGATAAAAAATAATCAATGCTGATTGAGTGAGTGAAGTTGCACTTTAAAGACTGCTCCTGTCCACATGTACTACAGTGCTAACAGGATGCATGTGTTTTTTCACAGGTAATATTTTCAAATATTTTTATATACATAAAAGCGGTGTTCCATTTTAATACCAAAGCATGCACCTGACCTGCATGCTTTTGGCAATCACAGGGCCCTCTGCTAAGAGAGCCATAATTAGCCAAAGGCAGGGTTCCTATAGCCAATCATGGCTCAAGGGGACTAAGTCCACGCTCCTCTATATATATTATTTAGCATAGCCTATAAATTCAGTGTTTACTCTAGATTCAGTCAGTGCAGGCAGTGTATTAATATATACAGTATATACATTCTCATATATATATATATATATATATATATATATATATATATATATATATATATATAGATATATCTATATATATAGATATAGATATATCTATATCTATATATATAGATATAGATCTATCTATATATATATAGATAGATCTATATCTATATATATATATATAGATAGATAGATATCTATATATATTTAGATATATATCTATATCTAGATATATCTATATATATATATGTAGCGCTGGTAGATTTACAATCTACCGCAGATTAGGTAAATTTAGTAAATTGTGTGTTAGGAAGGTTAAAAGTTTGCCTCTGTTCCAGCTTGCCTGATGTTGTGTGTGCTTCCATGCTGACCGGTGGGTGTCGCTGTTACCATTAGTCAGTGTTGGAAGGGCAATGTGTCAAAGTGTATAGATGCTCCTCTGTCTTGGAGACAAGCTCAGTGGAGGTGGTCCTCCGAGTTGCAGTCTGGGAAGGGGGTATTTATGGGACAGACGCCATGTTCTAAGGTCATTTTGCAGCCACCTGCTGGCCCTCCTGGCTGACAGGTATGCATTAAGGAGCTACCTCATGGTCCTGCGATCAGGAGGCCCACGATGCTACGGCGCAGGGGTGGGTCCAGAGGCTTGTCTGGGGCCTACCACCGCGGCCGAGGAATGGTCCTGAGCTGTCGGTCCTGTGTGACGAAGCTGGACAGCCGAGGAGATCCCAGGGTAGTACCCGTCTTGGAGAGATCACACAGCGTGCTGATCTATAGAGTGGCCTGGTGACTCGGCTGGAGGACGTATCCAAAAGAAGTAACCATACAGCATAGTGTTGCCAGTTCGGCTTAAAGGTTCAGGCACTGTGACTGACTGTTCACTGCAGAAGATCTGATACATCCTGTGGCAGAGGATCGTGCAGATTTACCCCCCCAAATGAGTCTGTGGCAGAGACTTTAGATTCGTGCTGCACACTGGCTGCTAGACCGGTGAGAGAGGCCTATCCAGACGAGCAAAGAGTGTGCCCCATGAGGGGAACACATTCCACATAATTATCTGAATTCTACCGGGACATTTGTCGCTAAGATTTTGTAAGAAGATATTTGAGTTTCTCCTGAAGGTTTCCTTTTCCGTCTCTTTCCTGCTACTTCCTAAAGTTTGACTGTTCAATAAAGCATTGAAAACATACTCCAGTGTTGGTGCATGTGTCGTCCAGCAGTAAACTCAACGGAACCCCTAGACCCGGTGTCGGTGAAACAGAGGGAAGAGCAAAGTGAAGGTAACAGACCCGCTTAAACCAGCAGCTCCTCCGTGGGTTAGTGCTACATATATACAATTTTCCTTTCCTGGATCCTCCCCATGTCAGCCTACTACGGGTCAGCCCCCCTCTGACCCCTCCAGGACCACCTCTTTTTTTAGCCCATAAAGGGTGGCTGTCTGCCCACACCAGTGTTAAAAAAAAAGCCCCACCTTGCGACGGATAAACTGGGTGGGAATCCCTGGCTGAAATGGGGAGGATCCAGGAAAGGAAAATTACGGTAAGCATGGAAAACAATTTTCCTTATTCCCGGACCTCCCCATGTCAGCCTACTATGGGATTTACCAAGCAATATTAAGAAGGGAGGGAAGACAAAAAATAAAAAATAAGCCAAACCCTCAATGCAATGCTACTCAAATTTTTAATGGGCAACAGCCACCGTAATAACCATAGAGCCAAATGTTTCCTCAGGCGGACAAGCCATATTAAGCCTGTAATGCCTAATAAAAGGTGTTGGGCGCACTCCAGCTTGCTGCTCTTCAAACTACCTCAGGGGCGACCTTCGCGTATGCGGCCCAGGATGCTGCCATACCCCTCATTGAATGTGCTTTGATCTCTGAAGGTGGAGGAAGGCCCAGCGTTTTGTATGCAATATGTATGGTCTTGACAAACCAGGAAGACACAACTCTGGATGTTGCAGCCTTACCCTTTTTAGGCCCCATTGGGAACACATACAGCTGATCTTGTTTTCAAAAGCTTTTAGTCCATTTCAGGTAGGTTGAAACCGCAGAGACCAGGTCTAACCTACTCCACTCATCATCAGCTGTATCTGCCGGAAAGGCTGGGAGAATGACCTCCCAGTTCATACGAAATTATGTGGCCACCTTAGGTAACTATGTCTGGGAGCACCAAACAATATAGTTCTTTAGATGAGAAGGAGCACAACTCTGAGACTCTTCTGCCCGAGGCAAAGGCTAGTAAAAAACAAAAAAACAAAAAACTGTGAAAAAGAAATAATGAACAAGAGAAAGCTTGATCAAACGGAGGAACCAGCAATGTTCCAAAGACTAGTGTTAACTTCTCTTTTGGAAAAAATGATTTCAATGGAGGTCTGATTTCTATGGCTGCCCCTAAAAATCAGATCAATAATGGATGTAGAGCATATCTTGTACACGACATAGTCGACAAGGTGGGGATTTGACCCTTCAGGGATTTATAAGCTAACCCTTAGAGATCACTCTGCAGAAACTCCAAAATGTTAGATACTGAAGGAGATCCAAGGTCCCAAACCCTTTCTGTAGTATTCCAGATCCGGTGATAGGTTACATTCGTGGACCTCTTATGAGCCTGTCATAATGTCTCCACTACTCCTTCCGAGAGACCCAAGCCAGTTAAGGCCCCTCTCACTTCCAAGTCATTAACTTCATCCTCCTGCGGTTCGGGTGTTAGGCCCCACTCTGCAGAAGGAGATTTTGACAAGGAGGCAGTGGGATTGGTGAGCCCAACTTTATCCTCCAAGACAGAGGGAACCACGGCTTCCTGAGCCAGTAAGGTAGGACTACTATTGCTGTGACCCTTTCTCGCTGAATCTTCAGCAGGATTTTGAGAGCCAATGGAAGCGGCGGGAACACATACACCAAGGGGATGTTCCAAGACCTAGACAGAGCACTCTGACCCAATGCCTATGGATGCCAGGTCCCGGAGAAGAAGCAAGGCAGTTTACAATTCTCCTCCAATACCATAAGATCTATGGAAGGCATCCCTCAGACCCTGAGGATCTTACTTAGGTACTTTGGGTTGAGGCCCCATTTGTTGTGATCTCCAAAGCCTCGACTCAAGCGATCTGCTAAAACATCCCCAGGCCCTGGGAGATAAGATGCAATCTGCCCATAGGAAGATTGACATGCCACCTAAAGGAGAGGGTGACTTCTTGTGCCCCCTTGATGAGACACATAAGCCACCCTAGTTTTGTTGTTCAAAAGGATCCTGACAGCTCGACCTCACAACATAGGTTGGAACGCTCAAAAAGCACGTCTGACAGCATCCAATCCCTGGCAATTTGAACTCTTTGCCCCACAAAGGTTCCATTGGCCTTGAACCTGCTGTCCCAGGCATTGTGCCCCGCAGCCTGCCAGACTGGCATTGGTCGTCACCACTATTGGTTCTGAGGCATTCACTGGAACTCCACAGGAAGGAGCTCATTTGACAGACCCAGAAGTAGCATGCCATCTAGATAATGGAATATTTGCACTCCCTTGACCCTGAGCGTCATGACGACAGCAGAGAGTAGCTTCAAAAACTTTCTCGGAGTTGTGCAGAGACCGAATGGGAGACATTAAAAATGAAAATGAAAGCCTTCTATGGAAGGCCTGAGAAAGTGATGGTGAGATGCGTCTATGGAAAAATGAAGATACGCATCTGCCAGATCGATGGAAACTATCCAGTCTCCTGACTCCATAACCGAAATGATCGTTTCTAATGACTCCATTTTGAATGGTGGAACCTTCATGTAAGAATTAAGGACTTTGAGGTCAAAAACTGGTCCGAAACCCCCTGAAGCCTCTGGGACCATAAACAGAGGGGAACATACTCTCTGACCCAATTCGTGCCTTGGAACCGGAAGGATGGCCCTTGCTGCCAGCAGCTCCCCTATATATGCTTGCATACATTGCCTTCTTTCCAAATCCATAGGAAGTCCAGTTTCTATGAACAAGGTCTGAGGGGGCCTTGTTCTGAACTCGAGACGATAACGTGATCGAATGGCGGCTACAATCCAGGCATCATGTAATTTGTCCGCCCAAACCCCCCCGAATTGGGCTAGTCTTGCTCCTACTTGAGAGGGTTAAGCGGAGACACCTTCAGAAGGACTTATTTGAAGCCTTAGGAGCTTTGTTGGCCTTGGACTTGGAAGGTTTCTGGAAGGTTGAACCGTCTCCCTTCCACTATCAGAAAAACTGTCTGTAAGCACTGGCCTCTCTGAATCCTTCTTTGGATCTCTTGTTAAACCGAAAGGGCTGCTGTTGTCTTTTTCTCTTCTGCGAGATTAGGCCAGATCTGCTGCTGGAAACCCGCTGAATTGCTGATTCTAAGTCTTCCCGAAGAGTAGCTTCCCGTCTAATGGAACCGAACACAAACTGTGCTTAGAAGCCTTATCAGCCAACCAATACTTCAACCATAAGGCTCTGAGGACTGTGTGACGGAATGAGCCATTACCTTTGCTGTCATCTTGACCTAGTCAACAGCCACTTCAGCCACAACTCTACAGCAGTCTTGAAAACTTCAAAGGAGAAGAACTGCCACTTCCCAGACTTTCATCCGAACATCCATCCACCAGTTCCGCTACCCTCAATCTAAGGCTGGATTCACACCCATGCACTCCCAGCGCTCCCCGCATTCCGAAGACCCACACCACAGAACGTGCTCCATAGGGGATCAAGGTAAATGGATGGTAATGCAAATCCACAAAACGCAAAAAGCACCAAAAACGCACAGGTGTGAACCCAGCCCAAGTGCTGCTGCCACAAAAGTGAGTGCTACCGCCGGTCTGCAGGCTGCTCCAAACTATACAACCTTTTTAGGTCTGCGTTTATTCTGCAATCCTTAGGATCCCTAAAGAGACCGAATCCTCCAGCAGAAGTGTAATGTGGCGGACGAATCTACGTAATGTGGTGGGCGAATCTACGTAATGAAGCATCCACCTTAGGCGTAGTGTCCCAAGGGGTACAGTTTTGATACTCTATTATGCACATTGAGCTTCTTCTCAGGCCCCGTCCACTCATCGTCAATTACTTCTTTAATTTCAGAAATGAATGGGAAGGAAGTTAACGATTTCTATCAATACGGGTAGTATCTTTGCTGTCTTATTGGAGGCGACAATTCTTCCTCCCACTTCATCGCATCCTTAACAGCCTCCACCAAGGGTGGATCCGGTGCAAAAATCAAACGTATGCGATTCCAAGACCATCTCAGCCTCAGATGGATCTGAATCACTATTGACAGGATGAGCAGGATTCCTTGAAACACTCTTTAACCCTTCCTTCACTGCGTGCTTAATGTAGGATTTAACCTGGCGTGCTTTTGCAGCATTGTCCTGAGCCGCCTCCTTGAAGCAAGATGCACATACCCATTTTCCTCTGAGGACCTCAGTTGAGCAGACCCAACAGGATCTTTCTTCTGCCTGGGCTGGCAATGAAGACCTAACCGAAGAAAAGGATCTTCTTCTGTGTCTGCGGCCGGATTTGCTCTTTCTAGAGGCTGTCTGATGTCTTGACCTCTCTTGGCTCGGGTCTGAGCGACTAAAGTGAGTTAAGAGCGAGGGAGATCTGGAATGCTGTGACAATGGGCGTCTATCGAGCTGCATGCGACTCTGCGATTTGTCATGTCTAGTCACTTTTTTACTCTTTTGAGGCTGGAATTCTGATTTGCAACCTCTTTGCGGGCGTTTATCTCACACTGGGCCCTTCTTTCTGTAAAACACAGAGGATGTGCTCTCTTTTAAAACATAAATAAATAAATAAATAAATAAATAAAAAACTTTTTTTTTTAAACAAAAAATAAATAAAATAAATAAATACAATTAAAATAAACTTCTCCATCTGAATCTTTAGTGCTAAGGCAGCTAGGCAGGCAGGCAAATTCCCCAGACCTATAAGGCACAGGATAATAAAAACACTCTGACAGACAAGTAAAACAACAGTAAGTAATGAGTCTTGGAAGGAGGCTTACCAGAGCAGAGCAGAGTAGCAGACTGATCAGCTAGAGGACAGAGCCTACTGCATATCAGCAGTGAGCATTCTGGTGTTCTGGTGTTTGCTAGGCAACTACTCCTTCTACTACACTTCTGGTGGTGTACACAATACAGTGCAGCCGTAGTACAGTTTCCACTACTTTTGTGGTGGTGTACACAGTAACTAATACAGTGTGTACAGTTTCTACTACACTTTTGGTGGTGTACACAGTACACAATACAGTGCAGCCGTAGTACAGTTGCTAATACAGTGCAAGCGGTGTACACAGTATCTAATACAGTGTGTAAAGTTTCTACTACACTTCTGGTGGTGTACACAGTACACAATACAGTGCACCCGTAGTACAGTTTCTACTACACTTCTGGTGGTGTACACAGTATCTAATACAGTGTGTACAGTTTCTACTACACTTCTGGTGGTGTACACAGTACACAATACAGTGTAGCCATAGTACAGTTTCTACTACTTTTCTGGTGGTGTACACAGTATCTAATACAGTGTGTACAGTTTATACTACACTCCTGGTGGTGTACACAGTACACAATTCAGTGCAGCCGTAGTACAGTTGCTAATACACTCTGGTGGTGTACACAGTATCTAATACAGTGTGTACAGTTTCTACTACACTTCTGGTGGTGTACACAATACAGTGCAGCCGTAGTACAGTTTCTACTACTTTTCTGGTGGTGTACACAGTATCTAATGCAGTGTGTACAGTTTCTACTACACTTCTGGTGGTGTTCACAATATAGTGCAGCCGTAGTACAGTTGCTAATACAGTACAGGCGGTGTACACAGTATCTAATACAGTGTGTACACTTTCTACTACACTTCTGGTGGTGTACACAGTACACAATACAGTGCAGCCGTAGTACAGTTTCCACTACTTTTCTTGTGGTGTACACAGTATTTAATACAGTGTGTACAGTTTCTACTACACTTCTGGTGGTGTACACAGTACACAATACAGTCCAGCTGTAGTACAGTTTCTACTACTTTTCTGGTGGTGTACACAGTATCTAATACAGTGTGTACAGTTTCTACTACACTTCTGGTGGTGTACACAGTACACAATACAGTGCAGCGGTAGTACAGTTGCTAATACAGTGCAGGCGGTGTACACAGTATCTAATACAGTGTGTACAGTTTCTACTACACTTCTGGTGGTGTACACAGTATCTAATACAGTGTGTACAGTTTCTACTACACTTCTGGTGGTGTACACAATACAGTGCAGCCATAGTACAGTTTCTACTACTTTTCTGGTGGTGTACACAGTATCTAATGCAGTGTGTACAGTTTCTACTACACTTCTGGTGGTGTACACAATATAGTGCAGCCGTAGTACAGTTGCTAATACAGTGCAGGCGGTGTACACAGTATCTAATACAGTGTGTACACTTTCTACTACACTTCTGGTGGTGTACACAGTACACAATACAGTGCAGCCGTAGTACAGTTTCCACTACTTTTCTGGTGGTGTACACAGTATTTAATACAGTGTGTACAGTTTCTACTACACTTCTGGTGGTGTACACAGTACACAATACAGTCCAGCTGTTGTACAGTTTCTACTACTTTTCTGGTGGTGTACACAATATCTAATACAGTGTGTACAGTTTCTACTACATTTCTGGTGGTGTACACAGTACACAATACAGTGCAGCTGTACTACAGTTGCTAATACAGTGCAGGCGGTGCACACAGTATCTAATACAGTGTGTACAGTTTCTACTACACTTCTGGTGGTGTACACAGTACACAATACAGTGCAGCCGTAGTACAGTTTCTACCACTTTTCTGGTGGTGTACACAGTATCTAATACAGTGTGTGCAGTTTCTACTACATTTCTGGTGGTGCACACAGTACACAATTGTAAAGTTGAACCTTGAAATAAAGGACATCAACGCCAGCTGCATTGTCTCATACATGGTTTACTTCAGAATGGATCGCACTTCTTTGGAATAATGCGATGAAGTTCACAAGGCAGTAGGGGTTTTATAGAGAATGGTTATACAGTAATCTTATGGCGGGCACAAGCCCAAAGTTACACATCAAAAGTACGCATTTCATTAAGTATTTCAACACAGGTTTAGCTAACAGTTTGGCTAGAAAGACTAACTTTTAGGGGTCATCATAACCCAAAATATTTCAAACTGACAAGTTGTTTTGACAGAAAGGGAGAAATAATTGTAGGAATAATTACTTGGAAAGAAGTTAAGTTGGCTTTTAGACAGGGACTTTCTATGTCAACATCTTTCCCTATCTCATATTCCGAGAATTGTGTCAGATCATTGGCAGAACATTTTAATGTCAACTGGTCATCCACATGTGTTGCAATACCAAAAGAATTCAGAAACAAAAGAGAAAAACAAGTAAAATGAGAATACAATTTCATATTGAAGAGGAACCCTGAATTTATAAAAAGATATGGTTCCTATATTTCCTATATCTTCACAGCCCCTCCTGTGTTTAGAATTCTTTCGGTATCCTTTTTAAGCTTCTTCTTTGTCTTTAGGTTGATCTCCAGGTATACGGATCACCATTTCATGAGCAGTTCTGACTCGAGACCTTAAGGGCTCAGAAGAACCAATATTAGTACCAGCACGTGTAATTATTTTCAAACAACATTTATATAACATTTATACCTAATTCCTACAATGTATAAAATACCATGTAAAATTCCAGAAAACCATCCTGCAATACCAGAAAACCAGTTGAGAGGATTGAGTCAGGAAAGCCAGCTTTCCCAGTTACCTTCCACCCAAGCAGTTTCGGTATGTTCTTTGCAAATTTTAACCTTCATTTGTTGTACCTTTTCTACATGCAAAATGATGGCATCTTCAGTCTTAGTATCATTTCCGATGTAGTTACAACAAGTAGTTCCCACTATGGCGCATATTCCTCCTTGACTGGCCGTGAGATAATCCAGCACCAGCCGGTTCTGCAAAACCTCTTTTTTGATCATCTTTAATTCTATAGCAAGGGCTATAAAGTTTCTATCATACAGGGCAGTAATGTTATCCATCAGGTCTGCCAAATCAATGATGAAACTGAAAGCCTTTTTAATACAACATCTATTTACCCAAGGAATAGAAAACAATGGTTTAATCTCTCTGTCATGTGTTTCAACATTTGTAAAATTATCATCTGACTTAGGATAAAATGTAGGCCTATCAGGAGAATCATCATCTTTCTCATTAATCTCAGAGTCCTCTTCCTCTTTTCCTCCCAGGATTTCATCTTCTCCTGGAGCTGATTAGTCAGTGAGATCCCTTTTAACAAGGTGCACCAAGTCTTTTTTAAGAAAGTGTATAGGTATTTTGTGGAGCTGTGTTTCTTGAAAGTCATCATCCTCCATATATCAAGTAGCAGGTATGACTCTACCAAAGTAACAAACCCCATTAGAATTCAAAGGAACCCAAGTATATGCTTTCTTTCCACATATGAAGTAATAACCTGGTGGGGCAGCACAAGCTTTATTGAAATTATATCCTTGTAGGCACATCAATAGCTTCATATTGTCCCAATCGGTCGGGTAGTACTCTGGTAACCCTGGGAAAGTAACTCAGGTGTATAGGTTCGAGTAAAGTTAATGCAAATAGCTGGTTTTCTCAATGGAGTATTTGTGAACAGTAGAAGTGAAATGACTCTGTCAATCATTGTTCTACTAACATCACCAAAGTGTGCACTGTCCTCCATTTTAGCTAAAGTGCTAGGTATTCCTAACAAAGAGGAGAAAGTCTTATGAGAAATAGGTGCATGTGTGCATATCCAGCAATTAGTGATATTCAGTTTCTTGGCAGCTTGCATCTGAAACCGGTTCAAGTTGTGACATTTCTTCCATTATAGTAGCATTAAAAAGAAAAGTGTCTTGTATCTTACCCTTTTCTTTCTTGTATGTCCATTCATATGCCATGACGGTAATCCATACCACCACTCCACCGCAGAGGATAACACTCCAGAGCTTCACATTCATCTTAGGCCCTAGGAGATTCATTCTGCCGTCTTCTTGCTCGCGCACGAGTCAGTGGAGGAGACCTGGAAGGTAAAGGTACAGAACAATTCTTGCCAGCGGCAGACCGGCTTATATTCTCTTTTGGAACCACAGACTTCTTACAGTGTGAACCATGCACCCAATACTTATAGTCTTTCAGCTTCACTGCAGTAGGAGACACAAGAATGACCTGAGATGGTCCTTTCCACTTAGGAGACAAAGTAGTCCGGGGTGTGTGATTCTTGATATACACCCAATCTCCTGCCTTTAGTCCATGAGTTCCTTCACTTGTGTCCACAGGTTGTCCTGCTTTCGCTCTGGAAAAAGTATCAGAAAACACATTTGCCAATTTGCAATGTATTCTATCATGGAATCTTGACCATTTATTAAAGTCACTGCCTCTGGCTGCACAAGAGATGAATGCAGTCTTTTAGGCGGTCACCCAAATAATATGTCAAAAGGTGACAGTCCATGCTTCTCTTTAGGGGTAGTCCTAATGGTTGCCAAGGCTATAGGTAATGCTTCTACCCATGTGCTTTGTCCATTAGCAGTTATTTTGGCTAAATACCTCTTCAGGGCTTGATTGCTGCATTCCACCAGGCCACTAGCCTGAGGTCTGTAAGGAGTATGCAATTGCTGTTTCATACCCAAAATACTCACTACTTCTGCCATGAGTTTATTATCAAAATGTGTACCTCTATCTGAGGAAATTATTGACCCTATACCAAACCTTGGGATCAATTCCCTCGACATTTTACCACAGTTCTGGCATCATTTTTGGACGTGGGCCAAGCCTCTTGGCCAGTTCAAATATTGATCAATGCAAACCAAAAAATACTTAAATCGACCACAAGGGGGCATATTCGAGAAGTCAATTTGCACAATTTGAAATGGCTCCTCAGTATGTGGAATATGCTTCATGGGAGTGGGCACTGACTTTCCAATATTATGCATTTGACACATAGAACATTCAGTAACTTTTTTAGCAGCATATGCAGAAAAACCTGGAGCCCACCAATCTCTGGCTACCACCCGACACATCCCTCCTGTTGAGACATGGCAAGGCCCATGGCTCAAAGCAAACAAAGAAGGAAATAATGTCGGAGGAGCAACCAGTCTGTTTTTTAATCTCCATATACTATCTGCTTCACAAATAGCTCCCTTTGCGGTCCAAAAGGATGTATGAGGCGAGCTTGCCTGTAGAGCTGATAAAATATCCAGATCCACTTGAAGATCCGTGAGCAGGAATGTTGGAAGCGCTGTAGTTGGCTCATAAGACTGTATAGCATCTTTAGTATACCTATCAGCCAAAGCATTTCCAAGTGATATGCTATCATCTGCTCTAGTATGTGCTTTACATTTAATTACTGCAACTTTAAGAAGCAGCTGGACCACTGGCAATAATCTAACAATTAACTCTTTATGTTGTATAGGGGTTCCTGCTGCTCTCAGATAACCCCTCTCTTGCCAGAGTTGTGCAAAACTATGCATTATGCCTACAGCATAGGTTGAGTCACTATAAATATTTACAATAGCCCCTTGTGCTTGGGGTTAATACATTTCTGGCATAAGGAGCAAATCTAAAGTCTCCCTTTACTTCAAATATGTTTTACTCCCATTCCTTCAGTGGTTAAAACTATAGTTACTCCTATATGTATTACTATACCTCTGTCTAGTAGATAGTCAGTGGAGTATGGCAATAAAACAAAAGAACATTTATGACACTGACCTCCCATTCTTTCTTATAGAGGTTCAGTGACTTTGGTAGTAATTACATCATTACTTACCCCGACCAAAATTACCTGCTGATTCGAAGTGGAAAAATTGGCATCACATATATTTAACAAACTCTTTGAATCGCCTTTATCTATTAAACACAGAATAGACAAACCATTAACTGACACATCAATCATTGGTTCTGTATTTTGTCCCAAATTCAAGACAGCAAGTTCAGGGAAGGAATGAAATTTGCATTAATCAAATCACCACACTCCACTATCTGCTGACCCTAAGCCCCCATTCTTGGGGCATTTCTAACATACATCTTAGTTCTACTAGACTTAGCTCATCTTTCCCTTCTACTTTGAACAGCTAAGACCTATAATTGTAGAATATTTAGGTAAAAACTGTCTACAATATCCCACTAATCCAAGGAATGCTCTCAACTGTTTTAGAGCTGTGGGCATTCGTTGCTTTGCAATTATCTTTTTCCTTTTTGGCTGTCAAATGTTTGATACCTTGGGAGACACAGTGGCCCAGGTATTGTACTTTTAATTTAACCCATTGTACTTTTACAGCATCTACTCTTTGTCCTATACTGGCTAAAAAATTCATTAAAGAGATTGAGAGATCATCCACATATTGCACTAATACTGATCCCATGGATGGCTGCCACTCATCTAATTTACTCTTGAGCGCCTGAGAAAAGCAACTGGGGGAATCATGATATCCCATTGGCAATCTAGTCCAGGTAAGTTGCTTTTTCTCAAATGTGAAGGCTAGCAACCATTGATCATCTGGATGAACAGGAACACTAAAGAAGGCTGAGGCAAGATCAATTACAGTAAAGTGAGTTGCTGAAGGAGGTATTGTTGTCAGTATAATAGAGGGGTTGGGTACCACAGGTACTGATGGTATAATTACCTTGTTGACTGCGCGCAAATCATGCACCAACCTCCATCGACGGCTATCCTCTCCTGTTTTTATTGGTTTGGAAACTGGATAAATAGGACTATTAGCAGAACTCCTACAAGGAGTAAGAACACCCTCCTGTAGTAACTTCTCTATTACTGGCTTAATACCTTCAACTGATTCAGGAGATAAGGGGTATTGAGGTAGTCTAGGTACTGGCAATGTAGGGTCTCTATTTAACCGTACAGGGGCAACTTTCATAAGACCAGGAGTGTTTACTCCTGTTACCCATATGGAGGAGTTAATTTTTTTTTTTTGGCCTCTTCTGGAATTTTTCCCTCCATATTAGCTACTAATAAAGGCATAAACAACAAGTGAGTTGCTTCCTCTTTTAACCTATGCGGTATATCAATTACAGTTTTACCCGGAGATAAAGCAATGGTTACCCCCATTTTTGAATGTAAATCTCATCCTAATAAATTACAGGGGGAATGTGGAGACAATACAATTGAGTGTTCTGTTGGATGCTCTCCCAATGTCACCGGCATAGATTGTGTAACCCTTGGTGATCTTCTTCATTGGAGAATGGTAAGTTGGGGTCAAAGACATTTAAAAGAGACCGTGAAGCCCCTGTGTCTATGAAACCACACAAATCAATACCGTTTACATTTATTTCAACCATTGGCTCATCAACAGAATCAACTTCAATTACAGCTAAAGCTTGATAAAATGTGTCATCTATATTGTCACCACATCCCAGCTTATCCTAGCGCTCCCTACAGTCCTTGGCTATATGCCCACTCAATCCACACTTGTAGCAAGTGGGGAGGGCACGAGGCTGCAGGGTTGGAAATCTTACTCTATTTGGGATGATTTGTTGGTATCGAGACTGAATTTTAGGGTTTATGCGTTGTCCCTCATTTTGTCTCCAATTGCCAGGCTTTTGCCGTGGCGCCCCATAATTAGAGATATATACCACTCCCAAAGGTGGGTAAGGGGGGACGCTACCGGTACACCCTAAGGTGTTACCTACACTGTAGATACTGGTACTCTTTGGGCTCTGGGACTTTTTCCTTAACCTCTGGTAGTTGTATATTCATCATTTTTGTTTTCTCCTTCTTTTCTACCTTGTCTTTCCTTTTTTTTTGTAACACTTCGTAAGCTATTTGAGCAATCTCAACTAACTCAGGGGCAGGTTTCTTTCTCCATGCCACTGTACGAAGCTCTATTTCTTCCCTAATCTCAGGCAACATTCCACCCACCAATACATTCACCAACTCTGGTCGCTTCATATCACTCTCATCATCTGGAATCCAATCAGTATGCTTTTGAATAGCATCTTTAAATCTATTCCAGTAATCCAACACATCTTCACCTTTCTTTTGCACAACATCCATTAATGCTCGCATATCTTGCAAATACATTCCATACATACACATACTTTTCTGACACTGCACAATCAATCAAGATCCACATATCAATATATGCAGCTTGTTGCATTTTCTCTATCCACATCAACTTTTTATACCATTTCTTTTGACATCTCTCTAAGTTGGGCAGATCTGCAATAATTGCCCTAATCTCATTAGGTTTCCAGGGGACATAAACTTTTCCTAGTCTTGCGGTGTAATTACCCTGGCCATCTTCTTCCCCCGGTAAAGCTACCTCTCTCAAGGGCATTTGTCCAAATGGTTCTAATTTGGATTTAAAATACTCTTTTGTCCTTAGTCTATCTTCTGGGGTATGCTGAGGTAGTAATCCCAAGCGTTTTACCTGTTGCCTAGTTAACAAAGGCGAGGCATGATCTCTAGAACTCCTTGTTGGAGGAGTACTAGTATCAGTTTTACTCAATTTATTAAATCTTGCTATTGCTAAGGCATCTGCTCTTGCTGGAGTATACTGCCACAGTTCCCCATCTTTTTCAAATGTCATGTACCATCTACATGATAGAATGATTGTTCTCTACGGTAATGCGGGGAATACTGTTTATTAACAAGTTTACCTATGTGTTTATACTGTGGAGTTTCTATCATAATACTTGGAGTGGTCTGCTGATAACCAGATACCTCTCCTATATCATTATTAGCTGGCTCCCCCCCCTGCAATCTGCACTTGCTGTACACTTGGTGCAGATGCTTCTAACAATTCCCTTCTTATCGTATCATAAGGGGAAGCCCAAGCATTGGGCATTTCATTCTCATCTTCTAACTGTAAAGCAGCTTTCTCTGAACACATTTTATAGGGGGGTGGTTTTATATCTTTCCTAGATAATTCTTCCCAAGCTGCTAAACATTCAATCCCCCTCACAATCAGACCTTTTAAAAAGTAGTTTAAACAATACATCAATTGTAGGTGTATTAAGGGACCCCTCTGGCAGCCATTTAGATGGGTCCTCTTCATACTCCTTTCTTGTTAGTTTACACCATTTTACCATTTTACATAATGTTTCAGGGCATCTGGGTCTCCACTCACCATCATTCTGATGATAGGAGCACTTGGTTGCAATTTAACAATACTTAGCCCTGTTGCTTTTGCTATTTTCAATAACTTTTTTTTCTTTTTTGTTAACCCAAATGTATTCATGACAGGCAAAACATTTTTTTTTCCATATTTATCACAATTTCTCATTAGTCTCTTTAGAAATGACAATAATTTGGAACTCCGGGACTGAGAGCTCCACCGTTTAACATTATGGCTGGGTACCAGCAGCCCAGTACATAAGTTGAGATATCTCACTCGTTCTACTCTCAGAAGGACGTCTCCTTTCTGAGTGGTAATAGGCTAGTCCCTATCTAGACTCCCTATCCCAGAGAACACACAGCAGGTCATTCACCTCACTTGTGGCTATCCGCTGAAGGCAATATCTATCTGCCTTAGGACCACAAATGCGCAAAAAAAAACATACAAAAAAAAACATACACAAAGAAAAACAACACCACCATCAACTTCTATTCACTCTCTAGAAATTGTGGTACCTGCATTAATACATCCCTTTACACAATATATATATATATATATTGTCATTTCTGGAGACAAGGAGAAAAAGTCAAGCACTTAAAATGATCATTCTTTAGCATGCTTTAAATTATAATAGGTACCTTTAACATTCTTTAGTAACCATACAGAGACAAGTATGCAGGCAAAATCAAAATAGGAAATGTGTTACCTTCTGTGGCTGCACTCCCCCCAACTGGTCCCTCAACACCGCACAGAAAAGACAGTATTTATAATGAGAAAATAAAAGTTTTCTCACCTGAGGCCTCATTGCTGCTGTCTGTCCTGGAGAGGGTGGAGAGCCGGTGGTGGAGATGCAAACAAGAAGAAACATTCGGGGTCACCAAATGTAAAGTTGAACCTTGAAATAAAGGACATCAACGCCAGCTGCATTGTCTCATACATGGTTTACTTCAGAATGGATCGCACTTCTTTGGAATAATGCGATGAAGTTCACAAGGCAGTAGGGGTTTTATAGAGAATGATTATACAGTAATCTTATGGCGGGCACAAGCCCAAAGTTACACATCACAAGTACGCATTTCATTAAGTATTTCAACACAGGTTTAGCTAACAGTTTGGCTAGAAAGACTAACTTTTAGGGGTCATCATAACCCAAAATATTTCAAACTGACAAGTTGTTTTGACAGAAAGGGAGAAATAATTGTAGGAATAATTACTTGGAAAGAAGTTAAGTTGGCTTTTAGACAGGGACTTTCTATGTCAACATCTTTCCCTATCTCATATTCCAAGAATTGTGTCAGATCATTGGCAGAACATTTTAATGTCAACTGGTCATCCACATGTGTTGCAATACCAAAAGAATTCAGAAACAAAAGAGAAAAACAAGTAAAATGAGAATACAATTTCATATTGAAGAGGAACCCTGAATTTATAAAAAGATATGGTTCCTATATTTCCTATATCTTCACACAATACAGTGCAGTCATAGTACAGTTTCTACTACTTTTCTGGTGGTGTACACAGTATTTAATACAGTGTGTACAGTTTCTACTACACTTCTGGTGGTGTACACAGTACACAATACAGTGCAGCCATAGTACAGTTTCTACTACTTTTCTGGTGGTGTACACAGTATCTAATACAGTGTGTACAGTTTCTACTACACTTCTGGTGGTGTACACAATACAGTGCAGCCCTAGTACAGTTGCTAATACAGTGCAGGCGGTATACACAGTATCTAATATAGTATGTAAAGTTTATACTACACTTCTGGTGGAGTACACAGTACACAATACAGTGCAGCCATAATACAGTTGCTAATACAGTGCAGGCGGTGTACATAGTATCTAATAGTGTGTACAGTTTCTACTACACTTCTGGTGGTGTACACAGTATCTAATACAGTGTAGTGTGGTGTTGCACAACAAAATATACATCATGTCCGGAAGGCCACCAAGGAGAGGCAGAAACTCACATGCCACTAAATAGGGCAGGCAGCCTCTGTGTCTACAGTCAACAGTGCTGGTCGTGGACATGGTGCATCCTCTGAAGGTGGCCATGGAGCATGCTTGTCCTTTTTTTTCTGCTGCTGGCCATGTTATTGAGCTAGAACATGCAGAAGAGTTGGTGGAGTGGATAACAAAGCCATCCTCATCCTCTGTCACCCAGGCTCAGAGTAGTTTTCCTTCTAACGCAGCTGCCAAAGCAGCCTATTCCACTGGCTCCTTGTCCATAGTCACTCCTTCCATAGCGCCACCATCATGCACGGAGGAGTCCCTAGAATTATTCGAGCACAGTGTCGGATACCTTCTGCTGGAGGATGCTCAGCGATTTGAAGGCTCCGATGTTGGTTCCCAGGTTGAGGAAGGGAGTAACGTGAGCCTAGAGAGAGGGGGTGCCCAAGATGGACAAGAAACTGGGAGTCATGTTCATCCCAGCTGCAGCATACTGCCAAGTTTGCTCCAGTGACAAGGAGTGAGGGGATGATGAGGTCACTGACGGTACTTGGGTGCCTGAGAGGAGGAGTAGGAGGCACAACTCCAAAGAGGCAGGATGTCCTCTAGGGGGCAGCTTAAGGGCCGCCACCCTATTGCATCACACCGCAGAGCTCTGCAGGTGCAGGGTGCTGCTGACTCCCTGCTGACTTTTAAAAGTTCCTTGGTGTGGGCATTTTTCAACGTGTGCAGCAGATTGCACCATTGCTGTTTGCAACCTATGTCTGAAGCGGATCAAGCATGGCCAGAACAGCAGCCACTTGGGCACCACATGCTTGACCAGACATATGATGACCTGCCATGCAGTCCATTGGCAGCAGCACTTGAAAGACCCACATCAAAGAAAAAGACTTCTCCTTGCTCCTCATCTGGGATCTCCAACCCCACTATACTTCCAGTCCTCTCAAAAACCTGCACTGAGAGGAATGAAGGTATAGCAATAGGAGTCTCAAGTATTAGCAGCCAATCTGCTAGAAGTACGCCACCGTCTGATTTTAGCAGCCATTTCCCTACCTCAGTTGGAAATTCGGTCCCAGCCATCCACATGCTCAGCATCTAAATGCTAGCTTGGTCAAATTGCTAGCACTGCAACTGCTGCCTTTTCAGCTGGTAGACTCTGCCCCCTTTTGTGAATTTTTGGAATGTGCTGTACCTCAGTGGCAGATTACAAGGCCATTCCAGCTCACTACTGGCATGTGGAAGGCAATGTTTTGGCCTCGTTGGACAGGGCAGTCAGCAGTAAGGTGCATATTACCTCTGACTCATGGTCCAGCAGGCATGGGCAGGGAGGTTACCTTTCCTTCACGGCACACTGGGTAACTCTGCTGGCAGCTGGGAAGGATGCAGGACAGGGTTCAGTATTGTTGGAGTTTGTTCTGCCACCATGCCTCCAAAATGCTAGTGGTGATTCTGCCACAGCTCTCTCCTCCACCCCCTCCTCTTCTTCTTCCTCTATGGCCTCTGCTGCAGATTTGCCCTCTGAACCAGCGGTGCTCCGTAAGCTTTCAAGGGGCTACGCAAGCAGTCAGGCAGCAAGCTGGTCTGCTTAGAGGACAGGAGCCACACTGGGCAGAGATTCTGTCAGCTCTGCAGGGGCAGGCTCAGAGGTGGTTGACGCCATGCCAGCTTCAGCCAGGAATGCTTTTATGTGACAATGGTACTAACCTTCTATCCACCCTCCGACAGGGACACTTGACCCATGTTCCATGATTGGCACATGTCCTGAATTTGGTGGTGCAGTGGTTTTTGAGCAGGTACCCAGGCTTACAGGATCTCCTGAGGCAGGCCAGAAAAGTCTGTGGTCATTTCCGCCAGTCATACAATGCCAGTGCTCAGCTGGCTGACATTCAAAGAAAATGCAACCTGCCCACCAACTGCCACATTTGGGACATGCCCACCAGGTGGAACTCAATGTTGGCAATGCTGTAGTGGCTAAACACACAGCAGAGGACCATCAATGATTACCTATGCGAGTATGGCACCGGAACAGGTTCGAGGGAGCTTGGCTTCTTTTCATCACGCCAGTGGCTACTGATCAAGGATGCATGCACTGTTCTGTCACCATTTGAGGAGGCCACAAGGATAGTGAGCAGCAACAATGCATGCATCGGTGACACTGTTCCTCTGGTCTTCCTGTTGGAGCACATGCTTCGTGAAATAATGGACAGGGCACTTGAGGCAGAACAGCGGGAGGAAGAGGAGATCCAGATAGCATTCCTGCGGGCCCACCAAACACACAAGAAGAAGAGGAGGAGGATTGTGTCAGCATGGATGTAGAGGATAACACACAGCAGCAGTCTTCAAGGGATGGTTTTCAGTCCCCAGAAACCCAAGGAGTTTTACTTGGCTGGGAGGAGGTAGTTATGGATCATGTGATCCTTAGTGACCCAGAGGACTCAGAAACGAATGCCTCTGCAAACTTACGCTGCATGAACTACCTGATTCTGCAAAGCCTGTGAAAGGACCCTAGGATTCATGGTATCAAGGAGAGGGATCATTACTGGCTGGCAACCTTTCTTGATCCACGTTACAAGGGTAAGGTATCAGAACTCATTCTGCCTTTGCAGAGGGAGCAGAAGATGAAACATCTTCAGGAGGCCTTGAAGAAAGGTTTGTGCAATGCATTTCCAGACCCTGGGAGGTTACAATTTCCTGATGCCAGACAACATGTTGCTGAGGCTTTGTTCAGTCAGAAGAAGTTCGGTGAAGGTGGCCGGCTGTCCGATGCCTTTAAACAATTTTTCAGTCTTCAGCGCAAAGGTCTGATCGGTTCAAGCAACCATCGCCACCGTCTGCATTACATGGTGCAAGAATATCTAGGGTCAAGAGCAGACTTGAAGACCTTTCCAACAGAGCATCCACTGGGTTATTGGGTCTTGAGGATGGACCACTGGCCAGAACTTGCTCAATATGCATTTGAGCTATTTGCCTGTCCTGCATCCAGCGTTCTTTCTGAATGCACATTCAGTGCTGCTGGAGGGTTTGTAATGGATCAAAGAGTGCGCCTGTCCACAGACTCTGTTAATAGGCTCACATTCATAAAAATGAGTCAGTCTTGGATCAGCAGCTATCAAGCACCTGATGCTGATGTAACTGATTGAATTTTCTATGGATGTGGGATCCCTTGAAGACTGCCTATGCTGACTATCCTATTCCTCCTCAATCTTGATGATGCTAGCATCTAACAATATTTTTGGTTCAGGGCTCCACCACCACCACCCAATTTTTCTGCCCCTGTTAAACAGGGACATAGAAAATTGAGTACTGTCAAAGAACATAAATAAGACAGTTTATGCACACCTGTGGGACATCATTTCTCACAACCAGACCACACTATAGAAGACCTCAATGTTTTAGTTCTTAAAGGGAATTTCAGAACTATCCAAGAAAAGGAAAACGTTTGAACTAAGAATGATACTTCTTTTTGACACGAAAAATAACGGCCTGAATTTAGATATTGGTTTCCTTACACATTATGCTAAAGTTTTATGACCCCTCTGTGACTAGTATCCCCCCTGCATTCTATAGCTCTCTCCTCTGTCTTATCTCACTAACTCTGCTGCTATCTTTATTACCATTGATTTGTATGTGTTTGGTTTTCCTTTTTTTTTTTTTTTTCTTTAACATGCTGCTTAAAAATTTGTGAATCAGTACTGCTTGGACCTTGAAAAAGGGGACATACCCCGAAAGCTTGTCCTGAAAAATTGTATGTTAGTGCAAATAAAAAAAGTATCACGGACAGTACTCAATTTTCTCTGTCACAATTGCACTAATACGGCTACAATCAAATCAAACAGGGACATGTAATTACAATTTGTGATCTTATATTTTACAGCAGGGCCCATTACTGTATCAAGAGTATCTGTGAGGGGTTACAGTGTTGTGGCACCACCACCACCACCCAAGGCCCAATTTTTCTGCCCCTGTTTAACAGGGACATGTAATTACAATTTTTGATATAGTATTTCACAGCAGGGCCCATTCCTGCACTCACCAAGAGTAACTGTGAGGGCTTACAATGTTCTGGTGCCACCAACACCTAAGGCCCAATTTTCTGCAGAGTATATAGGGCAGGCCGTATAGTATATATACTGCTTTTCAGAGTATATAGTGCCTGGTAGCCTGGGGAACCCCCATGCCATTTTTTTTATTTGGGTGCGGGGTTCCCCTTAATATCCATACCAGACCCAAAAGGCCTGGTAATGGACTGGGGAGGGAGACACCAATGCTGTTTTTTTAAATGATTTTCGTCTATATTGCCGGGACCGGACAATACATTAGAGCCACGAGTAGTTTTGACATTTTTTCCTTTAGAAATGTCATTTTGCTGTGGTATAATTCCAAACATGGGAAAAAATGCGCTACTTTACAAGCATACTAAGGACACCCCCCAGGAACCATATTTAAAGGAACATTTCATTTTTATTGTATCATTTTAAGCTTTTTTAAAATCATTGCTCCTGAGAAAACATCCGGTTTTAAAACTTTTTTTGCATTGATACATGTCCCCTGGGGCAGAACCCAGGTCCCCAAACACTTTTTATGGCAATAACTTGCATATAAGCCTTTAAAATTAGCACTTTTTTTTTTTCATGTTCGTGTCCCATAGACTTTAACAGTGTTTGCGTGTTTAAACAAATTTTTTGCCTGTTCGCTGAAACGCTGTATATTCTACAAGAATATGTCTGACACTCAGCTTGTTACAAAAAATAAGAAAGGTGAAGACAGCTCTCTGTGGAGGCTAAACCAAAAACAGGGTTTGTCTTTTTCTAGGCACAACAAACAAAAAAAAACCTCTAGGGGTAACTGGTTTAGACAACCTTTGGTTGGAAATGAAATCCAGGTTATTGGGGGATTTTGTAAAATGGGATTAGTTTAGATTAAGATAACAATTTTGTAATTTTACATTTATAAAATAAACCCTTATTGAGTGAAAAAAAAAGATTAAGATGAGGTTGTTAATTTGAATATAGCTGCCATAATATTTAACAAAGCCCAGATGGATGGAATACATAAGACGTTTTTCTACAAAAATTAAATCTAAAGGTCTGATAATAACTTGATGTGTGGTCCATGATGTGAGAGTAATAATAAATTAAATTTAAATATAACAGACCCATCACATCAAGTTCGCACACCCTGTTAGGACAGATGCCACCTGCAGCCAGTTAGTTTTTGATCTGGCTGAGAGCTTAATGTTCTGTCATATACAGATTGTTGGTCCTTTTGTTTTTATTTATTTTTATTTTTGAACTCCAAACAGACAGTGTGGAATGTGAAATGATGTGCCCCTTTTCCTTGTAAGTGCAGAAGAATTCTTTGAATTTATTGGACATCTCTGCATGACCGCAGGGTATTGTTATCATTTATTATGTTATGGCATCAGGAAAATAATGCAAGATGGAAACTAAGGACTTGTATTATCTAGCTAAAACAAACAAATAGCAAGCAATGAGAAATGATAATATTGCCAGAAAAAAGTTGTCTTTTTGAAACATGAAACTGAAGTTCTTGGGGGGGCGTGTCCGGACATCCAGCAGGGAAGACGTGTGGGTGCTGAGCTCCACACAGCCAGCTGAAAATCCACAGCCATCCTTGCCTAATCTAGCCTGGAGATACCTCATTTCACTAGGATTATCCTCCAGGCACCCCCAACTGTTGTTTTGGCTGACTATTTGCAGAGCCTGACCGGCTCCACCAGTTTTTTAGGCCTGTGGCTAGGCCCACACTGCAGAGACCTATCGCCATCTTGGAATCGGCGGATCACTCGGATCCCTCTGCTCTCCTCTCCCGTGGGTCCGGGAGCCAATGATCTATTAGCTGCTGCTACATCAGAGAGCGTCGGGCGGCCGCCTGGAGGAGGATTAAACCCTGGGGATACCTTGATCTGAGCTCTGGCTTCCGCGGCCTGACGCCATCTTGCGGCCTGCTGCTCCGGCCCTTCACATCTCACATCTCTCTGACGCAGTGAGTAGCGGGCCTGCTGGTCACTTAAGTGATCCCCTGAAGGTGACTGTGCAGTGGTGGGGTTCCGTTCCCTGATCCGGTCGGAGGAACTTGAGGCCTTTGCAGAGCGGTGTTTTCTGGGTCAGCCGCCAGTCCTAGGAAAGTCCGCGGCTTCAGCCCACCCTCGGTAGTCGGCGGCCATCTTGTTGCTCCCAGTACACCCCAACTCTCTGGGCCTGGTGTGTATCCCCCTCCACAATAGGGCCTGGCACAACTATACAACTATTAACCCGACATACACTGCTACTACAGGGGTCTTTATTGCTGCACTCATTGAAGAAATAGTGGCTAATATGAAGATTATTATTTAGTTTAAACTTTCTTTATTGTTTCCATCACATCTTAACATACACATTTCAATACAAGCTCATTGATGACAGACATTTTCTCATTTTAACATTAGAAATAACCTGCATATATATAGATAACATAAATATTGGGTAGGAAGAAATAATAAAAGAAAGGAAGAAAAAAAGGGGGGGTAAATAAACTAGTGCTGTGTTGAAATATTTGTTGAGGCATTGAGAATGTGTGCCTTCAGTGGTGCCTGTACAAGTTGTTTTAAGGTCTTCGGATCCATAGGGGCGGAGACCAGCTTTGGTCACCACCAACCTCGGACCCCACAACCTGAGTCATATTGGTCACCCAGGCCAGGGAGAGGCAAGCCGCGGCGTCCCGGGACCGCCACCGTCCGGGGTCCACACCGGCGGAGGGGGGCTCGAGGCCTCCATCTATCCTCCCCCGGCGCGCCCCCCGAACCGCAGACGCATCCCCGCCCTCCCGGCCAGGAGAGCATCTCTATTTCACATCTATCTAGTAATAGTATAATAGTTGCTAACATTCTGTTTAATCAACAAACGGTTCCATTAAGAACAGTGCTTGTTAGAATAGAGAAGAGCAGAGAGAAAGAGGGAGAAAGAAGAGAGGGGGGAGAGAGTAGAGGGTAGGTGGGGAAAAAAGGGGGAGAACAGGATCACACCTTAGTTCCGCGTGCATCTCCGAATATCCACTCCGGACTATTCGCCCCCAGGTAGCCTTCCCATTCTGGCAAGGACACGTATGTTCATTTGCGGTCCATGTTTCGGTATTTAGGAAAAACTGTGGTGATGACTATGTAGGTTGGTCCCAGTGACCCAATGTGTGGTCTGCTAATTTTAATGAGGATACGTCTAGACTAGAGGGTACATAGGAAATATCGTGGAAGTGGTCTTGCCATGTTGACCATATGGCTGTGTGTTTGTCTGTAGTGCCCTTGCTTTTTGCCACCCATTCCTCTGCTTCCTTTATTTCATTAACCCTGCATATCCACTCCTCTTTGCTCGGTATCTGCTCCTTCTTCCAGAAGATGGGCAGTAGACGCTTAGCAGCATTTAGCAAGTGAGGTAGTGCGCTTTTTTTGTAGCGACTAACAGGTATGGGAGGGATATGCAGGAGGAAATGTTCTGGGGAGAGGGGGATCTCTATCCCGAGAATATCTTTTATCTGGTCTTTAATAGTCTGCCAGTATATCTTTATTCGTGGGCATTCCCACCACAGGTGTATGAGGGTACCTCGGCCTCCGCATCCTCGCCAGCATAGGTCTGAACTAGCAGGATATATCCGTGCCATGTCAGATGGGACTCTGTACCAACGTGCTAATAATTTGTAATTTGTCTCCTGCATCTTTGAGTCCACTGAGCTGGAGTGTGTGAGTTGATACATATATGTTAGCTGAGACTCAGAAAACTCTTTTCCAAGATCTCTCTCCCAGGCACGTACATAAGTAGGTTTAGAGACCGAGGCCGAGGACCCCAGCAGTTGGTAAATTTCGGAAATCATGTGGGGGACCGGTTCCTCCGCTATAAACATTCCCTCAAAAGGCGTGAGTGTTGAGATATCTCTTATAGAGCTACCGTGTACAGCAAAAAAGTGGTGTAGTTGCCTATACTTCCAGAAATGAAGGTGCCGTCTGCCAGGTCTATTTCCCAAGGACTCAAAGGGCAGAATCTTCCCATTTCTCAGTAATTTACCACAGCTGGCGTTTTTGTCGTCTACCCAGGCTCCAAAAAAGCCCACGTGTTCCCCCAGAGGGAACCAGAAGAATCCGCCCAGAGGCGCCAGCGGGGACACAGGGGGGGCCAAGTTCAGCCTCCGGTTGATTCTGTCCCATGTGTCAAGTGTGGATATCGTTAATGGGGACGTAGATTCTGATAGTCCCCTGTATTCCCGTGAAAGCCACAGAGCGTAGGACAGGTCTCTGCCTGCCATATATTTTTCCATAGTCACCCACACTTTGGATTGTCCATGGAAGTGCCAATTTAGAGTCCTCTGCAGGGCAATGGGCTGGCAGCACCGCTGCAAGTCCGGGACCCCCAGTCCACCACAGTGCTTCGAGCACCTCAACACCTTCATAGCAATCCTCGGTTTCTTTGAATTCCATATGAAGGTGGTGAACAGGTTAGACACTTGTTTGAAGAAAGTTTTAGGCAGGGGTATGGGGAGCATCTGCATATAAAACAGAATTCTGGGGAGAACGTTCATCTTTATTATGTTCGTCCTGCCTATCCATGTGAAGGCTGTTTTCATCCAACGTGTTAAGTCTTGCCTGATTTTGTTCAGAAGTTTGGGGTAGTTTGTAGTATATAGAGTGTCAAAGCAGTCAGTCAGTTGTATGCCTAAATAGCGTAGGGAAGAGTTAGTCCACGTGAAGGGAAATGCAGCCTTTAAGCTATATGTCATAGGGGTAGATAGATTTACGGGTAAGATTTCTGATTTATTGTAGTTAATCTTAAAGTTAGAAAGTGTTCCAAAATATTGGAGTTCCCGCATCAGGACCGGCAACGAGATCAGGGGATTCGTTTAGTGAAACAATATGTCATCTACGTATGCTGAGAGTTTGTGCTCCACAGCTCCTACAGTCAGGCCTGTGATATCAGTATTTGCTCTTACTCTTGGTAACAGTGGCTCCAAGGCCAGGGCGAAGAGGAGGGGGGAGAGTGGGCACCCCTGTCTCGTGCCGTTCCCGAACGGGAACCTGGATGAGAGGATTACATTAACCTTGACCTGTGCACTAGGTTCTGAATAAAGGGCTAGTATCCAAGTTAGCATATTTGGGCCCAACCCTATTAGGTTAATACCTCCCTGAGGTAGGACAAGTCAATGCGGTCGAATGCCTTCTCGGCGTCGGTGGAGAGTATTATATAAGGGGGGGTACCTCTTTAGTTTTGGCCCAATGTATTAGTTGAATCGCACGTATTGAGTTGTCTCGAGCTTCGCGTCCCGCGATAAAACCCGTCTGGTCTAGATGTACTATAAGGTGGACAAGGTGTTTCAGTCGGTTTGCAAGGATTTTCGCCAGGATTTTTACATCCGTATCCAGTAAGGAAATGGGGCGATAGCTCTGTGGGACAGTCGGGTCTTTGCCCTCTTTCGGTATAACCGATATGTGTGCTAAAAGCGCCTCAGGGGGGATACTGCATCCTATATATACAAAACAATTCTGCGCTGCCGTAACAACAAAAAGCAGCTAACACAACCAACAAAGTAAAACAGAGAGAAAACACACAATAAGTGTAGCGCCAGTAAAAAATGAGAAAACGTCCAATATGGAAACAAAATCACAGTTCCAAGTATAAATACTACAGAGGGACCATCAATATGTGTATGAAGGTAAAAAGTCTTTAGAAAAACGTTCCAACCAAAGCTGTGTATAATCTTGAAATAAAAAACAGACACACCACCACCAATTGTAGGAAGGCTTACCGGATGGAGTGGACCCAATGGGGCATACGCCGGACTGGGTCGGATGCGCTTAGGTGATGGGTGGCTGGAAATGGCCCGGGAAGGCGATGTTGGTGGATGGACCCACGCGTTACTCTGTCACTCTAGGCGATGCAGTGATCCAGAGAGATGTGTGGACCGGAACGCACATTGTAGTTTCGCTCAAATAGATGTTGAAAAAGGTAGGTAGAGGATGGCAGGAAAGAAAAGGCCATATAGTGTAAATCCGTTTGAGAAAAAATTTATTAAATAAAAAGGATATACACTCACTTGTAAAATGATGTAAAAACAGCACTGAAGATAAAATGTGGCGACAGTGGGGTTCTAACTGACGCGTTTCGTCTTCATAGACGTCGTCTGGGGCAACCCCTTGCTAAGGAATTAAGGTGCTTACACATATGATTCGTGAGGAGCGGGGAGAATTTATCATAATATGCTTTGGTAAACCCATCAGGGCCTGGGCTTTTCCCATTGGGTAACGATTTGATGATGGACTCAAGTTCAGTGGTAGTGATAGGGCATTCTAAGTCAGCTAGTTGGTCAGGGAGGGCAATCCATTACCAGATAAGTAGTCTCAAATTTTTGTCAGTCTGATTTCTTTAGCGTCTGAGGTTGTGTTCGCATCTAAATTATAGAGTTCGGCATAATAGTGGCGGAATCCCGCCGCTATCTTAGAGGAGTGGAATGTCATTTCGCCCTTAGAGGAGCAAAATTTATGTACTTGCATTTGGGCTCGTTTTACGCGAAGTGCTCTTGCCAGCATGCGTCCGCACTTGTTACCATGTTCATAGTATCGGTAGGATAGGTGCCGCAATTGTTTACGTGCCTGTCGCTCTAACAGCCGTGAGAATATATCTCTGAGTTCCATCAATTCTCGTAGGGCTTCTGAACTACCTCCCGCTTTATGTTTAAGTTCCGCTTGCTGAAGTGCATTAAAAACCTTATTATAGTCTGCTAGCCGTTCTCTCTTTAATCTAGTGCCCTGTGCGATAAGCTCGCCTCTTACAACGGCCTTGTGACATTCCCATATTGTACCTTCACTCAAGTTATCTAGTGTATTCTCTCGAAAATTGTTCTTTATCGTGTCTGAGATCTGAGCTTCTACTACGGGGTCATCTAATAAATTTTTGTTAAGGCGCCAGTTCCATATTTTACGAGAGCCTTCTGGGATGATAAAGGTAGCCTGAATCGGAGCGTGGTCAGAAATGGTTATGTTTCCTATGGAAGAGCATTGGAGGAGCTCTAAGGTCGGCCGGTCAATATAGATCAAATCTTTACGTGTGTAAACATTGTGTACCGCTGAATAGTAACTGTAGTCTCTCTCTGTGGGATGTAGGACTCTCCAGCAGTCAACTAAGCCCACCGTCTGGAGGGACTTTCGAAAGTGCCTAAGGAATGCATGTGAATGTGAAGGTCGGCTATGTGAAGTGTCCAGGGATGGGTCCGGGCTCACATTAAAGTCGCCCCCTAAAACTAGGGACCCCTCCCTGAACCCCTCTAGTTGCTCTATGATTGAGACAAGGAAGGTCAATTGATTTAAGTTAGGGGAGTAGATATTGGCGAAGGTGTATTTAGTACCCGCAATAGTCCCCTTCAGGAAGACGTATCTACCCAGGGGGTCAGTTATGGCGTCCGTACATTGGAAGGGGCAGTTTTTGTGGATAGCTATTGCAGTGCCTCTGGACTTGCTGACCGGGGGGTACTATGGTACCACTGACTATAAATGTGTGTAGGTAGTTTGGGTATAGAATGGTATGTAAAGTGCGTCTCCTGTAGGAAAACTATCTGCGCTTTAAATTTTTTCAATTCCCACCACAATTTACTCCGCTTACAGGGGGAGCAAAGACCGCGAACATTATAAGAAATTACCTGAACAGTTGCCATTGAAGGATGGTGTTGTAGTTCGGCTGTGGTCCCGGGGGTGGGGTCCAGAGTGGATAACATCAATCGGATAAATCCTGTTAGGGAGGGGGAGAGAAAGACAGAGACCAGAAAGGGAAAAAAGGATAGAGGAGGAAAGTGAAGAGATAAGAAAAAAACAATCATTAACATCAGCATAATCATAAGCAACGTATAAACTCAAGAAGAACCTAACAGTGGTTCTAAATAGGCGCAGACTGGGCCTAATGTGCCCCCCTTTCTCAGGGGACCCATTTTGTCCAGGTCTGACATCCCAAATGAGATTGGTACCCGTATGTGGGCGGCCTACTGGGGGGTCGTGGGCCAACATGAAGGAGGGAAGGAAGAAAGGGTCTGCTCCGCCCCCACCTCATAGGAGCTTCATAGTGACCCATATTTCGGGGGAGTAAGTGGCATGGTTGGGGCTTAGGGGATTACATAATCTGGGGAATGCTCGGGGGGGGTAAAGCTGGCAAATAAAGAGATCTGGAAGCAGCCTCAAACCGTGTCTCTCTAGGATGCAGGGCAGAGCCTTGTCCGTCTTTATGCTGTCAAAGTCGGAACCAAGTCAGGCCAGGCACAGTAATGTTCAGGCTAGAAGGGGAGCTCCAAATCTGCTGGTGGTCTGATAATAAAGGGTGTCTCCATAATAGAGGATGAGGACGGAATTCGGGATCTTGGCTTTACCATCAGTCTCTTAATGTAGAGAGGTCAGGGGAAGCATTCGATTCTTGTTGGTAGCGACTGCGTCTTCGGCCTCGACGCTGGGGCATCTGCGTCCAGGGCTGGGGGAGTTCAATATTTGGAAAGTTCGCCATTGCAGGGTCCCCACGCCAATCTGGGAAGTCAACTTTACCTAGTCCCAAGGCAGAGAGAAAGTGAGGGAGGTCATCTCTGGTGCGTAAGGTAGCTGAACGGCCATCTTTAGAAGCTTGTAAATAGAAATGAAAGCCCCAGCGATACGTAAGGCCTGCTTCCTGGAGGGCCAGCAAAACAGGTTTTAGGGCCCGACGTTGCATGAGCGTGCGTCTGGAAATGTCCTGGAAAAAACAAAGGTGGGCACCATCGAAATCAAAAAAAGGCCTGTTACACATCTTTTGCATTATTCTCTCTTTGAGGGTATATTTATGTAGCTTGCATATTATGTCCCTTGGGTTGTCAACATCTTGGGATGGTGGACGCAAGGCCCGGTGGGCGAGGTCAATCTCAATGGGCTCTGTGTCTGGTAGTTCCAGGATCTCCCTGAATATACCTTGCAAGGAAGGGATAATATCTCTGGAGGCTGTTGCTTCTGGCATACCTCGGATACGGATATTTGCCCTCCTGATACGATTTTCAAAATTGTCAAGTTGTGACAGCAATAAGTCCAGCTTTTGATCTTGGGCTGCACATCTTAACTGTAGTGCTGACATAGTAGGAAGAGCCTCATCCAGCCTTTGCTCTAAAGTTTGCACTCTGTTGCCCAGATGTGTGGTGTCCTCCTTAAGCTGTGCTATATCCTCTGTAAACGCCTTTTTCACCCTTGCTGTGAATCTTTCCAGATCCTCTCTAGTGGGGAGGGACCAGATATGTTTCTTAATATCCCCATCCTCCATAAGGTCAGCAATGTCTGATCCTCCCGCCCTGGACACGGAGGACCCCGGGGAAACCGGGGGTGCAGAATCACTCACCGATCCGGGCGATGGCTGTGGAGACAGAGCGGGTGGTGTGGGCTGCTTCTGTGCCGGCGCGTACTGTTTCGCCGTTTTGCTGACCGGCGCCATCTTGGATTTTTCCTGGGCCTTGCCACGGGTCCCGGAAAAATATGAATCCAGCTGCCCCCGTTGTGTATTATCTGTCCCGGATTTGTGGGCTGTATTCCGCCGCCTCTGTGACATGTCCTGGGCTGTGTCAGGGCCCAGGTTCATGGGTATGCTTCTGGTAAAGGAGCGGAGCGCGGACCAATCACGTCCTCACAGCTCCATGTCCAGGACACACCCCCCCTGAAGATTATTATTTAAATGAGCCCAAGGTCTATCTGTTCACCGAGACCTCTGAAATGCTACTTTAGCCACATACAACTCCGGGGGTCAGCTTAAACATCCATTTCTTGACCATCCCATGGGCAAAGTTGGCCAGCAGCAGAAATATTATAAGCCATTGTACGGGTTGTCTCAGGGACTAAATATGGAACGTTTTGTCATTAGGTCGCAATCTACGACCTCGAATCATCCCGCAGACCCATTTGCTTCCATGGATCCAGACCTGGGAACGGAGAATGCTTTAACTTCCCCGCTTGTCAACTCCCAGGGTCCAGACTCTGAACCTTCCTCTCCACATGAGATCCTCACCCCCAACATCCTAGACGCTACGTTGGATGCTAAGTTGCAGCTCCTACTCCAACAAATCACAACCAATGTCTCAGCGATGGTGAGTAAATTGGCCGCAGAGCTGAGAGGAGAAATAAACCAAATTGGAGAGCGTACGGACACTCTTGAAAATAAATTCGATGAGATGATTAATTATGTTCAGGGTATTGAGGAGGAAAACCATAACCTCCGCCTTTCAATTTCCCAACTACAAATACAGCAGGAGGACTTGGAAAACAGGGAAAGAAGACAAAATTTACACTTCAGGGGTATCCCGGAAACAGTGGGGGACCAAGATCTGTGCACCTACCTCCTGGCCCCCACAGTGGTAGATATAGACTGACGCCTGGATAGGGCACACCGGTCTCTGGGCCCTAAACCTCTGGCTGGAGCCAGGCCTAGGGATGTCATAGTGAGGTTTCACTTTTTTAAAAGCAAAGAGGCACTATCTTTGGCCACACGCAATCAATCTCAAATTATGTACAAGGGGGCAAAACTGCAGATCTTTGGTGGCCTCTCCCCCATCACCCTTACCAAATGTAGAAATCTACATCCAATTACCTTACATTTACAATGCCACAAGATACCATACTATTGGGGATTTCCCTTTCGCCTTGCTGTTTCCAAAAATGGAGTCCAATATACCTTGCGTGAGCTACAGGAGGGAGAGGCTTTCCTGAAGAATCTTGGCCTGCCTCCTCTACCGGAAGAAGATTCAATTCCACGTTTGACCCAGGCTCACCCACCTCCTACAACTCCCAGCCGCATCTGGACCCCCGTGAGGGGTAAATCTAAGAGGCATATTTCTACACTCCAGCGTCCACGTATCTCTAAACAACCTCCTTGAACTTTTTAGTATATTTCTCCTTGGATCCATTTTTTTCTATTATTTGTGTTTCCAGTTTTCTTCGGGTTTTCTTCTTTTCCTTTTTTTTAAGATTAGGAGGAAAGGAAACGAAGTTTACTGCTCTGGTTCACGAAAGTATTATGTCTACCCTATCTCCTGTTTGGGGTAGAGTTCCTTCCCACCCCATGGAGTATTAATGTTAATGTTTTACATATTTCAATTTGGCAGTTGCTCCTGTTTACCTGCTGACTATTTTTTGCCATTATCAACAGGACTCCTACTGTCTGACTTGCTATAAATGCTAACAAATCCATAAGTTGAGCAGACGACCTTTTCCATTTTTTGTTCACCCAGAGTCTCCTGATGGGAATTCGTACACGCCCCTACTGGGCCCTGGTCTTTGTCCTGGACCTCTTGAGATGCAACCGCCTCTCAGGTCTTCAAAATTTTCAATTTATTTTTGTTTTTTTGTTTTCTTTTCCAAGTTTATTAGTACCATTCTCGTGTCCATGATTATGATTCAGCTTTATGGGTTGACGAAATACTGTTTTTATGTCCCTAATGCACTGTGGTCCCCTTACAGGATATACTGGTTAATATTCAGGTACCGAGGAGATATTGTGACCAGTATTGTTTATAACAGCTTAAGCATTTCTCTTGATGTCTATTTTTTGCTGTTCCTCTCCCTTAGCAATCCCACAAGAGCTTACTTGAATAGATTTTATACATGGCTTTAAGGGTTATGTCTTATAATGTCAAGGGTCTGGGCTCCATCCGTAAACGCTGGATGGCCCTGAAGGATTTCAGGGCCTCAGGTGCAGATGTGGTGATGGTCCAGGAGACCCACTTCTGGGCTGGAGGATCATTTAAATTTGCCTCAAAGAGTTTCCCCACTTCTTACCTTGCCTCTGACTCCACGGGCAAGGCGGGTGTTGCAATTCTGATTGAAAAATCATGCCCAGTTAAGGTTAAAAACTCCCATGCTGATCCACATGGGAGATTCCTCATTTTTGATTGTGAATGTATGTCTGTTACTTTAACTCTTGTAAATCTTTATGCTCCGAATACAGGCCAGATTGACTTCCTCAACAAACTTTTTGATGCTCCGCAATATTGTTCGCAACCTTTCATGATCATTGGCGGGGATTTCAATCTGGTTATGTCGCCCATTAGAGATAGACAAACTCTTCTTAGTAATATCCCGTCTAAAAGGATTATGTCCCAAGCCTTGGCATTTCGTAAATATATTAGATCCCATCAGCTTTTCGACTCATGGAGGATAAGACATCCCTCTACTAAACAGTATACGTTTTATTCCCCAGCTCATAAAATGTACTCACGCCTCGACCATTTTTTCATCTCAGCCCCACTTATCCCATATGTGGTCGAGTCTGACATATCCCCCATTACATGGTCAGATCACGCACCCATTATGCTGGATCTTATGCTTTCTCAGGCCTACACTAATTCATGTCACTGGCATCTCAACGACCACCTCTTGCAGTCCGAGGTTTCTCATTCTATCCTAGCAAAAAATTTAGTAGAATTCTTTCAGCTTAACATAGGATCAGTATCTGCATTTTCTACGCTGTGGGAGGTGCACAAGGCCGTGTTCCGTGGAGCTTGCATAGCAGAAGGCTCCCGGTTGAAGAGAGATAGAGAGGGACTTATAAAATCCTTAACATCCGCTCTGGTAATAGCAGAGAAGAGGCTGTTGTGCGACCCCTCAGTGACGAAACTGCGTAAGGTCTCTTCCCTTAGGGAACGGATAAAATCAATACAACTAGGTAGGGCAGCCAGATCTTTACTTTGGATGAAACAGAAGTTTTATGAGTATTCCAATAAACCCCATAGAATGTTAGTCAATAAACTACGCCCACGCCCTTTCAACTCGTTTCCTGACTATCTTCAACAGGCGGATGGATCTAGAGTACATTGCCCCGTGATATGTCAAAGATTTTTGGCATATTCTACAGTAAATTATATAATTGTTTGGCCCCCGGAAAATCACTTTCATTTCACCCAGGAAAAATTTGAGACTTTTTTTTCTACTATAAAGCTTCCAAAATTATCTTCAGCAGATTTAGATTGAATTCGGCTGTATCGGCTGAGGAACTTCTGACTGTAATTAAAGGTCTACCATTAAATAAACCACCCGGTTCTGATGGCCTACCATATTTTTATTATGAATCTTTTTTTGACATCTTATCCCCACACATGCTGACCTTGTATAACTCCTTGCTTAAAGGTACATCTCCACACCCCTATTTTATTCATTCCTACATTTCAGTTATTCCAAAACCTGGTAAGGGCCCCTCTATTCCAGATAACTATAGGCCCATAGCTGTTTTAAATTCTGATTATAAAATATTTACCAAAATCCTTGCATCCAGATTATCCAGGTTCATTCCAAAATTGATCCATAGAGACCAAGTGGGCTTTGTCCCTGGCCAGGGGTGGATCCAGGAGGGGAGGCAACGGGCAATTGCACCCCCCGAGAAAATATTGAAGACTGAGGCTGAGCGCGCCCAGGGTAACCAGATCTGCGGCTATTCTAAGCATAAATTATTGCTTAGAAACCTCGGGACTGCACTCTCCACCCCCTGTACCTCCCCCTGCAGTTCTTCAGCCTCACTCCTGCAGGCTGCTGCTTGAGTGGGCGGGATGGGGAGGTGCCTTTTCCCACTGAGATCATGCTCATCTGGAAGAGGGAGATGTGTGCAGCTGCTGAGCAGAGGGAGCCGTGTGAAAGTTCCTGGAGATGAGCTCTGCTGCCAGCACTACATTGTGGATTTGTTTACAGGCACCTCTATGCTGAGTTACTGCAGCTTAGCATAGAGGTGCTGTTAGAGGACAAATTAGATCTTCATCTTCTTTTCATGACAAGTGAGAAATTGAACTCATTAAAAGATTATGACTGCCCCCTGGTGTATGCCCTCCTGATTTCCCCCCAGTGTATCAGTGTGTGCCCTCCTGATCCCCCCAGTGTATCAGTGTATGCCCTCCTGATTCCCCCCCAGTGTATCAGTGTATGCCCTCCTGATTCTCCCCCCCAGTGTATCAGTGTATGCCCTCCTGATTCTCCCCCCCAGTGTATCAGTGTATGCCCTCCTGATTCCCCCCCAGTGTAGGAGTGTATGCCCTCCTGATTCTCCCTCCCAGTGTATCAGTGTATGCCCTCCTGATTCCCCCCCAGTGTATCAGTGTATGCCTTCCTGATTCTCCCCCCAGTGTATCAGTGTATGCCCTCCTGATTCTCCCCCCCAGTGTATCAGTGTATGCCCTCCTGAATCCCCCCCAGTGTATCAGTGTATGCCCTCCTGATTCTCCCCCCCAGTGTATCAGTGTATGCCCTCCTGACCCCTCCCCCCAGTGTATCAGTGTATGCCCTCCTGATTCTCCCCCCAGTGTATCAGTGTATGCCCTCCTGATTCTCCCCCCCCAGTGTATCAGTGTATGCCCTCCTGAATCCCCCCCAGTGTATCAGTGTATGCCCTCCTGATTCTCCCCCCCAGTGTATCAGTGTATGCCCTCCTGATCCCCCCCCCCAGTGTATCAGTGTATGCCCTCCTGATTCTCCCCCCCAGTGTATCAGTGTATGCCCTCCTGATTCTCCCCCCCAGTGTATCAGTGTATGCCCTCCTGAATACCCCCCAGTGTATCAGTGTATGCCCTCCTGATTCTCCCCCCCAGTGTATCAGTGTATGCCCTCCTGATCCCCCCCAGTGTATCAGTGTATGCCCTCCTGATTCTCCCCCAGTGTATCAGTGTATGCCCTCCTGATTCTCCCCCCCCCGTGTATCAGTGTATGCCCTCCTGATTCTCCCCCCAGTGTATCAGTGTATGCCCTCCTGATTCTCCCCCCCCAGTGTGTCAGTGTATGCCCTCCTGATTCTCCCCCCCCAGTGTATCAGTGTATGCCCTCCTGATTCTCCCCCCCCAGTGTATCAGTGTATGCCCTCCTGATTCTCCCCCCAGTGTATCAGTGTATGCCCTCCTGATTCTCCCCTCCAGTGTATCAGTGTATGCGCTCCTGATTCCCCCCCCCAGTGTATCAGTGTATGCCCTCCTGATTCTCCCCCCAGTGTATCAGTGTATGCCCTCCTGATTCTCCCCCCCAGTGTATCAGTGTATGCCCTCCTGATTCCCCCCCCCCCCAGTGTATCAGTGTATGCCCTCCTGATTCTCCCCCCCAGTGTATCAGTGTATGCCCTCCTGATTCTCCCCCCCGTGTATGAGTGTTTTCCCACCCCCCAGTGTATGCCCACCTGATCCCCCCCAGTATATGCCCTCCCGATCCCCCCCAGCGTGTGCCCTACTGTTCCCTGCACACTGCCCTACATCCTACTGACCTCTGTACACCACCCTACATCCTACTGACCTCTGTACACCACCCTACATACTACCAACCTCTGTACACCACCCTACGTACTACTGACCTCCTGAGACTAGACTCTGGATCTGCCCCTGTCCCTGGCAGACATGTGGGGGACAACACACAGCGTACAATAGATCTGATAGATCTTTTGGATAGGTCTTCTCGCTCGGCATTGATTCTTAGTTTGGATGCACAAAAGGCCTTTGATAGGTTGAGTTGGCCTTACATGTTTGCCACCTTAAAAGCTTATGGTTTTAATGGTCCTTTTCTAAAAGCCTTAGGGGCCCTTTATTCAACTGTCACAGCTAAGTGCAGATGTCGTCCTTCTTGTCGCCTGGCTTCCCCGTGACAAACAGAACTCGGCAGGGGTGTCCCCTATCGCCTTTACTTTTTATATTATGCTTAGAACCCTTGGCCGAGTCTATCCGCATTAATCTGGATATTCATGGGGTGGTGATGCGACAGGGGAAATATAAATTATCGCTCTTTGCCGATGACATTCTGCTTACCATTACTAACCCACTGATATCTCTCCCTTCGCTACATAAGTTATTATCTTCCTTTAGTGCCATTTCTGGTTATAAGGTCAACGCTTTAAAAACCGAAGCACTTCCCATACACATTCCGCTATCTTTATTATTCCAGCTGAGAGAATCATACCTCTATAAATGGTGTAATAGTTCCCTCAAATACTTAGGTGTTCTTCTTACCCCTTCTTATTCCTCCCTTTATTCTGCTAATTTCCTCCCACTGATTCTAGACATTAACAAATCCCTGTCGACTTGGACAAAGTACCCTCTGTCCTTATTAGGTAGAATCAATGTCCTAAAAATGTCTATTTTACCCAGACTACTCTACCACTTTGAAACATTGCCAGTTGCCGTACCCTAATCTCAACTGAAAGCACTTCAGAGGAGTTTTCTAAAATTCATATGGGGCGGCAGGGCCCACCGCATAGCAAGCTCAGTGGTTTTTGCCCTAAAATCCAGAGGGGGATTGGGAGCCCTGGACATTATTAAGTATTATTACGCTACACACTTGAGGGCTATTGTTTCATGGTCCTCATTACATGCTCCAAACCAGTGGTCTGCCATTGAAAAAGGAGTATTATACCCAGTTCACCCATGCTCTTTAGTTTGGGGTACCCTCCCCTCCCTGGACCCTTTATTTAAACGTCAATGCACTGCTCCAATGACTTTTACTTAATCCATATGGCATAAATGTCTAAAAAACTTTAATCTTGCCTCGCCTTGCCCTCCCCTTATGAATGTGCTGTTTAACCCTATTATACCAGACAGTATGTCCCTGGGCAGGATTTTTCCATGGCTTAACCCCCCCTCCTTTTCAGCTCTGGAATTTGGTCCATCCAATCACACGACGATTACATACTTTTGATACCTTACGCGAGAAATTTGATATACCTTCCCACCTTTTCCATTTCTATCTACAGGTTAGACATTTCTTTCTCTCCAAGTATCCAACCTTGACTCTTGACAAGCCGACCACCTTTGAATATTTATGCGCTCAGGGCCCTCATCAATTACATTTAATATCTTTTATTCATCGTATCCTCCATGAGTCGACCCCTCTTGTTGAGACCACACACCACTATATGAGGAGATGGTCACATTTATTGTCTCGACCTGTCACGGTTCAAATGTGGGATAGGATTTGGTCCTCTATCTTTAAGTCCTCTAAATGTGTAACTCAAAAGGAAACGTCCATTAAGATCCTTATGTTTTGGTACAAGACCCCTGACATCATTCACAAATATGATTCCTCAGTTTCGCCGCATTGTTGGCAATGCGGAACTGACATAGGTTCTTTGTTCCATATTTTTTGGCACTGCTCCCTGATCCAACCCTTTTGGCATGATGTGATGCTGCTAATACAGAGGGTGGTGGATGTGTCCCTCCCGCTGGACCCCTTGAATTGTTTGTTGAGTCTCCCTTTTTCAAACTTATCCAAAAGGGTCAATCCATTAATGTCTTACATTTTATTAGCAGCCAATAAGGCTTATCCCATTGTGTTGGCTGTCTATTGCGCCTTCCTTCATTTGGTGGCGGAGTTTCGGGGGATGGAGTTTTTGACAGCTTCAGTACATGATTCGATCTCCCAGTTTAATAAAGTTTGGGAAACTTTGAGGACATTTTACTTAATTTCCCTTTTTTAAATGCACTGTTTTCACTATCAAAGGATATTCAATTTGTGTAATACACGGTTAATTGTAACCTTCATTTTACCATTTTTGGAAAACTGATAAAAAAATTATTGTGATCACATTGTTTATCATTAGATTAGTTAACCCGACACATTTTGTTATAAATGTTTTGTCTAAAAAACAGAAATTGGCATGGTGTCCTTCCAGCTTATCACTGATCTCTCATCCCAGCTACATTCTTTCATGAGAGGACAAAGGAGGGGGTCACATCTGCATACATGACACACAAAAGAGATAGAACTAAAGGTTCCAGCATTCACACACATACACGAATATCTCCCTAAAATCGCTTACATTTTTCCTATTTGTACACAACACATGCATATCATTCTCTCACTTTCTTTTAACTCCCTTTAATATTTCCCTGCTTTAAATTCTGCTTTCCTTATTTTGTTCTAGTATTCTGTTTTACCTCTCATTTCTCTGTTTTGACTTTACTAGTTGTAGTGCCTGACCCCAAATTCACCTCACAACTTAACATCAAAATGTCCCTTTCTGTCTAGTGTTAATTGTCATCCTTAAACCATCCTGCTCACATAGATAGCTGTTACTCTAGCTGTTTACTCTGCATAATTATTAGTCCCTGTGGACTTTGGTGGTAACCCAGTAACCCATTGTGGATCCCTGTCCAGTTTAACCATTCATCTAGGGGCTCAGTATAGACAGAACTACACCTTTGGTTCATATATTTTATAGTGCTCCTCTTGCGCTGGGCATTTTTGAGGGTCTCTTAACCTTCATTCCTTTACTTAATTTAATACCCATAATGACTGGCCAGTCTTCTCTCTTCTCTACTTGTGTCTATACCCTATTGCCTCTAAACTACTTTATCTAGAAGATGTGTACTACATACAGTGGGGACGGAAAGTATTCAGACCCCCTTAAATGTTTTACTCTTTGTTATATTGCAGCCATTTTCTAAAATCATTTAAGTTTATTTTTTCCTCATTATGTACACACAGCACCCCATATTGACAGAAAAACACAGAATTGTTGACATTTTTTCAGATATTTAAAAAAAGAAAAACTGAAATATCAAATGGTCCTAAGTATTTAGACCCTTTGCTTAGTATTTAGTAGAAGCACCCCTTTGATCTAATACAGCCATAAGTCTTTTTGGGAAAGATGCAACAAGTTTTTCACACCTCGATTTGGGGATCCTCTGCCATTCCTCCTTACAGATCCTCTCCAGTTCTGTCAGGTTGGATAGTAAACGTTGGTGGACAGCCATTTTTAGGTCTCTCCAGAGATGCTCAATTGGGTTTAAGTCAGGGCTCTGGCTGGGCCATTCAAGAACAGTCACGGAGTAGTTGTGAAGCCACTCCGTCGTTATTTTAGCTGTATGTTTAGGGTCATTGTCTTGTTGGAAGGTAAACCTTCGGCCCAGTCTGAGGTCCTGAGCACTCTGGAGAAGGTTTTCGTCCAGGATATCCCTGTACTTGGCCGCATTCATCTTTGCCTTGATTGCAACCAATCTTCCTGTCCCTGCAGCTGAAAAACACCCCCACAGCATGATGCTGCCACCACCATGCTTCACTGTTGGGACTGTATTGGACAGGTGATGAGCAGTGCCTGGTTTTCTCCACACATACCCCTTAGAATTAAGGCCAAAAAGTTCTATCTTGGTCTCATCAGACCAGAGAATCTTATTTCTCACCATCTTGGAATCTTAGCAAACTCCATGCGGGCTTTCATGTGTCTTGCACTGAGGAAAGGCTTCCGTCAGGCCACTCTGCCATAAAGCCCCAACTGGTGGAGGGCTGCAGTGATGGTTGACTTTCTACAACTTTCTCCCATCTCCTGACTGCATCTCTGGAGCTCAACCACAGTGATCTTTGGGTTCTTCTTTACCTCTCTCACCAAGGCTCTTCTCCCCCGATAGCTCAGTTTGGCTGGATGGCCAGCTCTAGGAAGGGTTCTGGTCATCCCAAATGTCTTCCATTTAAGGATTATGGAGGCCACTGTGCTCTTAGGAACCTTAAGTGCAGCAGAAATCTTTTTATAACCTTGGCCAGATCTGTGCCTTGCCACAATTCTGTCTCTGAGCTCTTCAGGCAGTTCCTTTGACCTCATGATTCTCATTTGCTCTGACATGCACTGTGAGCTTTAAGGTCTTATATAGACAGGTGTGTGGCTTTCCTAATCAAGTCCAATCAGTATAATCAAACACAGCTGGACTTAAATGAAGGTGTAGAACCATCTCAAGGATAATCAGAAGAAATGGACAGCACCTGAGTTAAATATATGAGTGTCACAGCAAAGGGTCTGAATACTTAGGACCATGTGACATTTCAGTCTTTCTTTTTTAATAAATCTGCAAAAATGTCAACAATTCTGTGTTTTTTTTTTGTCAATATGGGGTGCTGTGTGTATATTAATGAGGAAAAAAATGAACTTAAATGATTTTAGCAAATGGCTGCAATATAACAAAGAGTGAAAAATTTAAGGGGGTCTGAATAATTTCCATCCCCACTGTATACACTCAGATGGACAGTAGACAGTGACAACATAACATATAACCACCAATCAATACAGTTTGATTAGGGGGAGTAAAATAGGTACCCTTTGTCCTGACAATGCCTTACCGATCAAGGAAGTCTGATAACTCAAATGTAAGCAAAATGCTTACCTCAGCTGGCTGATTATCAGAAATTCCCAGTCTCAAGCTCCTCGTTTCGGATTCTCAGGGTCACCTGTAAATCCCCTCCTAGGCAAAGCTCGCCATCTAACATAGAATTTTAAAGATAGGCAACTCCTATCCTCATATTGATTAGTGGTTCCAAATTAATAATAACTACTGCAGTAGGGGACACACACAAAAGATACACTCCACATCTTTCCAAATAACTATTCTGCTTTATTATGATGCAATTGAAGGTTTTTATACACATGATTACGTAGGTATCACATTAATATTACAATTGTACGTTTATGGTAAGAAGGGGTGTAACATAGGCAGACTAATTCTAATCAGGACTCAAAAGAATGCAAACATGTAATGAAAACATTATTAATGGCGTGTGCACAGTGAGGGCAGTGTGTAATACATACAAAATAGAAATACAATTATATACAGAACTTACACATTTCCTTTAAACGGTACATTGTTTTGCATAGAAATTTGACGTTTTATATTGTAGGCCTGTAACACACTTAAATCTGTCCAAACAAGAGTTTAGTAGACATCTCAGGTATGAGAAAGATTGAAACATGAAATCATAAATTATTATAATAAATAACTATAAAAACATTATAAAAAAAATATATATAATAAAATGATAATGATGATAAATGATAATAAAATTAATTTCCCCATGATTCACTGTCGCTCAATTCTACAAGTGTTCTAATTTACTATCGATGTTTTCTAGCTGGTCTAAAACCACTTTTGACGTAGGGACACTTTTTGGTTGCCATGGACAATCTCAGGTTTCCAAGCGGAAAAAACAGTATATAGTTACATAGTTACATAGTAGGTGAGGTTGAAAAAAGACACAAGTCCATCAAGTCCAACCTATGTGTGTGATTATGTGTCAGTATTACATTACATATCCCTGTATATTGCGGTCATTCAGGTGATTATCTAATAGTTTCTTGAAGCTATCAATGCTCCCCGCTGAGACCACCGCCTGTGGAAGGGAATTCCACATCCTTGCCGCTCTTACAGTAAAGAACCCTCTACGTAGTTTAAGGTTAAACCTTTTTTCTTCTATTTGTAATGAGTGGCCACGAGTCTTATTAAACTCTCTTCTGCGAAAAAGTTTTATCCCTATTGTGGGGTCACCAGTACAGTATTTGTAAATTGAAATCATATCCCCTCTCAAGTGTCTCTTCTCCAGAGAGAATAAGTTCAGTGCTCGCAACCTTTCCTCATAACTAAGATCCTCCAGACCCTTTATTAGCTTTGTTGCCCTTCTTTGTACTCGTTCCATTTCCAGTACGTCCCTCCTGAGGACTGGTGCCCAGAACTGGACAGCATACTCCAGGTGCGGCCGGACCAGAGTCTTGTAGAGCGGGACAATTATCGTTTTATCTCTGCAGTTGATCCCCCTTTTAATGCATGCCAATATTCTGTTTGCTTTATTAGCAGCAGCTTGGCATTGCATGCCATTGCTGAGCCTATCATCTACTAGGACCCCCAGGTCCTTTTCCATCCTAGATTCCCCCAGAGGTTCTCCCCCCAGTGTATAGATTGCATTCATATTTTTGCCACCCAAATGCATTATTTTACATTTTTCTACATTGAACCTCATTTGCCATGTAGTCGCCCACCCCATTAATTTGTTCAGGTCTTTTTGCAAGATTTCCACATCCTGCGGAGAAGTTATTGCCCTGCTTAGCTTAGTATCATCTGCAAATACAGAGATTGAACTGTTTATCCCATCCTCCAGGTCGTTTATGAACAAATTAAATAGGATTGGTTCCAGCACAGAACCCTGAGGAACCCCACTACCCACCCCTGACCATTCTGAGTGCTCCCCATTTATCACCACCCTCTGAACATGCCCTTGTAGCCAGTTTTCAATCCATGTACTCACCCTATGGTCCATGCCAACGCACCTTATTTTGTACAGTAAACGTTTATGGGGAACTGTGTCAAATGCTTTTGCAAAATCCAGATACACCACGTCTACGGGCCTTCCTTTATCTAGATGGCAACTCACCTCCTCATAGAAGGTTAATAGATTGGTTTGGCAAGAACGATTCTTCATGAATCCATGCTGATTACTGCTAATGATATCATTCTTATTACTAAAATCTTGTATATAGTCCCTTATCATCCCTTCCAAGAGTTTACATACTATTGATGTTAGGCTAACAGGTCTGTAATTCCCAGGGATGTTTTTTGGGCCCTTTTTAAATATTGGTGCTACATTGGCTTTTCTCCAATCAGCTGGTACCATTCCAGTCAATAGACTGTCTGTAAAAATTAGGAACAACGGTCTGGCAATCACCTGACTGAGTTCCCTAAGTACCCTCGGGTGCAAGCCATCTGGTCCCGGTGATTTATTAATGTTAAGTTTCTCAAGTCTAATTTTAATTCCGTCCTCTGTTAACCATGTAGGTGCTTCCTGTGTTGTGTCATGAGGATAAACACTGCAGTTTTGGTTACCGAAGCCCCCCGATTCACTCGTGAAGACTGAGGAGAAGAATAAATTCAATACCTTTGCCATCTCCCCATCCTTTGTAACCAGATGTCCTTCCTCATTCTTTATGGGGCCAATATGGTCTGTCCTCCCTTTTTTACTGTTTACATACTTAAAGAATTTCTTGGGATTTTTTTTGCTCTCCTCCGCTATGTGTCTTTCATGTTCTATCTTAGCCATCCTAATTGCACCCTTACATTTCTTATTGCATTCTTTATAAATTCTGAATGCTGAGGATGATCCCTCAACCTTGTATTTTTTGAAGGCCTTCTCCTTTGCTTTTATATGCATTTTTACATTGGAGTTAAGCCATCCAGGATGTTTGTTCGCTCTTTTAAATTTATTACCCAATGGGATACATTGGCTAATGCCCTTATTTAATATGCTCTTAAAGTAAACCCATCTCTCCTCCGTATTCTTTGATCCTAATATTTTATCCCAATTTATGCCTTTTAGCAAGGTTTGTAGTTTAGGGAAGTTGGCTCTTTTGAAATTCAGTGTCTTTGTGTTCCCTTCATGTTTCCTATTTGTGTGATTTATACTGAAACTAATTGACCTGTGATCGCTGTTACCTAAATTGCCCTGTATTTCCACATCTGTTATCAGGTCTGTATTGTTGGTTATCAGTAGATCTAGTAATGTTTTATTTCTAGTTGGTGCGTCTACCATCTGACCCATAAAATTGTCCTGCAAGACACTAAGGAACTGGCGAGCCTTAAATGAATGCGCGGTTCCCTCCGCCCAGTCTATGTCTGGATAATTAAAATCCCCCATTATGATAACACTTCCCATCCTTGCTGCTAATCCAATTTGTGATAGGAGATCCGTCTCCACTTCCTCCCTCAGGTTAGGGGGCCTATAGCATACTCCCAGTATTATTTTCCCCTTAGCTTCATCCCTTTGGAGCTCTACCCATAAAGATTCCACCTCCTCCCTAGCCCCCTCAGTGATGTCATCTCTCACATTCACTTGTACATTATTCTTGATATATAGGCATACCCCTCCCCCTTTTTTACCCTCTCTATCCTTGCGGTATAGGGTATACCCTTGAATGTTTGCCAGCCAATCATGAGAGCTGTTGAACCAGGTCTCTGAAATTCCCACAAAATCCAAATCCTCCTTGTACAACAGTATCTCTAGTTCACCCATCTTGTCTGCCATGCTCCTGGCATTAGTGAACATGCCACATAGTTTAGACCGGTCGCATATTGTCCTCGTATTGGGTGTTTCAAGATTGCAACTAGGACTTGCTACTATACTCACCTTGTGTTTTTGTGCTTTGGTTAACCTACCACTAATGCCCCCAATACTACCCTCTGGAATATCTTCCGCGCTTGCTATCACTGTCTCCGGACCCTCCCCCCCATCGCCTAGTTTAAAAACCCCTCTAACTTTTTGGCCATCTTCATTCCCAGCAGATCTGCACCCTCCTCATTTAGGTGCAGTCCGTCCCTTCTATAGTACCGGTTACCGACTGAGAAGTCGGCCCAGTCCTCCAGGACCCCAACCCCTCCTTACTACACCAGCTCTTCAGCCACATGTTTACTTCCCTAATCTCCCTCTGCCTTTCTGGTGTGGCTTGATGTACCGGTAGTATTCCTGAGAACACTACCTTGGAGGTCCTTTTACTCAATTTAGCTCCTAAGTCCCTAAAATCGTTCTTTAGGACACTCCATCTGCTTCTGACTTTGTCATTGGTGCCAACGTGCACCATGACAGCCGGGTCTTCCCCAGCCCCTCCCAGTAATCTGTCCACAAGATCCGTGATGTGCCGAACCCGAGCGCCCGGTAGACAACATACTGTTCGGCGCTTCAGGTCTTGGTTACAGATTACCCTCTCTGTCCTTCTAAGAATTGAGTCTCCTACCACCGGAATCAGTCTTTCCTTTCCCTTTGCTGCCCCCCCACTCTCACTGGAGGAGTTCTTCCCCTGGCAGCTAGGAGAGTCCCTCATCTCCAGCAGTGCTGGTCCCTGACTGGTTTGACCAATGTCACTCAATGGAGCGTACTTATTGGGATGCTCCAGTCCTGGATCGGCCTCTCTGGCACTTCCCCCTCTACCCCTCCTGACTGTCACCCATCTACTCTTTGCTAGTGCTTGCACCTCTTTGTCTCCACCTGCCTCTGTGCTGGCCCCTGCCGGCACCTGCCGTGTACGTTCCTGGCTCACCTTTAGTATGGAGGGACTTCTCAGTGCTGACAGTTGCTTCCCCAGATTCAGAACCTGGGCTTCCAGGGCTTACATTTTGCACAGCAGTATTCACCCTCGAGCGGATGATCAAGGAACGCATACATGCGGCAAGATGTACAAAGAGTCGCCTCTCCACACCCGCCGGGCATCGTACCTATTAAATTTAGTGAGGATTTGGGGATTTTACCCTGTCCAAATTACCTAACAGCTAGCTTCCTGGCACTAATACTCAAGACAATACACAGGTACACGACAATACACAGGTACACAACAAGACAATACACAGGTACTCACAGACCTACGTGCACTTGCAATACACAAGTATACAGTACCCACTACACAAGTACTAACGATCCACACACACTACTCAGACAACACTCAGATACTCACACTACACAGGTACTATGACCCCTGTTATAACCTCCTGTTTTAAACTCTGGTTTTTAACTCCCACTTATTCCAGCTCCACTTACACCAAGCTCCACAGAGTCCTACAACCAGTTAAATAGGCACCTGTGAGCAATTAACCACACCCCTTAATTGATAGACTGATGAAACCAGAGAGAAAAAAAAAAAGCTATTTAAAAAGAGGCAGCAAAAGGCAAATTAAAAACTAAAAGGAAAAGCCCCAAAAATGCAACCCAGCAAACAGACAGCAAACAGCAAACAGACAGCAAACAGACAGCAAACAGACAGCAAACAGCAAACAGACAGCAAACAGCAAACAGACAGCAAACAGACAGCAAACAGCAAACAGACAGCAGACAGCAAACAGACAGCAGACAGCAGACAGCAAACAGACAGCAAACAGACAGCAAACAGCAAACAGACAGCAAACAGATAGCAAACAGCAAACAGCAAACAGACAGCAAGACTTGTATACTCTAACTCTGGTTTTTAACTCCCACTTATTCCAGCTCCACTTACACCAAGCTCCACAGCTTCAGACTGAGCACGCTCAGACTGAGTCCTACAACCAGTTAAATAGGCACCTGTGAGCAATTAACCACACCCCTTAATTGATAGACTGATGAAACCAGAGAGAAAAAAAAAGCTATTTAAAAAGAGACAGCAAAAGGCAAATTAAAAACTAAAAGGAAAAGCCCCAAAAATGCAACCCAGCAAACAGACAGCAAACAGACAGCAAACAGCAAACAGACAGCAAACAGACAGCAAACAGCAAACAGACAGCAAACAGCAAACAGACAGCAAACAGACAGCAAACAGCAAACAGACAGCAAACAGCAAACAGACAGCAGACAGCAAACAGCAAAAAGCAAACAGACAGCAGACAGCAAACAGCAAACAGACAGCAAACAGCAAACAGACAGCAGACAGCAAACAGCAAACAGACAGCAAGACTTGTATACTCTAACTCTGGTTTTTAACTCCCACTTATTCCAGCTCCACATACACCAAGCTCCACAGCTTCAGACTGAGCACGCTCAGACTGAGTCCTACAACCAGTTAAATAGGCACCTGTGAGCAATTAACCACACCCCTTAATTGATAGACTGATGAAACCAGAGAGAAAAAAAAAAAGCTATTTAAAAAGAGACAGCAAAAGGCAAATTAAAAACTAAAAGGAAAAGCCCCAAAAATGCAACCCAGCAAACAGACAGCAAACAGCAAACAGAGAGCAGACAGCAAACAGCAAACAGACAGCAAACAGCAAACAGACAGCAAACAGACAGCAGACAGCAAACAGCAAACAGACAGCAGACAGCAAACAGCAAACAGCAAACAGACAGCAAACAGACAGCAAACAATATAATAATATAAAGTGCATGCAGGGCACTGGACAAAGCACTAGGAAAAAAGGGAGGTGAAATGATTTAATACAGTAATGTAATCTGTAAGATTACAGTGTACTGTATGTGTTATGTTTTTTGTACTTTTTGAATTTGACACCGGGCTCCGCTCCCATGCTTTGCGATGCTTGCAGGGAACGGAGCCCGGAACACAGAGCATTGGGTGGATGATCCAGCAGAGAACACATCGGGGGACATCGCAGGATCCTGGGGACAAGGTAAGTATGCTGTACCAGGATTCTGCAATGCTCAGGGTTACCGCTAATGATACTGAAATTTAACCCCGAGCCACACTTGAGAATACCGCCAGGAGGGTTATTCAAGGGGTTGTAAACCCTCATGGTTTTTCACCTTAATGCATTCTATGCATTAAAGTGAAAAACCTTCTGTAGTGCTGCAGCCCCCCCAACCTCCCCCTTTACTTACCTGGATGGTGTCATCCTGTAGCTGATGTCTTGTGTCCTGATTGGATAGATTGATAGCAGTGCAGCCTTTGGCTCCCACTGCTGTCAATCAAATCCAATGATGTGACGGGGTGGGGCCGAGTCCTGCATTCTGTGTGAATGGACACAGATGCTGGGCTCGGGAACATGCCCGCACGGGTGTCCACCAAGGAGAGCGCTTCTCCACCGTGGACACTCGATGTGGGGAGGAGCCACCAGCGCTGCTGAGGGACCCCAGAAGAGGTAGATCGAGGCCACTCTGTGCAATACGAGCTGCACAGTGGAGGTAAGTATGACATATTTGTTATTTTGAAAAAAAAAAACTAAGGTTTACAACCCCTTTCAGGTGCAAGACCAGTGGAATAAGGATGTCCCTAACATTTCGGATCAAGACTGGCAGGCATTCTTTACTGTGTAGTTTGATACAACTATTTAAGCTAGGGAAAATGTTTTCATTGAATGTATTATACGCCACTTCACTTGTTTCAGTGAATAAAAAACACAACTGCTTGCCACAAATGTCAAAAAGCTGATGGAATTGCTACATATGATTTAGACTTGTGAAAAGGTTTGACTATTTGGTCTCAAATTACAGCTTTTATCTCCCATCATTTTGATATAATTAAAATCTGTAATCCAAAGTGGGCTCTAATGGGCATCTTTGAGGATCTGGCAATCAGTGCTTTGAAAAAAAAAAAATTCAACTATTTCTATGCTGTGCTAGATAGACAATGGTGCTCCGGAGGATATCCACTGACCCCCCTCCACCTCGGCTTTTGGAAAAATGTAGTCAACTGGGTACATCTGTACCTCTATATAGACTGGCCTATGAAGCCAGAGTTTTCCTGTTATTATTTGAGAAAAGCTGAAAAGAATGGAGAAGAGACCACTGACACTTGTGAGAGCCCTGAATTTTAAAACCAATTTTTGAAATCCCAAAACAGTATACACCACTAATCAATTTAAACCCAGTGTGATATGGGAAATACACCATACAGTTGTTTGAGATACAATAGCTTTATTGATACAGCATGATGACTTTATACACCAAATCTTTCTTTGTTCTTTATTAGTTAACTTTAGTTAACTATAGGAAACCTAATGTTTTATCTGTCAAATGACCTGACATCTATACTCATATGCTGCTGTAACTCTGAACCAATGTCTGTATCAATGTACACATATTTTAACCTCTTGCTTACTGGGCACTTAAACCCCCTTCCTGCCCAGACCAATTTTTAGCTTTCAGCTCACACTTTGTCACACTTTGGATGACAATTGCGCGGTCATGCTACACTGTACTCAAATGAAATTTTTATTATTTTTTTCACACAAATTGAACTTTCTTTTGGTGGTATTTAATCACCACTTGGGTTTTTATTTTTTGCTAAACAAACAAAAAAAGACAGAAATTTTTGAAACCCCCCCAAAAAAAATGTCATAGTTTGTTATAAAATTCGGGACTGATGTCCCTGTCACAGCCTCCGGTGATCGGCTACCAGCGTGGGGAGAAAAAATAGCCAATTACCGGCTTTGTTTACATCACATGATCAGCTGTCATTGGCTGACGGCTGATCACATGGTAAGGGGTCAGGATCGACCCCTTACTCCGATCTGTGATCAGCCGAGTCTCATAGACTCGCTGATCACAGAGCGCACTGCGTGTGCCCTGCAGGGGGTGCGCAAACCACTCAAGCATGACAGGATGTCTCTGGACACCCTCCTGGCAAATTAGGTCTGTGCTGTAGCTGTCTTCCGGCTACAGTGTGGACGGGAGGTGGTTAACTGAAACTATGTATTAAAAAAATTAATTACTACCATTAGCATGAGCCCTACATTAATACACTTTGCAAAACACTTATCAGCAGCATGTGGTTTACTTTTGTCCACTGTTACCCATTTTTTTCCCATGGCAGGTTTACTTAAACATAGAAAGCATATTACATTTTTAAATTTACATTGGACCAATTTTATTCACCAAGAATATTGTTCGTGGACTTCAGAGTAAAATGATCAGCTTGGTCAACTCTAAAAAAAAATATTTTATTATTCCTAGATTTGTTCTTCTAGAGTCTTGTCAGTTTATAAAAAAAAAAAAAACAAACAAACAGATGAGCTGTTAAGATTAGAAAATGGTTTACAACATAAATGCAGAAGGTTAATATTTTTCCCCTTAGGTGATAAAGGAATGGCCTCTAGTAAAAATACTGAACTGCAAAGGGGTACCATCATTCTTAGAATAACAATTAAAGGGCTACAGGAGGCAATTTCCCCATGTGTCCCCATATAATTTTATAAAATGTACTATCTTGGTACACATATATGGGGACACATGGGGGAATTGTCTCCCGTTGGCCCTTTTAGGTGATTTTTTGTGTAATTTACCTCATCAGTGTTACAAAATTATTGTAATTTGGCTTGTCCAAATGAAATTAACTGCAAATATTGCATAGTCTTAAGGAGTACTGGTACTCTATTCTAAACTAGTATTAAATGAAAACTCTTTTGACCTCAATATCTTTCTTGCATGAGCATCCTGACATCATATAATGAGTATGAATGTGTTTTTTTAATGGTGATTGTTCAATATCAAGAAAAAATAAGGTAAAAAAGACAGAAGACTGAAGCAGTTTGGCAGTATTCATTCACTTTGAGTAATATAAACTTGCAACACCAACATTGCCATTCCCGGCTTTTCTGCTGAGCATACTGATGAAACCAGTATAATCAATTATTTAATTACACTGAGAATTTGCTACATGGCTTTATTGTGTATGCTACCTAGAATAGAAAAGGAAATAAGTTTACATTATTAGTTTAAAGAATTGACAGCATGCAATTGGTTTTATTTACTAAAAGGAGTAGAGGCTTCACAAAAATATTGTTAGTTAATAGGATGTAGCATTGTTCACTTTCACTGGTAAAACTTTAAAAAAGACAGGATTTCCACTTACACATGACCTGTTAAAATTCAAGTTTTTCAGGGAATGAACTTTAAATCACCCACATAAAGCACTGAAATAAAACAAAAATGACAGCTGTTCAATAGCACAAATTTCTATCAGGCGCCGTCTCTGGTGCTGATTCTTTATAACCACATATGATAAACATTTGTAGGATTAGCTCTTTTCATTGGTGTAAAATATAGTGTCCCCCCTCCCCCCCACACACACACTCTATTGAATGGCTGGTATCCGCTGCCATGGTTCTTTTTTTTTTTTATAGCAATTGTGAAGGATAGCTAAAATAGTTTTCAGGATTGGAACATTTTGATAAAAGAAATCTCACCACATTTGAAACAGAAAATTTGGGGTTGAAAATGCCAACATCTCTCCTAAAATTCATTTAAAGGCAGGCAGGAGATTAATTTAGTTAAAGCTAAAGTCTAGGTATAATTTTTTGTATTGCATAGTTACATTGGTCCAGCTTGTACCAATGTAAGTATGCATATTTTATACCTGAGTGATCACTGTGAACGCTGAAAATCTCTGTAGTAATTATTTTGCTACTACAGTGATAGTGATAATCTTCTTGGTCCAGTGCTGATCAACTGCCCTTCTGCTTAGTAACCACAGGGGATCCCTCTCTTGGCACCATCACCAGTCACAAAATGCCTTGTAATTTTTTTATTGTATACAAAGTGTTCTCTGATTTCACAAGGTATAGAGGTGAGGCAGTGACATCACAATCTCCACATCATCCAATATGAGATTGCCTTATATTTATTGAAAAGTGACTTATGAATGGTGCAGAGCAAGCGACTCCTTCTGATTACAAAAGCAGAAAGGCAGCCACTTGCTACAGCACATTGAAGATCGATGCTACAATTACAGTATAGTTGACTACTACAATGATTCCCAGCTTCCACAGCATTGTCTCTCGGGTATGAGATATGCATACTTACATTGGTCCAAGCTATAAAATAAAAATCATACCTAGAATTCAGTTTTAAGTGACTGTACCTCAGTGAAGGACTCATACCTAGTAAGCTGCAATACTTTTCTGTTTTCAGTGAAATCTGATGAATTGTTTGCCGAGAGTAACTTGATGATATCTTAGTTTATCATTTCTTTCAGTTTCAAAACCCTTGCCATTATTTTCCCATTTCAATTTTGTTATGAATGACCAGAGGCATCATAAACAATCCCACAAGTAGTTACAAACCAAAGTGTCTGGAAAAGTAACTCACAGGTTACATACAATGACTCCTAGTTAGTTTTATTAATCACATAGGTTAAAAAAATGGCATACATGTATCTAGTTCAATCAATAGAAAACAGAATAGAAAAATAAAAAAACTTCATATACAGAACCCTATATTCAGAGTTGATCCAGAGGAAGTCAAAACAACTATAAAGTATAGTCCAATTTCCTCCAGTAGGGGAAAGAATTTATTTTTTAATTTCCTGAAGGCAATCAGAAATTTCCTGGATCAACAACCTCTGGTGTTATAACTAGGGATGAGCCAAACACCCCCCGGTTCGGTTCGCACCAGAACCTGCGAACGGACCACAAATTTGCACGAACGTTAGAACCCCATTGACGTCTATGGGACTCGAACGTTCAAAATCAATAGTGCTCATTTTAAAGGCTAATTTGCATGTTATTGTCCTAAAAAGGGTTTGGGGACCCGGGTCCTGCCCCAGGGAACATGTATCAATGCAAAAAAAACTTTTAAAAACGGACGTTTTTTCGGGAGCAGTGATTTTAATGATGCTTAAAGTAAAAAAAGAAAAAGTGAAATATTCCTTTAAATATCGTACCTGGGGGTGTCTATGGTATGCCTGTAAAGCGGCGCGTGTTCCCTGTGCTTAGAACAGTCCCTGCACAAAATGTCATTTTTAAAGGAAAAAAAGTAATTTAAAACTGCTTGCGGCTTTAATGTAATGTAGGGTCCTGGCAATATGACTGAAAATCAGTGAGACAAATGGCATGGGTACCCCCAAGTCCATTACCAGGCCCTTTGGGTCTTGTATGGATATTAAGGGGAACCCCGCACCCAAATTAAAAAAGGATAGGTGTGGGGCCCCCAGGCCCTATATACTCTGAACAGCAGTATACAGGCGGTGCAAACAAGTCAGGGACTGTAGGTTTGTTGTTAAGTAGAATCTATTTGTAATTTTGAACTGGTACATTTTTAACGTGTTTAGCTCCAGCCAAAAAATCTATTTTAAGCTTTTTGGAAAACCTAGGGAAGGATTATCACCCCTGTGACATTTGTTTTGCTGTCTGTGCTCCTCTTCAGAAGATTTCACCTCACTTTTTGACCCAATGACAAATGTTTTTTTGAAAATTTTGGGTTTTTTTGTGAAACAAGGATTGGTGATAAAGCATCAGTGGAAAGGAGAAAAGTTTTTCCTATATTAACTCTTACAGGAGAGAATTTCCCTTACTAGGGGTAGATTTCATCTCACTTCCTGTTGTCTCCTTCCGTTTGAAAGTAGGAGTCGTTTGTAAGTTGGATGTTTGAAAGTAGGGGCCTGCCCTATATACTCAGCAGAAATTTGGGCCTTAGGTGTTGTTGTGGCCACAACACTGTAAGCCCTCACAGGGCCCTGCTGTGAAATATTAGATCAAGAATTGTAATTACATGCCCCTGTTGAACAGGGGCAGAAAAATTGGGCCTTTGGTGGTGGTGCTGGTGCTGGTGCCACAACACTGTAAGTCCTCACAGATACTCTTGGTGGGAGCAGAAACATGCCCTGCTGTGAAATATTAGATCAAGAATTCTAATTACATGTCCCTGTTGAACAGGGCTGCAAAATTGGGCATTAGGCACTGGTGCTGGTGTCACAACACTGGAACCCCTCACAGATATTCTAGTTGGAGCGCAGGAACTAGCCCTGCTGCAAAGAATTGCATCAAAAATTGTAATTACACGCCCCTGTTAAACAGGGGCTGAAAAATTGGGCCTTAGGCACTGGTGCTGGTGCCACAACACTGCAACCCCTCACAGATACTCTAGTTGGAGCGCAGGAACTAGCCCTGTTGCAAAGAATTGCATCAAAAATTGTAATTACATGCCCCTGTTAAACAGGGACTGAAAAATTGGGCCTTAGTCACTGGTGTTGGTGCCACAACACTGCAACCCCTCACAGATACTCTAGTTGGAGTGCAGGAACTAGCCCTGCTGCAAAGAATTGCATCAAAAATTGTAATTACATGCCCCTGTTAAACAGGGGCTGAAAAATTGGGCCCTAGGCACTGGTGGCGGGACTGGCGGCGCCCAGAACCAAAAATGTTCTTACAAGCTATCAGCATGATCTTTGAGGAGGAAGAGGATAATTATTTAGTATAACAGGATAGTCACTCAGCATCAGCATAGGCAGTCTTTGAAGGGATCTGACATTTCAAAATATTTATTCGGTTACATCAGCATCAGGTGCTTGGTAGCTGGTGGTGATCCAAGACTGATTCATTTTTATGAAGGTCAGTCAATCGACCGAGTCGGTGGACAGATGCACACTTTGATCAGTTAAAAAGCCTCCAGCAGCACTGAATGTGCATTCCAAAAGAACGCTGGATGCAGGACAGGCCAGTAGCTCAATTGCATATTGTGCAATCTCTGGCCAGTGATCCATCCTCAAGACCCAGTAACCCAGAGGACAGTGCATGCATCCCTGATCATGGCCCACTGGCGTGGGGAAAAAAAACAAGCTCCCCTGACCCTGTCCTAGTGCTATAGTCGCACAGGTACTCATTGATGGCCCTCTGCTGCGTGTGCAGCTGCAGCATGGCCAACATTGAGTTCCACCTGGTGGGCATGTCACAGATTAGGCGGTTCTTGTGCAGGATAAATTCCTTTTGGAGGTCTGCCAGCCGAGCACTGGCATTATATGACCAGCGGAAATGCACACAGACTTTCCTGGCCTGCCTCAGGACATCCTGTAAGCCTGGGTACCTGCCCAAGAACCGCTGCACCACCAAGTTAAGGACGTGAGCCAAACAGGGCACATGGGTCATTTGTCCCTGTCGGAGGGCGGAGAGGAGGTTGATGCCATTGTCGCAAACCACCATTCCTGCCTTAAGTTGGCGTGGCGTCAACCACCTCTGAACCTGCCCCTGCAGAGCTGACAGAACCTCTGCCCCAGTGTGGCTCCTGTTCCCCAAGCACACCAGCTCAAGCACCGCATGGCATCTTTTGGCCTGCATACTTGAGTAGCCCCTTGAACGCCTACAGAGCACCGCTGGTTCCGAGGACAAAGCTGTCAGAACGGGTACTCACCGAGGCTGAGATGCTGAGAGCGGTAACCTCTTGCGACTAAGCGCACTCCACTCCTGGAGATGGTACAGGGGGTGAAGGGCACAAAGAGGCACGAGTCACCAGCAGGCTGGGCAGGTCTTACGTGAAGGTCACCGGCAGGGAGACAGCTGTGCAGGACTGGAAGATGATGAAGCTCAAGAAGGAGGATGAACAGCTGATCCAACAACAGGCCGGGGGTCAAACACCGTTGACTATTAAGAGTCTCTAGATAGGCAAAAACAGTCTAGTGCAAAGGACTGTTAGCAGGTCTGTCAGCAGGCTGATGACTTAGTACTGAAGATTGATAGCAAAGTCCGTAAAACAGGCCGAGGGTCAAACACAGGTAACTGGAAGCAAAGTCTGTGAGCAAGCTAGGGGTTGAGCACTGAAGACAGTAGCAAAGTCCAGGAGCAGGCTGAGGGTCAATCACTGGAGACAGGAAGCAATATCCATAGACAGGCCGAGGGTCAAACACAGTAAGCAAGTGTAGAAGTCCGGGAGGCAAGCCGAGGGTCAGATGCAGGTAGAGATCAGAGCAGGTCAAGGTCAGTCCGGTTCACAACAGGTAATCAAGAATCAGGATACAAGCAGGAAACACACGGGGAGCTGAAAGACAAACCAGCAATCTGGTCATGGCACAGAGTGGCTTTTATAGGCCAGTGGGAGGCTCATGTGCGTGCTATTGCGTACGCGCATTCACCGTTTCGCTGGATCGCGCACGCGCATTAGCCGTTTCACTGAAGTGCACACAAACATTAGCCGTTTAGCCGAATTGCGCACGTTTCGCTGTATTGTGCCCAGGGATATGCCGGAGTGCCGCTCTACCGCACATGTGTGAAGGAAAGCAGCAATATTGGCGAGACTGGTATTTGCCTCTTTCCTGACAAAAGTACAGGTAGAGGCCATAGAGGAAGAAGAAGAGGAGGGGGTGGAGGAGAGAGGTGTGTCAGAGGTGTGTCAGAATCATTAGTAGTGTCATTTTGGAGGCATGGTGGCGGAACAACCTCCATCACTACTGCACCTTGTCCTGCATCCTTCCCAGCTGCCAGCAGAGTCACACAATGCGCTGTGAAACTTAGGAAATGTCCCTGTCCATGCCTGCTGGATCATGAGTCAGCAGTAATATGCACCTTACCACTGACATTTCATTCCACATGCCGGTAGAGAGCCAGAATCGCCTTCCATGAGAAAAAGTGGCGTTTGGGTACCTGCCACTGAGGAACTGCACATTCCACAAACTCACGGAAGGGGGCAGAGTCTATTAACTGAAAAGGTAGCAATTTTGCCAAGCTAGCATTCAACCGCTGGGCATGTGGATGGCTGGGAGCGAACTTCTTTCGGCAGTACAGCAGCTGGGGCAGGGAAATTTGCCTGGTACAATCTGACATTGGTGTACCGAAAGCAGATTGCCCACAAGTACTTGGCTGTGACACACCTAATTCTACACCTTCATTACTCTCAGTGCAGGTCTCAGAGAGGACTGAAGGTATAGTGGGGTTGGAGATCTCAGCTGATGAGGAGCAAGGAGAGGTCCTCTTTGTTCTTTGGTGTGGGTCTTTTAGATACGCTTGGCAACGAACTGCATGGTAGGTCAACATATGTCTGGTCAAGCATGTGGTGCCCAAGCGGGAGATGTTTTGGTCACGCGAGATACGCTTGAGACATATGTTGCAGATAGCAGCAGTGCGATCTGATGCACTCGTCTCAAAAAAAGCCCACACCAAAGAACTTTTGGAATAATGCGCAGAGACAGCAGCGTCCTGCACATGCAGAGCTTTGCGGTGTGATGCAGTCATTGTGCTGCCCCTAGGCTGGCCCCTGGAGGGCATCCTGCCTCCTTGGTGATGTGCCTCCTCCTCCTCCTCTCTCCTATCAAGCACCCACGTTGAGTCAGTGACCTCATCATCCCCTCCCTCCTCATCACTGGAGCAAACCTGGCAGTATGCTGCAGCAGCACCGTGCTCACGTTACTGCCTTTATCCTGCTCAGTATCATCATCAGAGCCTTCTAAACACTGGGCATCCTCCTGGAGCATGTACCCAACACTGTGGTCAAACAGTTCGAGGGACTCCTCAGGAGGACATGGTGGGGCTACGGAAGGAGTCACTGATGCCATTGAGCCAAGGGAAGAGGCCATGTTGGCAGCTGCTTTGCCAGACAAAGTACCCTGAGCATGGGTGAGAGAGGATGAGGAGGATGAGGATGGCTTGGCCATCCACTCGACCAAGTCTTCCACATGTTTCAGCTCAACATGGCCAGCTGCCAAAAAAAAGGCCAAGCGTGTCCCACGGCCACCTGCTGATGAGGATGCACCGTCTCCACGACCAGCACTGTTGCCTCTAGACACAGAGCCTGCTTGCCCTCTTTTAATGGCTTGTGACTGTCTGCCTCTCCTTGTTGGCTTTCCAGACATACTAATGTCCTGCAGTGAGAAGTAGCTGCACTAAGCTGGAATATACTGATACTGCAGCTAGCATAATCAACTGTCTGCCTGTAGTATGAGAACACCACCAATCTTCTACAGGTAGCTTTAGATGAACACTGTGCAGAGGTTGCACTACACTAACTTATAGCTTTAGTTGACCCCTGTGCAGAGGACGCACTACACCAACATTAAAATAATGTAGCTGCCTGCGGTAGTGATAGGATCAGGAAAACACCACCAACCTTCTACAGGTAGCTTTAGCTGAACACTGTATAGAGGACGCACTACACTAACGTTAATATAATGTAGCTGCCTGCAGTAGTGATAGGATCAGGAAAACACCAACCTTCTACAGGTAGCTTTAGCTGAACACTGTGAAGAGGACGCACTACACTAACGTTAAAATAATGTAGCTGCCTGCGGTAGTTATAGGATCAGGAAAACACCACCAACCTTCTACAGGTAGCTTTAACTGAACACTGTGCAGAGGTCGCACTACACTAATTTGTAGCTTTAGCTGAACACTGTGCAGAGGTTGCACTACACTAACTTGTAGCTTTAGCTGAACACTGTGAGGAGGACGCACAACACTAACTTGTAGCTTTAGCTGAACACTGTGAGGAGGACGCACTACACTAACTTGTAGCTTTATGAAAAAGGAAAAAAGGTTTGGGACTTTATATGAGGCATGCAGCTGGGAACGTAACGCAACATAGTACTGATGAGAATTACTGGTAGGTACACCATATCTGCGACTACATCATTTTCATAGTAACAAATTGTATACAGTAGAATATGGTAATTGAGGGAAACTTTATTTCATAATAAATGCATAAACATAAAACAGCATGATGGCATAGCAGTGTAATATAGTCATAGTGGTACCATAATAAAAAACATCAGACTATTTGTTGCATGTTACTGCAACATAATAATAATAATAATAATAATAATGTCTGGTGAATAGACCATACTGGTGACCAATTAACCTGCATACTGCCAGAGTGCATACAGTATGATACAATAAAACATATGAGCCTATATTCCACATAGTAATACATAGTAGCAATGTAACATGACAACATAGCAACATAATGTAGTCGTAGTAGTGAATAAATAGCAAACTCAAACTCATTGTTGCGTGTCTTCACAATGGCATAATAACAGTTGGTGGAGTCCAAAGTGGCATGTTGTAATAGATGCATGAAAAGGTTGTTAGTGTGAAAGGCATCTAGTATCTCGATGTGTTTCATGGATATTTCCAATCTTCTGGAGCAAATGCGGTGTAGCTATCTATAGAATGTAGAAAAAGGTTTTAGGGGACTAACCAGAGGGCAGGCAAGAAAAAGTAAAATTTAATCTTAGAATAAAAATAATAACTTATAACATAGTAAGTAACTTACAAAGGACCTATGTAGATGGGTGGGAGGCACCAAGGGTCAAAACCCACCAGGGGTGTAACATCAATACTGGGAGCTGAGGCGGTACCCTAAAGGCAACTAATAGAAACGCCAGTGAAGTATAGATATCTCTGGGAAGCTTGTGATATGACCTAATCACATAAACATAACCTCTAAAAATAGGAATACTAAGGTGACTGTGAAATACTACGTGAGTATGGCAGAGTAATTATCATTGGGGATAGAGAAGTGTTTATACCAACAGAGTAGAACTAAATAGTATAGCAGTAGTGATGTTACTTACTCGAGAGTGAGAAAAAGGGAAGTAAAATTTGTAACGGTGGATAGCAGCGTGGTGGCCAAATGGGGGAATGTGGAAATGGAGTAAGGCTCCAGTGTAATTACCTGAACCAAAGGGGAATGTGACACATAAAAGCAAGGACAGAAAGTAGCCATAATATTACCTGTGATTTTCAAAGAGACCAAGTGACGCCCATTGGCCACCACTAAAAAGTTTAACAGGGAGTGTATGTCCAAATGAAGGGAGTATAAGTACTCAGGTGCCGCCAATAGGTAACCGCCAACATCACGTGGGCGGCTAAAGCATAGGAGAGAACTGGCTGCCAGAGCAGAAAAAGCCGCCCAACCATTGGCGCCAATTCTCCTCATAGACGCCTGGATGTGCAACACACAGCGTCGACGTGATGACGTCAAAATTTGATGTCACACGTGAGACACTGGGAACGTGACGTTGATGCGTAGTAGGACGTCCGCCTGGACCCTCACGTCACAAGGACGAAGAGTGGAAGGGGAGGGCTCCCAGTGCGCATTGCAACTCCCGGGATTGAGATCCCCGGCAAGAAAAGCAGCCCAAAGGCCAAAAACACCCCCACTACAGGGTTCTATTAGCAAAAATGTAGCGACAAAGCAAGGCTGTTGATAACACCAATGCCATAAATAAATGCCTGTCCCTGAGGTGAGCCCCCCCCCCAAAAAAAGCAGATCAAGCAAAAAATGTTGCAAATCGTATAGAGGCTACTAGCAAAAAAATGCCAAAATGATAAAAAGTATAATGAAGCACGTATAATTCTATCTACGGTCTAACTAATCAACCATAGTAAGAACATGTAAGTGCCTAAATGGTACTGACAGTGGATACCAACATTGTATATAGTATAGGTAGAATAGCATGCATGTCTCCATCCCTGATACATTGAAAAAAGAAACATTAACTAACTAGGTGGGACTTTATATGAGGACATTAATGAAAATGTACCTCCATCCCCAATATGTAAGTATGAAAAAGGAAAAAAGGTTTGGGACTTTATATGAGGCATGCAGCTGGGAAGGTAACGCAACATGGTACTGATGAGAATAACTGGTAGGTACACCATATCTGCGACTACATCATTTGCATAGTAACAAATTGTATACAGTACAATATACAATACAGTAGAATATGGTAATTGAGGGAAACTTTATTTCATAATAAATACATAACGATAAAACAGCATGATGGCATAGCAGTGTAATATAGTCATAGTGGTACCATAATAAAAAACATCAGACTATTTGTTGCATGTGACTGCAACATAATAATAATAATGTCTGGTGAATAGACCATACTGGTGACCACTTAACCTGCATACTGCCAGAGTGCATACAGTATGATACAATAAAACATATGACCCTATATTCCACATAGTAATACATAGTAGCAATGTAACATGACAACATAGCAACATAATTTAGTCGCAGTAGTGAATAAATAGCAAACTCAAACTCATTGTTGCGTGTCTTCACAATGGCATAATAACAGTTGGTGGGGTCCAAAGCGGCATGTTGTAATGGATGTATGAAAAGGTTGTTAGTGTGAAAGGCATCTAGTAGCTCGACGCGTTTCATGGATATTTCCAATCTTCAGGAGCAAATGCGGTGTAGCTATCTATAGAATGTATAAAAAGGTTTTAGGGGACTAACCACAGGGCAGGCAAGAAAAAGTAAAATTTAATCTCAGAATAAAAATAATAACTTATAACATAGTAAGTAACTTACAAAGGACCTATGTAGATGGGTGGGAGGCACCAAGGGTCAAAACCCGCCAGGGGTGTAACGTCAATCCTGGGAGCTGAGGCGTAGCCTAAAGGCAGCTAATAGAAACGCCAGTGAAGGATAGATATCTCTGGGAAGCTTGTGATATGACCTAATCACATAATCATAACCTGTAAAAATAGGAATACTCAGGTGACTCTGATCCTTCATTTGGACATACACTCCCTGTTAAACTTTTTAGCGGTGGCCAATGGGCGTCACTTGGTTTCTTTGAAAATCACAGGTAATTTTATGGCTACATTCTGTCCTTGATTTTATGTGTCACATCCCCCTTTGGTTCAGGTAATTACACTGGAGCCTTACTCCATTTCCACATTTCCACATTGCCCGGTTTGGCCACCACGGTGCTATCCACCTTTATAAATTTTACTTCCCTTTTTCTCACTCCCGATTAAGTAACATCACTACTGCTATACTATTTAGTACTACTCTGTTGGTATAAACAGTTCTCTATCCCCAGTGATAATTACTCTGCCATACTCACGTAGTATTTCACAGTCACCTTAGTATTTCTATTTTTACAGGTTATGATTATGTGATTAGGTCATATCACAAGCTTCCCAGAGATATCTATCCTTCACTGGCATTTCTATGAGCTGCCTTTAGGGTACCGCCTCAGCTCCCGGGATTGACGTTACACCCCTGGTGGGTTTTGACCCTTGGTGCCTCCCACCCATCTGCATAGATCCTTTGTAAGTTACTTACTATGTTATAAGTTATTTTTTTTTTTTAATTTTACTCTTGTTAAATATATTTATTGAGTTTTCAAAAATAAACAAAAAAATAAAAGAATATAATACATGGATACATAGCACATATTCAAGATGCTTTACAGTATAATATTATATATAGAACCGTCTTACAACTGTTATTATGTTATACACATTGTTGAGTAAGACACAAAAATAAAAATTAAAAAAACATGAAATGGTCACACTGGATATAGTTGTCTAGTTGTAAGATGAGCAATAAAAGAGAGTATGATAAAGAATTAGTATCTCTTATATACATACAGCATATACCATAGAAAATAGTAAAAAGGGGGGGAAAAGAGAAGAAAGAGAGAAGAAAAGGGGTACCCGGGGTGGCGTCCTGACTCACGGCAGATATTCACTTTTATTTAGTGAATATATTATATAACCTAGTGTGGTAATAACAAAGATTGGTCAAGTCGGTGGAGAAATAGTGTTTAACCCATGGTTGCCAGATCTTACTAAATTTATCGATTTTATTCTCTTCAATAGCTGTCATCTTTGCTTGTATGAGTGCTTTATTTATTCTGTGTTTAACTTCGTTCACGATTAGAGTTTGAGATTTCCATGCCTTGGCAATGGTTTGTTTTGCTGCAGTACTTAGTTGGATAAACAAATGAAATTGAGTGTGAGTGAGCATGGCAGGTTTTAGATTTAGAATAGCCATAGTGGGATCTGGAGGAATTGTGGTTTCTAAGGCTTTAGAGGCCATAAGAAATATGTTCTTCCAGAATACTTTGACCACTGGACATTGCCACCATATGTGGTAATGTGTACCTGGCATGTCACGTCCTCTGAAGCAATTAGGTGAATATGTGGGAGCAAATTTAGCTATTCTAGCTGGTACCATGTACCATCGTGTTAATATAATTAGTTTCTACAGCAAACAGTTAGGAGAGGAAGTTTTGGTGGCTAACCATATTTTAGACCAATCTTTATCATCTAGTTTTCGATTAATATCCTGTGCCCATTTAATAGCATATGAGGGTAAAGTTTCTATGGAAGTCACATTGAGTTGATGATATAATAGTGAGATAAGTCCTCTGTGTGGATCGCTTATACAAATACGCTCAAATTGAGTAATTTGATTGAGAGTAGAACTTGTATTAAGTAATGGTTCATAAAAAATTTTAATCTGTAAATAGCGAAATATTTCTTTTTTAGGTAAGCCGTACGTTTCACATAGTACAGGAAAGGTATGAATATTGGATGAAGAGGAAAAATTATATAAGCGAGTAAGATTTACAGTGGACCATATAGAGAATGATCTTGGATATTTCCAAGTAGGATAAAAGGCTGGATTATTGAGGAATGACAGCAGAGGATTATGTGGAGATTTAAGATTATGCAGACATTTGAATTTATCCCAAATAGTCAAGGTATGTTTTGTTATTGGATTAGAAAGATGGACCCTATCAGCAGGGTTGAGCCATAGTATATTTGCCACTGAGATAGGATCACTGTCTAATGATTCAACAGCTACCCAAAGGGGTGTTTCAACCGTAGCGTGATATTTGGGAAGAAGTGCGATCTGCACAGCATTGTAATAAGCAGAAAAGTTGGGTATCCCCAAACCACCTTTCAGTTTATTCAAATATAGTGTAGATTTAGATATGCAAGGTTTGGTGATACCCCAAATAAAGGACATAACTCTACGTTGAGTAAGTCTTAGAAAATAAGATGGTAGTTGTATTAGAAGTACCCTGAATAAGTATAAAAATGTTGGTAGTATTGACATCTTAATTGCGTTAATCCTTCCCAACCAGGACAATGGAAGAGAAGCCCACTGTTTCATGAGAGCAGTAATTTGTTTCAGAAGAGGTAAGCAATTAACTGCAAAAAGATCCCCAAGGGCAGTTGTGATTTGTAATCCCAAGTACGGGAGTTGTTTCGGAACCCAGTTGAAAGGTAAGGAAGTTTGGGCTTGTTGAAGTTCAGATTGTGATAAGGAAATATTTAACGCATTAGATTTTGTAGGGTTGATGTATAGACCTGAGATCTGAGCGAAGCTTTCAAGTGTAAATAATAAACTAAGGGTAAATATATGAGGACGTGACAAAAATACAAGAATATCATCTGCGCAAATGCATAATTTATGATGATGACCACCTAATTCGATACCTTTAATATCGGGGGCATTCCTAATTAGTTGTGCTAGTGGTTCAATTAATAGGGCAAAAAGTAATCGGGAAAGGGGACAACCTTGTCTAGTTCCTCTTTTGATGTTGAACATTGTTGATTTGTAACCGGAGTATTTAATATATACTCTAGGATTATTGTATAAAGAAGAGACCCAGGTTAGAAAGTGATTACCAAAACCCCATTTTTGAAGAATATATTCCATATATGGCCATGTGACAGAGTCAAATGCTTTCCTTATGTCTAAAGATACAAGGCAAGCTGGGATCTGTCTAGTTTTAGCTGCATGGATAAGTAAGAGTGTACGTCTAATATTATCACCTGCCTAACGTTCTGGCATAAAGCCTGTTTGATCTTTATGAATAAGATGACCTATGATAGTATTCAATCTGGTGGCCATGATTTTAGCCAATAATTTTATGTCTAGATTGAGAAGGGATATAGGATGATAATTAGTCCAGTAAGTGGAGTCAGAGTGTGGTTTTGGAATCATTGTTATAATAGAAGTAAGCATCTCTGTTCTAAATGAATGCCCTTCAAGGATCGAGTTGAAGGCCTTGGTTAAGATTAGTGTTAAGATGTGTGCATACTGTCTATAGTAGGCTGCTGAAAAGCCATCTGGGCCCGGTCTCTTACATAATTTTAAGGATTTTATTGCATTTAACACTTCATTATCAGTGATCGTGTTTTCAAGGTGAGCTCTCTGCAGCTGGTCGAGGTTAGGAAGTGTAATATTAGAAAATAAGGCATCAGCTTTAGACTTATCAAAATTCGAAGATGAGGAATATAATTTAGCCAAATTAGAAAGAAATATCTCTAGTATCTTTACTGGATTACTAGTATACGCTTCTCTGGATATTTTTAACTTGATAGGTGTTTGATTGTGTTGTGAATTCTTCAGGATTCTAGCCATAAGTGTATCAGGTTTATTTGCCTTACATGCTGGCATTTGCATATGAGTTTATCTGCTGAATCGGTCAAAAAAAGATCTAAATCCAGGTGGGCTTTTTCAAGTTTAGTATTATTGTTAACATTCGGAGAGGATTGAAAAGTCTGGTAACAGTCATTAAAGGTGGATTCAAGTTTTGCAAAAAGAATTTTACATTCTCTTTTGAGTATAGTTGCTTGTTGTATAAATCTACCTCTAATAACAACTTTATGAGCTTCCCATAATGTAAGAGCAGAGATATCACCTGTGTCATTTGATGTTAGATAATCTGATAGTGCTTTCTCAATTTCAACACGGTGAGAGGAGTCAGTATAGTTTCGTTTATACACCAAGTGGTGTCATGTGATCTGGGAATTGTAGAGGCAATAGTAGTGATTACTGCGCAGTGGTCTGTCCATGGAAGAGGAACAATTTTGGATGAAATGATTTCTGGTATCATACTGGATGGAGTAAAGTTATGATCTATACGTGAAAAGGACTTATGTGGGTAGGAATAATGAGTAAAGCGTCTACTGGCAGGGTTCATCCCTCGCCAAGTGTCAACTAAGCCATGTGTATTAAGTAGGTGTTGAAAAGTCAAATTTTTTGCACCCGAGTTAGGTTTTGAGGGAGAATTATCCAGAAATGGGAAAATAGTTGCATTGGAATCTCCGCAGATAACAACTGTACCAATCTTATGAGATTCTATTACATGAAAGAGATGAGACAAGAAGGCAGTTGGGTGTTTGTTGGGTGCATAATATGATACAATTGTAATAGGATTATCAGAAATAAAACCTGTTAAAAGTATATAAGTCCCTCGGGGTCTAATAATTACGATACTAGATTCAACGGAATGGATCGATGGAAACCAATCAGAGTTCCACACTGCTTAACCGTGGCTGAGGCTGTATAGAATTGTGGATATGAGGATGAAAGAAACTTGGGATAAATCTTATCTGTGAAATGGGTTTCCTGTAAACATATAATGTTAGCTTTCTTTGTTGCAAAGGAGCGTAATGCTTTTGTTCGCTTATGCGGAATATTAAACCCTTGTACATTTAATGACAAGACATTTATAGGGGCCATAAACCAAGTAGAATAAGCATTATATCATTATAGGTAAAGTACTTACCAAGAGCCAGAACAACCAGCCGGAGAGTCAAGGGGGAATAGAAAAAGGTAGAAAGAGAAGAAATAAGAGAATAAAAAAAAAATAACCCCATTTGAAAAATAAGTATTATTAGACAAAAGCTAGACAATAGGGTGTGGGAGCATCTCAGGTGAGTATATAATACTCCCTGAGAGGATACGGGACCACCCGCAGAGTCCCCCATAAAAATTAGAGGGGCTCTTTAGGTGGTATAAAGGGCAGCAAAAAATTCCTATGGGATTAACAACACCGGAGGACCACAGGATCTATTAGAGTACTATCATAATAATAATTAACTGATAGTTTATAAAAAAGGGAGAGTAAAGAGGAAAAAAAAAGGAAAAAATTTAATAAAAAATAAAAAATCTTATTACTCTTCCTCTTTTCCTCTCCTTCCCCTATACTTTAATCATGACTAAATCATATAGCCGAAGCTCATTTTATTCATGAACTTGACACTTAAAGGAACTTAACCAGCATGAGAAGCTGGAAACCTGAAGCAAGTGAAAAGAATTTGTTTGAGCTGGAAAGTCAGTTCACTGACTCTACAATGGTGGGAGGTGAATGTTCGTAACGACCACGCTTATTGAGATTTTGATATGATGAGGTTGCAGAACTGGGTCCCGTAACTTTATTTTGCTGTGAAGATCGAGAGGTGGAACGTCTGTGGGGCTGGTCTTTGGTCGAGGTTTCTTTGGCTAAACCTATTTCAATTAGGATCGATTGTAGATCTTCTGAAGAGCGACAGACGTATTTAGTTTCCAGGTGTGTGAATCGAAGACAGAAAGGAAATCCCCAATGGTAGACAATTTGATTGCGCTGGAGTATCTGTAATTGAGGTTTGAGCGCACATCTCTTAGCCACCGTAAGTGAGGAAAGGTCAGTGAAGAGCTGATAGCTATGGCCCCGAAAGCTGAGGACTTCTTTGCCTCTGGCGGCTGTTAAAAGCTGTTCTTTGGTTCTGTAATAGTGCAATTTAGTAATGATATCTCTAGGAGGGCCATTGGATTTGCGTGGAGCTAAGGCTCTATGTACTCTGTCCAATTCAAGCCTGTCAATGGGAATACCAGGTAATAATTCTTGAAACAGCGCTGTGACTGTTGTCTGCAGGTCCAAAAAAGATTCAGGGATCCCCCTAATACGCAAATTCGATTGACGATCTCTATTTTCCTGGTTTTCCAAACGTGACTGAAGTGTGAGGTTTTCTTCTTTTAGGGTCATAAGTTCAGTCATAGAATTATGAGTGCGTGTGTCAATTTCATCAACTCTCAATTCTAGGTCTGCACTTCTCTGACCCAGATCTCTGATTTCTCTAGTTAACATATCATTTATATGATCAGAGGTCTGCTTAAGGGCTTTCTGGAGCATATATTCAAATTGTTTAAATATATCAGGCTGTGTAGTATTTCTTGTGTCTTTGTGGTCATAAACTGACTCACCCATAGAAGCCTGTGTATTCTGGCTGTGAGGCAGAGACTGCTTCCTGTGTGGACTGCTGTGCTGTGATGGAGAGGATGATGCCGCCATCTCAGCCGTCAGTCTGTGGAGCTTTTCCTTTGAAATACAGGCTTTATATTTAGTTTTTGGACCTATTAGGACCATTGTATTAATGGCTGTGTTGGGGTGAGCAGTGTCCCGTTTTTAATAATTTGTAACGGTGCTGGGACCTGTAGTCCTCCGTTCGTCATCCCGAGGAGCGGAGCTCTAAGGGGACATTACCGCCGCCTCAGGCTGCCGTGCATGCGCCCTGATAAGTTATTGTTTTTATTCTAAGATTAAATTTTACCTTTTCTTGCCTGCCCTCTGGTTAGTCCCCTAAAACCTTTTTATACATTCTATAGATAGCTACACTGCATTTTCTCCTGAAGATTGGCAATATCCATGAAATGCGTCGAGCTACTAGATGCCTTTCACACTAACAACCTTTTCATACATCTATTACAACATGCCGCTTTGGACCCCACCAACTGTTATTATGCCATTGTGAAGACACGCAACAATGAGTTTGAGTTTGCTATTTATTCACTACTGTGACTACATTATGTTGCTATGTTGTCATGTTACATTGCTACTATGTATTACTATGTGGAATATAGGCTCATATGTTTTATTGTATCATACTGTATGCAGTCTGGCAGTATGCAGGTTAATTGGTCACCAGTATGGTCTATTCACCAGACATTATTATTATTATTATTATTATGTTGCAGTCACATGCAACAAATAGTCTGATGTTTTTTATTATGGTACCACTATGACTATATTACAAATAAGGTAAATAAATTATGCGGCGCTTACTAAAATTAAAAAAGTAAATAACAAAATCAACTAATATTGTAAAGCAATCAAGTTATTTAGAAGATTCATAACAGAATATCCAAATAATAATTGTTTCATATTGATCTTCCATTATATTTTGTAACTAAAGGTTATAATGAGCCATTGTTACATCAAAGAAATGAATATATCCCACCCACTCCCCGGTGGGTTACAAATGGAGCTTTGCACAAAGATGGAAAATGTATTTTATTCCAGGAGGGGAAAATCAGGTGAAAAAAAGGGGGGTATATTTCCTAAAAAAATATATATAGATGCTCCAAAACAGAGCACAAAAAAAAAAAAATGTGTGAACACTGTGCATGTATACAAGTGCAACATCAATATGTGTAATATATCATGGCATGGTAATAAATAATAATAGAAATGCAAATATGATCTGTGCGACATCTAGTAAATAAATCAGCCAAAAAATATAAAGTGACATGCAGAAGTTTCACAAAGTGCATAAATAAATAATTTAGGTTTAAGCAAGAATTCCACAAAGTTGTGTGAAAAAGCTATAACAAAAATAAGGTCCAAGAAATTCAGAAAAAGTCTTAAATAAAAAACACAATATCTTCAATAGAAAAAGCCCATATATGATGCAATCCAAATCGTGCCAATCCCGATTAGAATGTGTGAAGAAATAGCTCATCAAAAAGTGCCCAGTGCCGACAATCAATCTCAGGTGTGTGTAAAAACTGTGGTTCCCCCAGCCTTTCACCTCATGGCTGAGCGACAACAGCGTAGTAGTTTAAAACAGTAAATTTTATTCCAAGTATTGCACTTACATATAAAATGATTAGCAAAAGCCAGAACACGAAAAACTGCTACCCGATCTGGCCGTGATCGGGAAGCCAAATTAAGCCCGCCTCTCCTCTCTGACGTGTTGCGTGACCGTCATGTCACTTTATCAAAGGGTATCATACCCTTTACTGTTTTAAACTACTACACTATGGAGTACTTCCCCCTGTGTTTTATATTGCTGGGCTGACTGACTGGGCGACCTGAGAGCGGAGTGCGGTCCGTGATAGGAGATCCCTAGGGGAACCACTATTGGGGGATTGTGAAACCGAGGAAACTACTTATGATTGCTTACAGGGCTGTTGTCGCTCAGCCATGAGGTGAGAGGCTGGGGGAACCACGGTTTTTACACACACCTGAGATTGATTGTCGGCACTGGGCACTTTTTGATGAGCTATTTCTTCACACATTCTAATCGGGATTGGCACGATTTGGATTGCATCATATATGGGCTTTTTCTATTGAAGATATTGTGTTTTTTAGACTTTTTCTGAATTTCTTGGACCTTATTTTTATAATAGATTTTTCACACATCTTTGTGGAATTCTTGCTTAAACGTAAATTATTTATTTATGCACTTTGTGAAACTTTTGCATGTCACTTTATATTTTTTGGCTGATTTATTTACTAGATGTCGCACAGATCATATTTGCATTTCTATTATTATTTATTACCATGCCATGATATATTACACATATTGATGTTGCACTTGTATACATGCACATTGGTTTAGTGTTCACACATTTTTTTTTTTTTTTTGTGCTCTGTTTTGGAGCATCTATATATTTTTTTAGGAAATATACTCCCCCTCCTGGATTAAAATACATTTTACATTTTTGTGCAAAGCTCCATTTGTAACTCATGGGAGTGGGTGGGATATATTCATTTCTTTGATGTAACAATGGCTCATTATAACCTTTAGTTACACAATATAATGGAAGAGCAATATTAAACAATTATTATTTGGATTTTCTGTTATAAATCTTCTGAATAACTTGATTGCTTTACAATATTAGTTGATTTTGTTATTTACTTTTTTAATTTTAGTAAGTGTCGCATAATTTATTTACCTTATTTGTCTTTTATTGGTGTGAGAACACCCTTATGCTGACTATATCCATTAACCCTTTTAGTTGTTTTGCTTAATTTTTGTCGTATTTTTTGGTGTGCGCACAAGTATCCACTATTTATCATATGACTATATTACACTGCTGTGCCATCATGCTCTTTTATCTTTATATATTTATTATGAAATAAAGTTTCCCTCAATTATCATATTCTACTGTATACAATTTGTTACTATGCAAATGATGTATTCGCAGATATGGTATACCTACCAGTTATTCTCATCAGTACTATGTTGTGTTACCTTCCCAGCTGCATGCCTCATATAAAGTCCTAAACCTTTTTTCCTTTTTTATACTTACATATTGGGGATGGAAGTACATTTTCATTAATGTCCTCATATAAAGTCCCACCTAGTTAGTTAATGTTTCTTTTTTCAAACTTGTAGCTTTAGCTGAACACTGTGCAGAGGTCGCACTACGCTAACTTGTAGCTTTAGCTTAACACTGTGAGGAGGACGCACTACACTAACTTGTAGCTTTAGCTGAATACTGTGCAGAGGTCGCAATATACTAACTTGTAGCTTTAGCTGCACACTGTGAGGAGGACGCACTACACTAACTTTTAGCTTTAGCTGAACACTGTGAGGAGGACACACTACACTAACTTGTAGCTTTAGCTGAATATTGTGCACTACACTAACTTGTAGCTTTAGCTGAACACTGTTCAGAGGACGCACTACACTAACTTGTAGCTTTAGCTGAACACTGTGCAGAGGTCGCACTACACTAACTTGTAGCTTTATCTGAACACTGTGAGGAGGATGCACTACACTAAATTGTAGCTTTAGCTGAACACTGTGAGGAGGACACACTACACTAACTTGTAGCTTTAGCTAAACAATGTTCAGAGGACGCACTACACTAACTTGTAGCTTTAGCTGAACACTGTTCAGAGGACACACTACACTAACTTGTAGCTTTAGCTGAACACTGTGCAGAGGTTGCACTACACTAACTTGTATCTTTAGCTGAACACTGTGAGGAGAACGCACTACACTAACTTGTAGCTTTAGCTGAACACTGTGAGGAGGATGCACTATACTAACTTGTAGCTTTAGCTGAACACTGTGCAGAGGTCGCACTACACTAACTTGTAGCTTTAGCTGAACACTGTGCTGAGGTCGCATTACACTAACTTGTAGCTTTAGCTGAACACTGTGCAGAGGTCACACTAAACTAACTTGTAGCTTTAGCTGAACACTGTGAGGAGGACGCACTACACTAACTGTAAATAGTCTAGTTGCCTGACTGTGGTACTAATAGGATCAGAAGAATGCCAGAAATTTTCTTCAGGTAGCTGTAAATACTGTAACAACACAAGCCTGCCTGTCAGTAGGAAGATAATGACAGGAACGGATCTAGCTAAACTGAATACAGTGTATATATATATATATATATATATATATATATATATATATATATATATATATATACAACACCTGGGATGCATATATATATATACACAATACACTGTAAGTGCAGCTAACTGACTGACTGTCCTGCCTAATCTATCTAACTTAAATCAAATGACACTGTCTCTCGGTCTCTGTCTCTCAACGCTGGAACACACACTACACAGGGCCACCATGCAGGTGGCCTTATATAGTGTGGGGTGTGTACTAAACCCCCTGAGCCATAATTGGCCAAAGCCACCCTGGCTTTGGCCAATTACAGCTCTCTCTACAGACGGCGCTGTGATTGGCCAAGCATGCAGATCATAGTGCATGCTTGGCCAATCATCAGCCAGCAATGCACTGCGATGCCGCAGTGAATTATGGGCCGTGACGCACCAAATTCGAACGGCCCATATTGTTGGCAATTCGGCGAACAGACAATGTTCGAGTCGAACATGGGTTTGACTCGAACACGACGGTCATCCCTATTTATAACCTATAAATGTTAATACACAACACTTGTCCTGTGAGAGTGCACCTTTCTTGTGAAATAAACACTGTCCATTGAAATTTCCCTGTGTAAAAGAGAATGTCAGAGACTCAGAAGGTCTCCAAAAACAATTGGAGAAGAAAAAAGTGGGATAGAAAGCAACAGGAGAGATGTGTCTAAGTACAGTGTTGTCTTGATTTAATAAAGAGAATTAACACAGTTGGAATACAAATTTAGGGAGTAGTTACTCACATCTGTAGGGTTGCAAGAAACCTAGTTAGGTTCAAGCAACCTACAATAACACTTGTGGCGAATATATCTGTCTTGACACAGACCTTTGGTGCTGTGTGGTCACACTCTGTGCTGGTCAGGGTAGGTCTGGATTACTATAAACTGTAAGGTAAGTGTTTACTACCAAAAAATAACATGGAAGTGTGCCGAGGAACCCATGTGGTTAATAATTTAATCATCATAGAACACCATTAATGGGTTTCTTAGATCTATGTTAGCCATTTCTTAAGGATGAGTACACGGAGAACTTTAAGTACATTTTCTTATAATCCCCTTGTGGAGGCTTCCATTTGTGGATGGACATTTTATGGTTACACAACCTGGTCACATTGCTATAATCTTTTTATATGGACTGTAAACTGAAGGACCTATGAATAAATGGTTGTGGAACAAGTCATTTGAGTTTCCATGATTTCTTATGGGGAAATTCGCTTTGATATACAAGTGCTTTGGATTACGAGTATGTTTCTGGAACGAATTATGCTTGCATTCCAAGGTTTTACCTTGATTTCTTCACTCCAGAGTTCTAAGCATTCTACTTAAATAAAACAGACAGAGAAAGATAAAAACTTCCCAGTAATGCAGCGTACACACGATCGGACTTTCCGCCAACAAAACCGTGGATTTTTGTTCGAAGGTTATTGGCTCAAACTTGTCTTGCATACACACGGTGACACAAATGTTGGCCAACAATTCCGAACGTGGGAACGCGGTGACGTACAACATGTACGACAAGCCGATAAAAAGGAAGTTCAATAGCCAGTGTGCCACCCTTTGGGCTCCTTCTAATCTTGTGTTTATCTCGTGTTAGTAGAAGTTTGGTGATAGACGATTCACGATTTTCAGCCTCGTGCTTTTCAGTTTGTTTCTGCTTTTCAGTTTGTGCTTGTTGGTTCGTATCTGTTCTTCAGTGCGGGTTGTCAGTTCATTCCTGTCTTTCAGTGTGTTCTATTTATATTTTGCTTCTGTTTTTCAGTGCGTTCTTGTCCGCTCGTTTCTGATTTTCAGCTTGTTCTTGTCAGGTCCTTTCTGATTTTCAGTGCGTTCTGTCAGTTCGTTCTGAGCAGCCGACCGATTTGAAGCCATGTTGCGGTTACGTACTCATTGTAGAGTTCGTTCTGTTGTTGGGCTTGGTGTTGGAGTTCTTGCTTTGACCCAAGTCCAGTCCATGAACATGGGGAGGAGGAATAATTGGACCAAGAATTGGTTACTTAATCGTGACCAATTCTGTCATATACCTTTGTTGCCGGAGCTCCAGGAGAATAATCCTGATGATTTCAGGAACTATATCTGGATGACGGACCCCGTCAATCACCGTCTGTTGGCTTTGCTGTCCTCCTATATTACCAAGCAGGACACCTGCATGCGGCAAGCCATCACTCCCGAACAAAGGCTCGTTGCCACCTTGAGGTACTTGGTGATGGGGAGAAGTCTCCAGGATATCAAGTTCACGACTGGGATCTCCCCCCAGGCTCTGGGATTCATTATTCTAGAGACCTGTTCTACTATCATTCAGGTCCTGCAGAAGGACTATATTAAGGTAAGTTTTATCTTTTAACATCACATTCTATGTATTTAATGTTTGCTAATGTATTGTATTTATTTCATCATTCCATAATTACCATGATTGTAATATGATGTGAATGTCCTCCTTGTCCTCATGCATGCTGTAAGCTTTTAATGCTCCTTTTTTGTCCTTCATGCATATTTGCCTTGACTAACCTCCCCAGCATGCCATCCTGGGCCCATACACACCTAGCCTAGTCACTTAACAATGTATTTTGTCAGCTCCATTGTAGTACTTACCCTAAACACCCCAAAAATGTGTACAAATGTTATTGTTGTCCTGAAATTCAGGCATAGTGCAAGAGGCTTTTTTTGGGGGCCAAAACTCATTTGGAACCCTCCTTCTCCCCCAACCGTTAAGTCAACCGATACCAATACTCTATCTGCTGACTTTGCCAAACCCATGCACGCTATACCTATCTCTTTTGTGGTCATATTTATGGATGAATTCACCAAAGCATGTAGTGCAAGTGCCTGCCTGAATACTTTCAAATGATACTGTTTAAAGTTTTGTTCTCCTATTATCTATAGGTAATTGCAGAATGTAAAAATGTGCTTCAAATTGGACAGTGTGTATTTATATTTTTGGATTATGACACTTCTTACCTGTCCAGTGGGCTGCCAATAATGTAAGTAAGGAGGGGCTGGCAAAAGTAACACACATTATTTATGCATTCAGCTCTCAATGAAGTGGAGATGGTTACCTGTCCAAAACATCCCCCCACCATAAAAATTTTTCCAATGGGCCATCAGAGGGGGTGAGGAATCTGATAAGTAGATCTTATACTTTTGTCTTTAAATACTCATTTCAATAAATGTTCTACTTATGTTGGCCAAGAATGTTTGTGTCTAATCTGCTTGCAATGTTATGTGCAAAAGTACTATTTTTTTTCTTGTTTGACTCCACAGTTTCCTTCTAACCCATAGGAATGGCAGACTGTGGCCTCCCAATTTGACCAGCAGTGGGACTTTCCCAACTGCTGTGGTGCGATAGATGGGAAGCACGTCCAGATCGTCCCACCCCCCAACTTGGGGTCATACTATTACAATTACAAGGGGTACAGTAGCATTGTGATGTTGGTGGTGTCAGCGACTTATGAGTTCCTCTATCTAGACATGGGGAAGAATGGCCGTCTGTCTGATGGAGGAGTCATCGCCCAGACAGAATTTTACAGGCGTCTCCAGAATGGCAGCTTGGGATTGCCACCTCCAGCGGATAACGTGGCTAGCCTCCCATTTGTTTTTGTTGCAGATGAGGCCTTTGCACTGGGGGAGCATTTGATGAGGCCGTTCCTTATGAGGACCCTGACCCTGGAGCAGAGGGTTTTTAACTACAGGCTGACCAGGGCCAGAAGAGTGGTCAAGAATGCCTTTGGCATAATGGCCAGTCGGTTTTGGCTTTACCAAGTGTCCATAAACATGGCTGAATACAAAATGAACCACATAATTTTAAGCTGCTGCATTCTACATAATTTTCTGCATAAGAATGCAGCCAACTATCGGGCCTCAGTTGTGACTGAGGTCGACTTTTCACCCTCAGAAACAATGACAGCGATTGAAACTGGCTGACCTGGCTTTCCCCCCCAAAGCGCCCGCAAAGTACAGCAAAGCTATGTGGAGTACTTTGTGGGTAGGGGGGCAATTGATATACCAGAGAATATGGAAGCTCTTTAAAATATATATATTTTTTAAAACTAAACTCATATTTCATTTGATTTATTACTTGTTTTTCTTATCTGCCTCCTGGGTTCTCCAGTGGCCTTTTACTCTTGCCCATTTTCTTCAATAGTGCAAACGTAACTTATTTGATACATGAGGTGGCAATCTCTTCTTCAGCTAACTATTATGTTGCGCTGTGGGTCTGCTCCACACACACAATGCTTTTGTTGTTAATGTATGTAATGCATTAATGATAAAAAATATTCATCCTTTTCAACTCCATGAATCGATTGCTTGGAGTCCCTAAAATGGCCTGATTTTGGCAAATTTTACAGCACAGTGGGGGTTATTTACTAAAGGCAAATCCACTTTGCACTACAAGTGCACTGCAAGTGCACTTGAATGTGCAATGAAAGTGCACTTGTAGTGCAAAGTGGATTTGCCTTTAGTAAATAACCCACATTGTCACTGTAACTATACCAACTTACTAAAAAAAATTGAGCATTGAAAGAAGAAGCCACACGTTGTTGAGTATAAAACATTTTACTCCAAGCACATTCACATGTGCGTTATAAAAGGGTTTTTTAACAAACCAACATATTGTATATTGTATTGTATTGTATAACATGTATGTTTCACAGTATATAGCCTTTTTTGTGGCTAAACAGGCATGTTTAAAACATAACATACACATCCCCAACTCAGGAACTTGCAAAGTTTAACTTTGATAAAGTGAAGGCCATCTATTTTTCTAAAGCCACAAAACACACAGTGGGGCTGATTTACGAAGCTTTTGCACCATGACTTGCGGTGCACACCGATGCGCAAATGACATTTTCGTATTTACAAAGCATTTGCACCAGTAACACACAGCACGATCCCCCATTTACTATTCTCTTCCCGGCGCATGGGAGGAGGTGATCGGTAAGCCACTATAAACATGGCGCATGGAATCTTTAATTTAAAATTTAAACAAGCTGGAAGTGCCAATATTATGGGGGTGATGTGCGATGATGTGGGGAAGTGTAGTACTAACTGTCCAAGTAACAAATATGGCCAAAATAGAATGAGAAAGTGACTTTCTCTGAACAAGCCGGCAGCACCGGCAAATACATTTAGAGCTGCGGGAGGTGAATTTATACACTGCGCATGCTCAAACAACATTTGTGCTTGTTCAAATGCTTTGGTTCAGTGCGCCGGCAAAATCTTAGTAAATGTCAAGCAACGTAAATGTATTTGTATAGGTTGAACGGGCGCACCTCTAGACTTTTTTTTTTTATGCTGGTTCACTTCGCGGCTATAATGAAATGTCAGTCCGGCAAAACACATAAAAGTTCATTGATAAAAACAGCATTAAGAAAAAAAACAAAATTCAGAAAAAAATGCGTGTGGTTCCCCCGAAATTCAATACCAGGCCCTTCAGGTCTGGTATGGATTTTAAGGGGAACCCCGCGCCAAAATTAAAAAAAATGGCGTGGGGTCCCCCTAAAAATCCATACCAGACCCTTATCTGAGCACGCAACCTGGCAGGCTGCAGGAAAAGAGGGGGGATGAGAGAGCGCCCCCCCCTGAACCGTACCAGGCCACATGCCCTCAACATTGGGAGGGTGCTTTGGGGTCCCCCGCAAAGCACCTTGTCCCCATGTTGATGAGGACAAGGGCCTCATCCCCACAACCCTTGCCTGGTGGTTGTGGGGGTCTGCGGGCGGGGGGCTTATCAGAATCTGGAAGAGACCGAACAATTGACAAGAGACCGATTTTGACAATTCCTTTATTTAAATGCTTCTTCTTTCCATCTTCTGTCTTCTTTCTTCTATCTTCTATCTTCCTTTGGTTTCTTCCTCCATCTTCTTCTTCTTCTGGCTCTTCTGGTTCTTCCTCCGGTGTTCTCGTGCGGCATCTTCCTCCACGGCGTCTTCTTTCCTTCTTCTTCTCGGGCCGCTCCGCATCCATGGGAGGCTCCCGCTGTGTGACGCTTCTCATCTTCTGATGGTTCTTAAATAACGGAGGGCGGGGGCCACCCGGTGACCCCGTCCCCTCTGATGCATGGGGACTTCCCTGTCCGCCCCCTCTGATGTCACGGGGAAAGCCTCAGGGAAGTCCCCGTACATCAGAGGGGGGGTCACCGGGTGGCCCCGCCCTCTGTTATTTAAGAACTGTCAGAAGACGAGAAGCGTCACACAGCGGGAGCCTCCCATGGATGCGGAGCGACCCGAGGAGAAGAAGGGAAGAAGACGCCGTGGAGGAAGATGCCGGACGAGAACACCGGAGCAAGAAGCAGAGGATCGGAGGAAGAAGAAGATGGATGAAGAAACTGAAGGAAGATAGAAGATAGCAGAAAGAAGATAAAAGAAAGAAGAAAGAAGAAGCATTTAAATAAAGGAATTGTCAAAAACTGTCTCTTGTCATTTTTAACATTTTTTGTGAAATGGTAGGGGTACTTTTGTACCCACTTACCATTTCACACGGGGGGGCTGGATCTGGGAGTTAAAGGGGGCTTCCAGATTCTGATAAGCCCCCACCCGCAGACCCCCACAACCAACGGGCAAGGGTTGTGGGGATGAGGCCCTTATCCCCAATGTTGAGGGCATGTTGGCTGGTACGGTTCAGGAGGGGGGGACCGCTCTCTCATCCCCCCTCTTTTCCTGCAGCCTGCCAGGTTGCGTGCTCGGATAAGGGTCTGGTATGGATTTTTAGGGGGAACCCACGCCATTTTTTTTTTAATTTTGGTGAGGGGTTCCCCTTAAAATCCATGCCAAACCTGAAGGGCCTGGTATGGAATTTCGGGGGAACCCCACACTTTTTTTGTTCTTAATTTTGTTTTTTTTCTTAATGCTGTTTTTATCAATGAACTGTTATGTGTATTGCCGGATATTTCATTATAGCCGCGTTATTTTTAAATAACTTTTATTCCTTAAGGGCCAGTTCACACCACATGCAGTCCAGTGCATTTTTTTCTGCATCAAAAATGCACGGAAAGTAGGTTATATGGTTTTCAATGGCATAGTTCACACCAGTGCTTGCAGTTCCAGAATGTTTCCAGTTCCAGAAAAAAATGTAGAACATGCTGCATTTTTTATGCACAGGACTGTACTGGAACGCTGTAAAATACATCAAAAATGTACTGGAACGTACCTAAATGCACCAAAAATGCACTGCAACACACTTGTCCTTATGTAAGCTTAAGAAAAAAGAGGGGGGAAACAAGCACTGGACTGCATCAAAAACGCACCAAAAACGCACTGGAACGCATCAAAAACGTGCATGCAGAAAAGCACCTGGGACGCATCTGGACTGCGTTTCTATATTGTGATCTGGCCCTTAGGGCCCTTAGGGCTAGGTCACACCATAGAAACACAGTCCAGACTCGTTTCAAGTGCTTTTCTGCATGCACGTTTTTTATGCATTCCAGTGCATTTTTGGTGCATTTTTGATGCAGTCCAGTGCTTTTTTTTCCCCCCTCTTTTTTCTTAACCTTAAATAAGGACAAGTGTGTTCCAGTGCATTTTTGATGCGTTTTACAGCTTTCCAGTACAGTCCAGTGCAGAAAAAATGCAGCACGTTCTACTTTTTTTCTGGAACTGGAACGCACTGGAACTGCAAGCACTGGTGTGAACTATGCCATTGAAAACCATATAACCGAATTTCCATGCATTTTTGATGCATAAAATATGCACTGGACTGAATTGGTGTGAACTGGCCGCCCTTAAGCAATTTGGCATATTTAAAGGCATTTCTCCTTGTTTCGTTTTTGGGGTTGTCCAATTGGTGACATTGATATATGTCCCCTAGGGTGGGACCTGGGCCCCATACCCATTTTAAAGCCAAGCGGGGACTAGTAAAATTGCCAAGTCAGTTCCCTTAGACTGCAATGGTATTTGTTGTATAACTATTGCACATGTTAGGCTCTTTAGTTGCCCCCCTGAACTGGGGGTTGTTTTGTCCCATCTGTAATTATGGTGCATGCTGGATGATGTGCTTAATTTTGGACAGGGGGTGGCTTATTTTGTGCTAGCTGCATTTGGGTTGTTCTGGGCATGCTCAGGGACTTTGTTTTTTTCCTGTGCCTTTTGGTGTGTGAAATGCATTTGGGTTGGTCTTGGCATGCTCAGGGACTTTGTTTTTTTTTGGGTGGTGCTTTTTGTGTGTGAACATTACTTGGATGTTTCTGGGCATGCTAAGAGTGTGTTTTTTGGGTTAGTAATTTAAGGACATCCCTAACAGGTGTACTCACTTTTAAGTTCTTTCTACATTGGGTGAACTTGCATTTTGTGTGTTTCATGGACTGTCCATGTGTTTGCAATTGCCTCATTAGCACACAAACCTATGTTGTATAAAGCTTGCAGATAACATTCTTTACTTTGCCCTGAAAAGAACCAAGATTTTGTGTGTGTGGGGTGGGCCGGCAAGAGAGTACATTTGGGTGTCCTTATCGAGTTTCTAACACATGTATTTTTGATTTGTATTTTGTTTATTATGTTGTTGCAAAACAGATGTGTTTTTATGCAATTTATTTGTTACTTTGGTTTGTTTTTTTGTGTGTGGTGGTTATTTTACCATGAAATCTTTTTTATGTTGGCAATTTTTGTTGTTTTTTTTACATTCACTTTGATTTAACTGTCTGTGCTGCCTTATTTTTAAAATTCTTTCTAATGTTTTAATCCTTAATAGTTGTCCATTTGTGGGTGCACTCCTTTTAACTCCTGTTAATTTACACTGCAAAAGGGTCAAACCTCAAACATATTCTGTTAGTGTCTCAAATTAACATACATGTGTGTATTTTGCTTTCCGTGCTGCTTTTTCAAGTCCTTTCAATTTTTGTATGTTTTATGTGTATTCTTTTCATGCGGATTAAACGGATTTCCCAGCTGCAGCTTAACTAGGCTGATTGGCATGTCTTAGACAAATCCCTTTATTTTTTTTTTAGTTTTGTTACTTTCCTGGTGCCTTCATGGTAGCACATGCATGGATTGTGCGTATGCTGCCATGGATAGTGACCAAAAAAGTAACATTTCAGAGTGGTAAGTATTCAATTTTCTTTTTGAGCAGTGGTTTTCAGCCTCAGTCCTCAAGTACCCCCCGACAAGATAACATTTCCTAAACATGTCATATCTAAAATAGCTGTCCAAAATACAAAACCATTGACTTTGATTTAAAGCACCTGTGCAAGATGAAGGAAAAGCTGCAAACATGGCCTGTTGGGGGGTACTTGAGGACAGGGTTGAGAAGTGCTGAACTAAAATCAAGCTGAAGACAATCCTATTCTTATTGTGGACATTTGAGGGAAATCCAGATTTTTTTTTTTTTTTTTTTAAGGTTGGACTTTGTGTCCCTTTTCTTAAAATTGTCTTCGCTTCCTCTCACATAGCCAAACAGGAAGTGAGAATAAAACCCTAACTATTTTTTTCCTTGGGGACACACAGGTCAATCTAACTAGTGCCCTCACTATGCAAATTGCACTCTAGCACTTTGTTGTGTATACCCCAAATTATTAGGTATTTTGGGGTTTATTAAAGACAAATCCTTTCTGCAATACAAGTGTAGTTGATGAAAATCTGAAGGGGTAGTACTGGCGATTTTATCATCCAATCATGTAGAGGCAAAGATGCTGTTTCTTTTTCCTTGCTTGTCCCCCTCGGATCTCCAGCACTTGCACTTCTAAGTGCACTTGTAGTGCAAAGTGGATTTACCTTTTAGTAAATAATCCCCAAGATACATAATAATTTGGGATGTACATGGCAAAATGCAATTTCCCGAATGGGGAAACTATTTAGATTGACCTGTGTGTCCCCAAGGACATACATTGGTAGGGTTTTACCCTGACTTCCTGTTTGGCTATGTGACAGGAAGTGAATAATTTTGAATGAGAAATTGGCAAAATGTGGGTGGTCTCTTCACCCTAGCAGGGGTGTAGACATCTGGCAAAACTTCTAATCCCTCTGCAGTCTATCCCAAGCAAAAATAAGAAAGGATTTTAATTAGTTTAACTTTACAAAGACACATTCCTAAGTTCAATTGTGATGCATGTTAATGGCTCCTTTAGACCTTTAATAGAAAGTCAACAGTTGCCTTTGACTCTAAACATTATTTTTGTCTAGTCCTAGAAATCTGCATCTGTTTTTCTATTAACCACTTGGTGTCTGTGCTATAGCCAAACGATGGCCACAGCGTGGACCTGAATTTCTGGGAGGCTGTCATAGGACGGGCTCCCCGAGTCACTGAGACTTGGGTGATCACAGATCCAAATAAGGGGCCGATCCTGGCCCCTTACCACGCGGTTAGCTGTCAGCCAATGACGGCTGATCACATGATGTAAACTAAAGCTCGGTAATTGTTTATTTTTTCTCCTCACGCTGACAGCATGAGGATAAAAATAAAAGCTGATCACAGGCTTAGGTGCAAGGGACATTGGTCCTGAAGAGGCAATTTTGCCTCATTTGTACCCACCAGTACCACCTGCCAGTGCCACCTATCAATGCCCACCAGTGATCCCAAGCAGTGCTGCCTATCAGTGTAACCAATCAGTGCCGCCTCATCAGCATACATCAATGAAGGAGAAAAATTACCTGTTTGCAAAATTTAATATCAAAATATCCAAACATATACAAAATTATTTTTAAAAATCTGTCTTTACTTTTTTTTTTTTTTTTTTTTTTGAACAAAAGAAAAAACCACAGAGGTGATCAAATACCACCAAAAGATTGCTCTATTTGTGGGAACTTTAAAAAAAAAAACATTTGGCTATGTGTGACCGCGCAGTTGTCATTCAAAGTGCATCAGCGCTGAAAATTGGTCTGCACAGCAGGGGGGTTTAAGTGCCCAGTAAGCAAGTGGTTAATTTTCATGCCAAAGATGGATTTCTGCAATAAAGATGTGTTCCCGCTGTGTATACGGCATGGGCGTAAGCATGTTGCACACATACGAACGGTACCCATTGTAAATCATGGGTAGAACTTGTGATGCAACTTTTCAGGCCCAAGTGGCCTTAGGCTCTCTTTCCACTACCGTGAGTTGTTGTGCGACTTGACACATGTGAAGTCGCAGGACAAGTCAAAACACATGTATTTCAATGTTCCTCCATTCTAATTGGTGCAACTCCAAAAAATGTTCTTGCACTAATTTGTACCAACTTCAGTGCGACTTTTTCTCCGATGTTTTGAACTAGTCACATGACATGGCATTAAGGCTCGGTTTTCACTATTGCAAGCCCAAAGTTGCGTGCTTTTTGCCGCGAGTTTCCCACAACTTTTTGATGAAACTTGAAGTAATGCCCGTGTATTTTTGAGGTCTATGGACCTCAAGTCGCATCAAAGTGGGACCAAAGTAGTGCAGGGACTACTTTGAAGTTGCTGCGACTTGAAGTCGCAGACATATGAACAGTACTCATTATAAATCATGGGGATTAGAACTTGTGATGCAACTTTTCAGTTCCTAGTGGCATGACAAGTTGCAATAGTGGAAAACAAGGCCGAAAAAGCACATTGTACATCACGCAACTTTGGGGTTGAAATAGTGGAAAGAGAGCATTAGGCTAAAGCGGTAATAGGAATATGCACTGTAAGAATTACTTCTAATTGTAGAAAACCAAACAGGCTCTTGCACTGAATCTAATTTATGGAAGATCTAACTGATTGGCCAGTGTATGGTGACCTTTAAAGATATGAAAAGTTGAATTTCTGGTGTTTAAGCCTCATACACACAATGGGACTTTGTACAAACTTTCTGGTTGATTTTTGTACAAAGGGCGTTGGCCTTAGGGTTCTTTCACACAGAGGTGTCCGTGTACGGAGCCCGCTCTGCTCAGCGGGGGATCTCTCCGTGGATCCCCACTGAGCAGGCAGATGACAGGTCTGTCTCTGCACACTGTGCAGGGACGGACCTGTCAGAGTGCTGCTCTCCTCTATGGGGGATCGGATGATGATGGACCGTAGAGTCCGTCGTCACCCGATCCGATCCGCAGACAGATGAAAAAATAGGTGTTTCCTCGTTACACTTTTTCGGATTGGAGTGGGTCGGATGTCAGCAGACATGTCACCACTGACATCCGACCCTCCATAGAGGTCTATGGAGTGTCCGTTCAGGTCCGCAGGTCCGAGGCGGACCTGAAAGGTCCATCCATGTGAAAGGGGCCTTAGGCCCCTTTCACACTGGGGTGGTGCGGGCGTCAGCGGTAAAACGGCGCTATTTTTAGTGCCGCTTTACCGGCGGTATTCGGCCGCTAGCGGTTATAACCCCCGCTAGCGGCCGAAAAGGGGTTCATATAAATCCATCTGCAAAACGCCACTGCAGCGGCGTTTTGCCGGCGGTATAGCCGCGCTGTCCCATTGATTTCAATGGGCAGGAGCGGTTTATACACCGCTCCAAAGGTGCTGCTAGCGGGCCTTTTTTTTAGGCCCCTTTCACACTGGGGTGTGTTTAGATGCTAAAAATAGCATCTGAAAAATTCCCTAAAGAAGCGGCTCCATTCACTCCAGTGAGGGCTTTCACACTGGAGCGGTGTGCTGGCAGGGTGTCACAAAAAGTCCTGCCAGCAGCTTCTTTGGAGCGGTAAACTCACCGGTCCTCCACATTGAAATCAATGGGGCAGCGCTGTGATACTGCCGGCAAAATGCTGCTCCAGCAGCGTTTTGCGGGTGTATTTAATCCCTTTTCGGCCGCTAGCAGGGGGGTTAAAACTGCCCTGCTAGCAGCCGAATAATGCCACTAAAACGACAGTAAAGCGGCGCTAAAAATAACGCCGCTTTACCGCAGATGCCCCCACCGTCCCAGTGTGAAAGGGGCCTTCCTGTCCTGCTAGTGCACCACTCCAGTGTGAAAGCCCAATTCACACTAGAGTGAATGGAGCCACTTCTTTAGGGCGTTTTTCAGGCGCTATTTTTAGCGCCTGAAAAACGCGCCAATGTGAAAGGGGCCTTATCCTTTCACACGGATTGATAGAATTGTGCTTTTAGCTGCATTTTCTACTGCAGCTAAACGCACACAATGCTTTCCTATAGCCCCATTCACACACTGCGTTTTGATTACATGCGGTTTGGTGCGGATAGAAAAAATAGAATTGACTGTGTCCAGGAGTGATTTAGCGCAGCTATCCGCACATAACCGCAGGTAATCGCACTGCATCAGCTGCAGATAGCAGCGCCAAGCTGGCTCGCTCATCGGGAAAGAAAAAACATGTTTTTCCTTTCCCGATGAGCGACAAACACGGGGATCTGACTTGGATCCCCGCCAATACCAGGCACTGTGATATGAATTTTGAGGGAGAACTCCACGCCAAATTTTAAATAAAAAACCGGTATGGGTTCCCCTCCAAGAGTATACCAGGCCCTTCGGTCTGTTTTGGATTTTAAGGGGAACCACCTACACTGAAAAAACGGCGTGGGGGTCCCCCCAAAATCCATACCAGACCCTTATCCGAACATGCAGCCCAGCCGGTCAGGAAAGGGGTAGGGATGAGCGCCCCCCTCCTGAACTGTACCAGACCGCATGCCCTTCCTCAAAACTAAAGTAGGTGAGAGGAAGGGGTTGCACCCCCGAAACACGTCCATTGATCCCCCACGATGGGAGTTAGCACATGGTGACACACTGTGGCTTATTTGCAGTACACAATACAAGTGCACTTGTAGGGCAAAGTGGATTGTCCTTTCTGAAATAAGGCCCAGTGTGTCAACATGTGCTAGCTCACATCATGGCGGATCAATGGACGTATTTCGGGGGTGCAACCTCTTCCTCTCACCTACTTTAGTTTTGAGGAAGGGGTTGCACCCACAAAATGCGTACATTGATATCCCATGATGGCAGTAAGCACATGTTGACACACTGGGGGTCATTTACTAAGATGAATGCACTGCACTGGTTCAGACCTTAATTGGTGCACTGGATAGATCCTTAATTCAGTGTGTGAACCGACACACACACAGGAGTACCTACCTGTGAGAATGTTTCCAGCGCGATGAGATTGCGCTGGTTCTCGGCGAGGTACATCTCACGCTCGCTGCAATAGGAAAAACACATCTTCCTATTAAAGCAGCGTGAGAAAAACCTGCATGGGTTCCCCCTCCGGGCATATGCCAGGCCCTTCAGTCTGGTATTGATCGTAAGGGGAACCCCTACACCGAAAAAACGGCGTGGGGGTTCCCCCAAAATCCATACCAGACCCTTATCCGAACACGCAGCCTGGCCGGTCAGGAAAGGGGTGGGGACGAGCGAGCGCCCCCCCTCCTGAACCGTACCAGGCCGCATGCCCTCAACATGGGGGATGGGTACTTTGGGTAAGGGGTTGCATTGCGGGCCCCCCCAAGCACCTTGTCCCCATGTTGATGAGGACAAGGGCCTCTTCCCGACAACCCTGGCCGTTGGTTGTTGGGGCCTGCGGGTGGGGGTCTAATCAGAATCTGGGAGCCCCTTTAATAAGGGGGCCCCCAGATCCCGGCCCCCCACCCTACGTGAATGAGTATGGGGTACATGGTACCCCTACCCATTCACCTGGGGGAAAAAAGTGTCAAGAAAAAAACACACTACGCAGGTTTTTAAAGTAATTTATTAAGCAGCTCCGGGGGTCTTCTTCCAACTTCGGGGGTCTTCTTCCGCACTCTCCACTCTTCTCCCGGTGTCCGGTTCTTCTCCGCGCTGTCTGGCCTCCCTTCCCGGTGTCCGGTATCTTCTGTCGGCCTCCCCCGCTATCTTCTTCCAGCTCATTTGCTAGCGGGGGCCCGGTCTTCTTCTCCCCTCTTCTCTTCTTCCGATATTGACACAACGCCCTCTCCCGCTGTAATGCCGTCTGCGAGGTGTGCGACGACTTATATAGGCATGGGGCGTGGTCACCGTGTGATGTCACTGGGTGACCCCGCCTTTTATGACGACATAGTCCCATCATGCCCCGGGACTATGCCATCATAAGAGGTGAGGTCACCCAGTGACATCACACGGTGACCACGCCCCATGCCTATATAAGTCACCACACACCTTGCAGACGGCATTACAGCAGGAGAGAGCATCATGTCAACATCAGAAGAAGAGAAGAGGGGAGAAGAAGAAGACCGGGCCCCCGCTAGCAAAAGAGCTGGAAGAAGATAGTGGGGGATCCAGCAGAAGATACCGGAGAAGAACTGGACAGCGACAGAAGATCCGGACAGCGGCAGAAGACCGGGCCCTCCGCTCGCAAAAGAGCTGGAAGAAGATAGCAGGGGAGGCCGGCAGAAGATACCGGGGAAGAACCGGACAACAGCAGAAGATCCAGACAGCAGGAGAAGACCGGGCCCCCGCTAGCAATAGAGCTGGAAGAAGATAGCGGGGGATCCAGCAGAAGATACCGGAGAAGAACTGGACAGCGACAGAAGATCCGAACAGCGGCAGAAGACCGGGCCCTCCGCTCGCAAAAGAGCTGGAAGAAGATAGCAGGGGAGGCCGGCAGAAGATACCGGGGAAGAACCGGACAACAGCAGAAGATCCAGACAGCAGGAGAAGACCGGGCCCCCGCTAGCAATAAAGCTGGAAGAAGATAGCGGGGGAGGCCGACAGAAGATACCAGGGAAGAACCGGACAGCGGCAGAAGATCCGGACAGTGGCAGAAGACCGGCCCCCACTAGCAAAAGAGCTGGAAGAAGATAGCGGGGGAGGCCGGCAGAAGATACCAGGGAAGAACCGGACAGCGGCAGAAGATCCGGACAGTGGCAGAAGACCGGCCCCCGCTAGCAAAAGAGCTGGAAGTAGATAGCGGGGGAGGCTGGCAGAAGATACCGGGGAAGAACCGGACAGCGGCAGAAGACCGGGCCCCCGCTAGCAAAAGAGCTGGAAGAAGATAGCGGGGGACCGGCAGAAGATACCGAGGAAGAACCAGACAGCGACAGAAGATCTGGACAGCGGCAGAAGACGGGGCCCCCGATAGCAAAAGAGCTGGAAGAAGATAGCGGGGGAGGCCGGTAGAAGATACCAGGGAAGAACCGGACAGCGGCAGAAGATCCGGACAGTGGCAGAAGACCGGCCCCCGCTAGCAAAAGAGCTGGAAAGAAGATAGCAGGGGACCGGCAGAAGATACCGAGGAAGAACCAGACAGCGACAGAAGATCTGGACAGCGGCAGAAGCCCGGGCCCCCGATAGCAAAAGAGCTGGAAAGAAGATAGCGGGGGAGGCCGGTAGAAGATACCGGGGAAGAACCGGACAGCGGCAGAAGACCGGGCCCCCGCTAGCAAAAGAGCTGGAAGAAGATAGCGGGGGATCCGGCAGAAGATACCGGGGAAGAACCAGACAGCGACAGAAGATCTGGACAGCGGCAGAAGACCGGGCCCCCGATAGCAAAAGAGCTGGAAAGAAGATAGCGGGGGATCCGGCAGAAGATACCGGGGAAGAACCAGACAGCGACAGAAGATCTGGACAGCGGCAGAAGACCGGGCCCCCGATAGCAAAAGAGCTGGAAGAAGATAGCGGGGGAGGCCGGCAGAAGATACCGGACACTGGGAGAAGAGGCCGGACAGCGCGGAGAAGAACCAGACACCGGGAGAAGATGCGGAGAGCGCGGAAGACCCCCCAAGTCAGAAGAAGACCCCCAGAGCTGCCTAAAAAATTACTTTAAAAACTTGTGTAGTGTGTTTTTTTCTTGACACTTTTCTCCTCCAGGTGAATGGGTAGGGGTACCATGTACCCCATACTCATTCACGTAGGGTGGGGAGGCCAGGATCTTATTAAAGGGGGCTCCCAGATTCTGATAAGCCCCCCACCCACAGACCCCGACAACTAAAGGCCAGGGTTGTCGGGAAGAGGCCCTTGTCCTCATCAACAGGGGACAAGGTGCTTTGTGGTGGGGGGGCCCACAGCGCGCTCCCCTTCCCCAAAGTACCCATCCCCCATGTTGAGGGCATGCAGCCTGGTATGGTTCAGGAAGGGGGGCGCTCGCTCGTCCCCACCCACTTTCCTGACTTCCGCTTATCCCAGGCTGTGTGCTCGGATAAGGGTCTGGTATGGATTTTGGGGGACCCCCGTGCCATTTTTGTGGCATAGGGGGTTCCCCTTACAATCCATACCAGACTGAAGGGCCTGGCATGCACCCGGAGGGGGAACCCATGCCGGTTTTTCTCACGCTGCTTTAATAGGAAGATGTGTTTTTCCTATTGCAGCGAGCGTGAGATGTACCTCGCCAAGAACCAGCGCGATCCCATCTCGCTGGAAACATTTTTGCGTGTAGGTACTCCTGTGTGTGCGCCGGTTCACATGCTGAATTAAGGATCTATCCAGCGCACCAATTAAGGTCTGAACCAGCGCAGTGCATTCATCTTAGTAAATGACCCCCAGTGTGTCAACATGTGCTTACTGCCATCATGGGATATCAATGTACGCGCGTTTTGTGGGTGCAACCCCTTCCTCGAAACTAAAGTAGGTGAGAGAAAGGGGTTGCACCCCTGAAATACATCCACTGATCCCCCATGATGTGAGCTAGCACATGTTGACACACTGGGCCTTATTTCAGAAAGGACAATCCACTTTGTCCTACAAGTGCACTTTCAAGTGCACTTGCATTGCACTTGTACTGCAAAGTGGTTTTGCTTTTTTGAAATAAGCCACAGTGTGTCAACATGTGCTAGCTCCCATAGTGGAGGATCAATGGACGTGTTTCGGGGGTGCAACCCCTTCCTGTCACCTACTTTAGTTTCGAGGAAGGGGTTGCACCCACAAAACGCATACATTGATATCCCATGATGGCAGATAGCACATGTTGACACACTGTGTGCATCTTCAAAATTTGGTTTGGCAATTACTTTAAAACTTTTAAAAAACGTACAACAATAATGACAAAATTTACATTTTTTTTATTAGATTTTGCATAAAGCACCAATGATGTTGCTCAGTCTTTTTTGAACATCATTGATATTCCGCTTCAGCTTTTCTAAATCCCGATTGCACACAATGATCTCATTGATGAGGACTTGTGCACTTGCACTGCTGAAGTGAGTTTCTTCTTCCACAACATCCACATCACCCAAAAATAAAAAAACACACCATGTATTATAAATATGCAGGCATCTATCTATTACCTGAAGCTGTGGTCTCAGACACTGACCTGTTGTGGACACCATTTTGACCACTTCCTGAACCTCTGCATCCACATCCTCAGGTTCTGCATCCACATCCTTAGGTTGTGTGCTGAGTTCCCCTTCTTCAGGAGGTGTGGAGTTCCTTGTGACCTCAGATGTCCCAATTCTTTTCTCCCCTATGTGAATACAAAAAAGGTATACTTAGCAGACAGATATTTTAGGCGAGAAATAGTAATATGAAACATTGCCCGGAAGTGTCATCCAATTGTCTGTTTTGGCAGAGTTCCAAGCTGAAGACATGATTTTTTCCCTTTCCAAAGCTGGAATTCTTACCTGTTTTGTGCAAGTTTCATACATGGAGAGACCCCTAGTATCCACTGGAGCACCTGCGTGGGGCACCATAAAAAGGTTGTTATAGTGTCCTACAGTAGTGCTCCTGCGTCCAGATGTGTAAACAGCTGCTGAGTGTCCTCTCCTTACACTGAATCAAGTTGGCATTTCATTATAGTTTCAAACACATCTAGACAACAATGTAATAAACTTCTTTTAATCCAAATAGGCATGAACAAATGTAGTTAACCTGCATCTGCCAAAAATGTCTTATTAGTGGTGGAACGAACGATGTTTAATACGAACAATTACTGTGCCCACGAACCTCAAACTTGGCATTTTAAACTGTACAACAGTAAAGAAAAGCACATATACCAGCACAAAAGTAATAAAAATAATAATAGGAACGCATGACAAATACTTACTTTTTTGCAGCACTTTCCTGATCCTTCTATACTGATCCTGCTCCCTCAATTTCAGGTCTGACCAGCGTTTCCTCAATTGCTCCTTGGATCATCATACCCCAAAAGTCCTGTGCAGACTTCTCACAACTTTAGTCATGATCTTGGCCTTTCTCACATTTGGGTTTCTGTATGTTCCATACTTCCCATCATAGTCTGCCCTCTTCAAGATGTCCACCATCTCCACCATCTCTTCAAAGGACATATTTGAGCCCTTATATCTCCTCCTTGATCTGGAACTGCCTTGCTCCGGGATTTCCTCGTTGTTGCTGATAACAGCACACACCTACTGTGTCTCCGCCATGTGCTCTCCCACTGCCCCGAAAGAGAAGAGGCGAGGAAAACACTAGAAAGAAGGACAGGGGCAGAGTTTGACGAATGCGCAGTGTATATAAAGCATAACACGTGGGCATCGTACATACAATCTGTGAGTGGAGGACGGAGGATCGTAAACCTCAATTGTGCAAACAAAGGTATAATTGCAACTTGGGGCATCAGTGGTTAGTGGCCTATACTGCTTATAGATTGAGGCCTATATTGGGACAAGATTAAGAGAGTTTAGCCTGGTATTAGGGTTTGTCTTGTGTTGTGTCTTGCAGCTAAAATGGTGGATACATTCACAGACCCGAACTTCCTGCCCAAATTCCTAGACATGTACAGGGAGCTACCATGTTTCTGGCAAGTTCAAAGCAGGGACTACTCGAACAAGCAAAAGAGGAAGGCAGAGCTGGATAACCTGTTGGAATTGTTGAAGCCGGTGTATCCCACAGCAGACATCAACTATTTGAAGGCAAAAATTGGTAGCCTGAGGAGCACATATATTAGGGAGTGCAAGAAGGTCCAGGATTCCATGAGATCCGGAGCAGCAGAAGATGACGTATATGTACCCAGGCTGTGGTACTATGACAGACTGCGTTTTATGTCAGGACAGACAGAACCCAGGCCATCACTATCTATACTTCCTTCAACACTTCCTTCCACATCAGCTGAGGCTCCTGAAGTCCAAACTGGGCCTTCCACTCAGGATGATGTGGAGGAGCCCAGCTTGACCCAGGTATAGCATTGTTGAACATATTTCTTGTCAAAAATTGAATGATGTTAACTAGATGTTAGTGATCACTAATTTCTGATTTAACAAAGTGGTTTACATATCAATAGACAGTAGTAGCCAAAAATGATTGGGACAAGAATGTACTAGGAAGGCGTAAAGCCTTGAGCCTGACAAGCATGGGCATGCGGTCGTCCCACCATTTATAAAACATAGGATAGATTTAAATAATAAGATAATGTTAGGAAATTATGCGCAGGTTAATGTATTAAGGGACAGGGCCCCTTTAAGAGGTTTTCAAATAGGTATGGGGGAGGGATTAAGGTGAACAGGATGATTGGGTAATTCCCAGACGTGACCCCTGTGGAATGTTCTGGAAAAGGGGCTTATTATATATATAGGACCCTTCTCACAGGTATTCCCACCAGTGCCTACCTAGTCAGTGTAGGTGCAACAAGCTCCTGGGAATGGCTGTTTACCTGGGATACGAAATCCCTCATGAGGCAAGTGCTGGAAAGAGCTGGTAAAAATGGCGGAGAAGACTGGCTCAGGAGATGTCTTGCCCTTACTGAAGAAGCTAATGAGCGGAGGGGGGATGAAGAACAGCTGGTACAGCGAGCAGTGGAAGTGCCCTCCATTCCCCAGGGTAGCAGAAGCAGAACAGCGGTAAGCAGCTTGTAACACCGCCGGACACTTCGGCACGGCTCTTTGCCTCTGTTGCCTGTCACAGGTAGGAGGAGAGAGCAGCACAGCGCAGCTAGGAGAGATTAGTGTTTCTAATATGCAGCGGCGTGTCAGCCTGAGGGAGAAGAAGAAGAGGAGGGTTCGGTCCCCATCACCGCCTAGTAATTGTGGTGGGCGGGCGGGAGGAGCTTCAGCCATGAAGAGGACAGAGGCTGTGTCTGAGGTAGGAGGTTTGGAGAGACAAGCCCTGCCTAGTACATCAATATCACACAGTGCAGCGTAAGGCAGTGTGAGTGTCGTGGACGTACCACTGAAGGCCACTGGAGACAACAGAGAGCAGCCTAATGTTGCTTCAGCCATTCCTAATGTCCAAATACCTGATGGTATAGGTGAGTTAGCACACACACTGTATAACATTATGTAATCCATTAATAGATTAGTTGACAGTATTAATACACCAGTGAATGATAGAAGTAATTATGTAAGTGTTTGGTCCACTGATAGTAGAAATTCTGTCAGTGTCAGCAATATGTGTAATAGCAATATTACTCAATCAAATAATGTTGAGCCTCAAAATTTGTTACCAGCTGAGATTAATGTGGCAAACACATTAGTCCCAGAAGTATGTTTTAAAGTAACATTGCCATGCGAGATCTCACCGTTAGGATATCATCTTTCTCCTCAGACCAAAGAGAAAATTTGGAAAGGTCAATTTGTTGATATTTTGTCACTTCTGCCATCTACAAAAGAGTTCATCAACAGAACTGACAAAAAATCAGATGATAAATCTGAGGATGACAGGAGAAGGCCAGTGGTGAAGTCTTTTAATAATTGGCTTCAGTCATTTGCTATATACGCCAGTGTATTAGGTGAAAAACATCCGGAATATTGCAGTGGGCTCTTTCAACATACGGAACATGCGCTAGAAGATTATAAAAGTGTTGGAGGTCTGGGATGGTTCCAATATGATGAAACATTTAGGCAGAAGTTATCTATATACCCGTCATTGAAGTGGGGTAATAAAGATGTGGGGTTGTGGCTTAACCTAATGGTATCATCAGAAAGCAGGTTATAACAGGCAGTCAATGCCACAAGCTACAGCGTCCCCTTATAAAAAGGGGTACTACTTTGCTTATAATGAGAACCAGTGTAAATGGGGGGGGGTCTTGCAAATATAAACATGAGTGTGCTTCAGCAGTGCAAGTGCACTGTTCAGGACCTCACCCTTTACTCTGGTGTTTCAAAAGGAATGCCAATTTTCAAAGCTCACAGAGAGATAATTATGTGAAAAGCTTACACTCCAGTGAAGCTAACAAACATGCAACAATGGTTGGAAATATATCCAGTCCAGGAGACAGCCAAGTTCCTAACTGAAGGTTTCTCAATAGGTTTTCCTTTGCCAGTATTTCAAGGAGAAGGATGTGAACTGGTTGAAAATTTAACCACTTCAATACCGGGCACTTAGACACCTTCCTGCCCAGACCAATTTTTAGCATTCAGCGCTGTCGCAGTTTGAATGACAATTGCGCGGTGATGCTACACTGTACCCAAACTAAATTTTTATCATTTTTGTTCCCACAAATAGAGCTTTATTTTGGTGGTATTTGATTACTTCTGCGGTTTTTATTTTTTGCTAAACAAATAAAAAAAGACCAAAATTTTTGAAAAAAATAAAAGTTTTGCTTTTGTTTCTGTTCAAAAAATTATAAATAAGTATGTTTTCTCTTTCACTGATGGGCACTGATAAGGTGGCACTGACAGGCACTGATACGGCAGCACCGATGAGGTGGCACCAATGAGCGGGCACTGATGGGCACTGACGATGAGCACTGATATGCGGCACTGATGGGCACTGGTAGGAGGCACTGATGGGTGGCACTGATATGCAGCACTGATAGGCATTGATAGGCGGCACTGATGGGCACTCATGGGTGGCACTGGGTGGCACTGGTAGGCACTGATGGGCACTGATAGGCGACACTGATGGGCACTGAAAGGTGGCACTGCTGGGCACTGATAGGGTGGCACTGATAGGCGGCACTGCTGGGCACTGGTAGGCGACACTGATGGGCACTGATATGTGGCACTGATGGGCACTGATACGCAGCACTGATATGAGGCACTGATAGGCATCCCTGGTGGCACTGGCAGTGGTAGGCATTGGAGTGGGCACTGACTGGCAGCTGCCTGGGCATTGATTGGCAGCTGCCTTTGCACTGATTAGTATTTCCCTGGGGGTCTAGGGGGCATACCTGGTGGTCCAGTGAGGCTGGTTTCCCTGGTGGTCCTGGGTGGCTTCCCTGTTGGTCCTGGGCGGCTTCCCTGGTGGTCCTGGGTAGGTCCTGAGGGGGGCTGTGCTAATAAACAATCAGCACAGACCCCCCCTGTCAGGAGAGCAGCCGATCGGCTCTCCTCTACTCGTGTCTGTCAGACGCGAGTGAGGAAAAGCCGATCACTGGCTCTTCCTATTTACATCGTGATCAGCCGTGATTGGACGCGGCTGATCACGTGGTAAAGAGTCTCCGTCAGAGACTCTTTACCTAGATCGATGTTGCAGGGTGTCAGACTGACAACCTGCAACAACGATCGCCACGATGCGCGCGCCCGGGGGCGCGCACCGGCTCAATATCCTGATCATGTCATATGACGTCCGGTCAGGAATATCAAACCACTTTGCCGCCGTCATTTTGTAATAGGGTGGGCGGCAAGTGGTTAAAGTCAGTTTCTAGTTATGCACGTAAAGTTAAAGAAAAATTAAGAGATTAAGGAAGGTAGGATAACGGGTCCATTTGCATTCCCTCCTTTTACGCATTTTAGGGTTTCTCTGTTAGGCGTCATACCCAAGAAGGAGCCAAATTCATTTTGTTTAATACACCATCTGTCATTTCCCAAAGGTGGCTCTTTAAATGATGAAATAGATTCGGGAATGTCATCAGTAACCTATTAGACGTATGAATATGCTATTCAGCAGATTAGGAAGTTTGGAAGAGGTGCGCTGCTAGCAAAAGCAGATATAAAGGCTGCTTTCAGGCTGCTACCTATTAATCTGTTGGCCTTTAACTCCTTAGGTATGTATTATAAAGGTAACTATTACTTTGATAAGTGCCTCCCTATGGGATTTGCAATATCTTATGTGTATTTTGAAACATTTCAACCTTTTTACAATGGACGGTTGAGTTTGAGTCTGGTTATCAAAGTATACTTCATTATCTTGACGACTTTTTGTCTATTGGCCCAGCTCAGTCCCCTATTTGTTATTTCATGCTACAGTTGTTTAGTGCTGTTGACCTTCATTTTGGTATCCCTTTAGCTAGTGAAAAAACTGTATTGCCAGCCATGATAATAGAATTTCTAGGTATCAAGATAGACACAGAAAAGCTTGAATTTCAGTTACCTGAATCAAAAATTATTAAAATTACAACCTCTATTGCTGTATTGGTTAGGAGAAATTTTTTTTATTAAAAGATCTCCAATCTTTATTAGGTCTTTTGGCGTTTGCGACAAGGATCATGCCGGTTGGTAGGATCTTCTCGCAGTGCTTATATTTAGCCATGTCAGGTATGAAATCACCATTTTCTCACATACGTTTGACAGCTGATCTCAAGGAGGACTTGTTAGTTTGGCTAAAATTTTTTGAGATATATAATGGTCGATCGTTTTTTCAGGATCAGTTTGTGTTATCCTCTGACCTTGAATTATACACTGATGCTGCAGGTTCTTGTGGTTTTTCGGCTATTTGGAAGACACACTGGTGTTGTGGTAAGTGGTCAGAGAGGTGGGAGGCCAATAAAGTCACCAAAAGTATAATAGTGTTGGAACTATTCCTGTTAGTAGTAGCGCTAGAAATATGGGGTGAGCAATTTTCCAATAAAAGAATCCTAATTAATTCAGACAATAAAGGAGTAATATATGCAGTGAATTGTTTGTCAGCTAAATCGATTCCGGTGATCAAATTGATAAGATACCTTGTTTTTCTATGTCTTAAATTTAATATTTGGCTTAAAGCTAGACACGTGCCAGGGAAGGAGAATCAAATTGCGGACGCATTGTCTCAATTTCAGGTATTCAGATTTTGTCAACTCCTGCCAAATGCGGACAAGGAAGGTTATGAGTGTCCGGAACATCTGTGGAGCCTGATTTAAAAGTTCTTACAAACGCAATAAGACATTCTGTGGCGGAAAGTACATGGGTTGAGTTCAGCCGCATGGCACAGGTGGTTCAATTTTGCTAGGGAACTTGAGATTCAATTTGATTCTCCTTGCGAAACAGATATTCAGATGTTTCTTTGTAGTTTAATGGAGTTAGAACTATCCCACAGTCAAATTTAAAAAATCTTGGCAGTGGTATCCTCTTTCTTCAAGTTAAAAAACTTACCACCATGCACAGCATTCTTTTCTATCAGGCAGGCCCTTAAAGGATACAAGAAGAGTCATTCCTTTCCAGATGATAGGAGACCTATTTCAATTCAGTTATTAAAAAAGTTGTGTGTCACGACACAGTTATGCCCCGTACACATGGTTGGATTTTCCAACAGAAAATGTGCGATCGGAGCGTGTTGTCGGAAATTCCGACCGTGTGTGGGCACATATCCCCCTGATGATGACACGTGATCCCTGTGTCGAAGACGCGTAGGGGAGGGGCCAGGACGGAGAGACTGACACAGACTTTACACCAGCGCTGTCCCAGCACAGCATACCGCACCAAACATTCAGTGATTTTGCATAGAAAGCCGTTATAGTATGGTGCACTGATGCACCAGTGCTATGTGAGTACCCCGGTATTTTGACTATATTACACTATATAGTTTCCTTTTCATTTATATGTATGGAGCCACATTGTTTCCAGCTGGAGGAGTGCAGCAGACACTGAGACTGAGCCCAGGGGTGGCTCCAAAGCATATTTGGACTCAGGGTAGAAGCTGAGTCACACGCTCTGAGGTGAGCACATTAGCTTAAGGGGGTCACGAAGGAGCACCGGAGCATGATTTGCAGCACTCAGGATATCTTCGGCATCATGTTGGATTGCTGTCACAGCTGAACACCACCTGCACGCATTGTTTTATTATCACTGCTGGACATTATTTGCACGCACTATTTAGAGTGCCAAAGAGAACTTTTTTTCATTATTTATTATTTATTAATTTTTTCATTTAAACAAGCAGGATACTTTATATTGAGCACTAAGCACTTTTTATGTTGATTAAGACACTATGTATGGTGTAACAAGCACTATTAAGCACTAATTTATGGTGTAACAAGCACTTGTTTTTTCACACCTTGTTTATTTATTCAACATTCATATTATTTGTATTTCATATTATCGCACTAGTAAGCACAGAGTTGGTTATTATTAATTTTGTTTTTGGGGTCACCCAAGCGCAGCGCATAACTTGTAAATTTATCCTATGCACGTTATATGAAGCGTGATTAGCGCATGCAGCTGGAGGTAGCACAAGCAAGGCATAAGATCATTGTGGCTCACAGAATTTTCCCAATTTGTGTGGGCTCCATCAGACTTTTTCCATTGGATTTTCCGACACACAAAGTTTGAGAGCAGGCTATAAAATTTTCCGACAACAAAATCCGATCGGAATGGATAGAGCACTTTCGTCACGCTGCAATGTAAAAAATGGTTTAATACAGCGCACTCTCTTCTTCTTTATAATGTGAGAAGAATGAAGTAGTTTTGCTGCTCACATTCACACAGAGTTCTCACAAACTTCTTTCTTTATTATTTATTGTGATTGCCTCAATATATTTTGATTTGTCACATCTGACCAAATTTGTTTTTTGTATTTTTTTTTGGTTTTGTATTTTTTTCAAGGCTGATGTTTTTTTTTTTTTTTAATTGGTTTTACTCCATAATATTTTTGGGTGTGTTTTGTTTGTCAAGTTACCACAACATGAATTATTATCTTGTATTATTTAATCTCAAGAAGGTTGCTTGGTGTTGGTGTCCCTTGTTAATTTCACATTATATTTTTGAAATGTACCTGAATCCTCACAAACAAACTGTCCTTTTTGAAGGAAAACACACATAGGTGAGTATAATTGAACCAAAAATTCCTTTATTAAGGGCACAGAACCAAACATAAAGAGAGGCAACGCTGGATAAACATCATAAATTGGCGAAGCCTTGGAACCCCAGGGCACACATCAATTATTTTACAGCAAAATTGGTGGCCTGAGGAGTCCATATCTAAGGGAGTGCAGTCTGGTCCAGAAGTCCCAGAGATCCTGAAAGCAGCAGATGACATCTGTGTCCCCAGGCTGTGGTACTACAAGAGGCTGCATCTTTTGTCAGACCAGACTGAACCCAGGTCATCACTCTCTGGTCTTCCTTCCACGCTTCCTTCCCGGCTCTGGCTCTAGTGTTGGAGATGTGGCAGGAGGAGGAGTAGGACCTGGAGGAGGAGAAGGAGGAGTAGGACCTGGAGGAGGAGGAGTAGGACCTGGAGGAGGAGGAGGAGGACCTGGAGGAGGAGGAGGAGGACCTGGAGGAGGAGGAGGACTATGGGTGAGGTCACAAATGTGGGTAGAACATGTTATTTGGCCCCTCAACCCCTTATTGAGAGCTTCCAAAATTAAGAACTCACACAGGAGTCGTTGGCCCTCTTCCATCTGCATCATTTTGCAGGCAGTTAGGCCAGCAAAGTCCTCTTCCACAGTGTGGGGGGTTCTCAGGGCCTCTGTAGCCTTCCAAAAGAGGCCTATGGCAACCTCCTCCAGGTTACTCCTATTTCTGCCACTTTGTCTTTGAAGGTGGAGGGTAGGGACCTGGGTATTGGGCAGCCTGCTTGGCCCGGCCACCTCCTGGCTGAGACTTCCCTGTGTATGAAAAAGGGACATCATTTTAGTTTTTGCTTCATCAATCACAATCATAAATTAGCAATCCAAACTAACATATACTGTATTTATTGGCGTATAACACTCACTTTTTCACCATGAAAATTGGGTGCAAATAGTGTATGCGTGTTATACGCCAATACTTCAATTTTAGCTGCCTCGAAGGTGACAGGGAGGGGGGCAGGATGAGCGCCATCAGATTACATACAGTGAGAATCTCCTGTTTACTTGGCGGCCTCTGTAATAGGAAGTCCCATCTCCTGGGCAGCCATTGGACCACTGTTCTGTCTATCATAGGAGATTCTCACTGTATGTAATCTGTTGACGCTCGTCCCGGCCCCCTCCCTGTCACCTCTAGGCTGCAGATGGGCATCGATTAGGCTGCATTGATGGCAATGGTGAGGCTGCTGCATTGATGTGGACTGATGAGGCTGCAGATGGAAATTGATCAGGCTGCATTGATGCCAATGGTGAGGCTGCAGATGGGCACTGACCCTTATTTTGCTTCAAAGTTCCTTATTTAAAATTTAAGTTTTTTTCCTGAAACTTCCCACTTAAAATGAATGTGCGTGTTATACACCTGTGCGTGTTATACGCCGATAAATACGGTATTTAACATCATTGATTGGACAACCAGAAATATTTAGAAGAATGCTATACCTGGCTCAAGCTGGGCTCCTCCACATGTTGCTGCCTGGAAGGCCCAGGTTGGGAGTCAGAAGCCTCAGCTGGGGGGGAAGGAAGCGTGGAATGAAGAGTGGAGAGTGCTGGCCTGGGTTCAGTCTGACCTGCCAGAAAATGCAGTCTGTCATAGTACCACAGCCTGGGGACATAAATGTCATCTGCTGCTCCTGATCTCTGGGAATCCTGGACCTTCTTGTGCTCCCTTAGATAAGTGCTCCTCAGGCCACCAATTAGGATCTTCAAATAGGTGATGTCTGCCGTGGGGATCACAGTCTTCACAAATTCCAACAAATTATCCAGTGCTGCCTTCCTCTTTGTTTGGTTCTTATAATCAGGGTGGTTTATCTGCCATAGACAGGGCAGCTCCCTGAACATATCAGTGAAGATTGGCATAAAGTCCTTATCTTTCAAGATATCCATTTTAACAGCAAGACACAACACAAGACAAACCCTAATGTCAGCCTAATGTCTTCTAAACTTGTGCAAATACAGGCCTCAATCTAGAAGCAGTATAGGCCCAATGTTAAATCTTACCTTCGCAATCACGATCGGTGCCTCCGTTACTCCTTCCTCCACTCACAGATCGTACGTACTACACACGCGTGTTACGCTTTATGGACACTGCGCATGCATGAAACTCCGCCCGCCCCTGACATTCTTTCTAGTCTATTCCCTGCCCCTTCTCGTTCGGCGCATTGGGTAAAGAGCACATGGCGGAGTCAGAGCAGGTGTCTGATAATTACACCAATGAGGAGGAGGGAGAGGAAAGCCCGGAGGCAGAAACATCCCAATCCAGAAGGAGATGATTTAAGGCATCAAATATGTCCTTTGGGGAGATGTTGGAGATGGTCGACATCCTGAAGAGGGCCGACTATGATGAGAAGTATGGGCCTTACCCCAGCCCCAATGTCAGAAAGGCCAAGATCATGGTGAAAGTGGTCAAGAGTCTGCACCAGAATTTCGGGGTATGACGATCGAAAGATCAGCTCAGGAAGTGGTGGTCGGACCTCAAATTAAGAGAGCATGAGCAGTACAGAAAGATCCGGAGAGTGCTTCAAAAAAGTAAGTAGTTGTGCTGTGTTCCTATTCTTTATGTTTATTACGTTTGTGCTGCTCCATGTGCTTTTCTTAACTGTTATCCAGATTAAAATGGCAACTTTCATATTCATGGGAACATTATTCGTTTGTATGAAACATTGTTCGTTCGGCCTAGAAAAACACCATTGTTTTGGCCATATGCATTTGCCCACACTTTTTAAGGCCTACTTGTCTGCAAATAATTTGGTTGTGTGGATGGGTTTGTAACTAGAATGAAATGCAAACTAGATTCTGTGTAAGGAGAGGACACTCAGCAGCAGTTTTCACATCTGGACGCTGGAGCACTAGTGTGGGACACAAGAACACCCTTTTATTAGGGGGCCACACACAGGGGCTCCAGTGTATACTATAGGGGTGTCTCCATCTGTGAAGCTTGTACAAAACAGATAAAGTATTGAAGCTTGACAAAGGACACTAAAAATTCTACATCTTGGAGCTCTGCCAAAATAGACAATTGTACCCCACTTCCAAGCAATGTTTCATATTCCTATTTCTGCCATGAAATATCTGTGTGCTAAGTATACTTATTTTTTTTTACATAGGGAAGAAAAGACTCGGAGGACACCCCTCATCTGAGGAGACCACAGACCCACCACCTCTGGAAGAAGGGGAAATCCACCCAAGCCAAGCAGAGCAGGAGGAGGAAGATGTGGTTGAAATTGTCACCACAACAGGTGAGTGTCTGCGACCACAAGCTCAGGTAAGAGATGGATGCCGGCATATTTATAATACATGGTGTGTTTTTCTATCTTTTTAGGTGATCGTGATGTTGTGGATCCAGGGCATTTCACCTCGGAAAGTGCACAGATCCTGATTGGGGAGATCATGGGGTGTAATAGGAACTTGGAAAACATCCTTAAAAACATCAATGATGTTCAACAAAAAATTAAGAACATCATTGATGTTTTAGGGAGAGTTTAAACCCCCTCGAAATCCCTATTTTTTGGGGGCTTTTTGTGATCTAAAATTTTTTACCATTTTTTGACATATTTGAGAAAAGCCAAATTTTGAAGAGGCACACAGGGTGTCAACAAGTGCTATCTGCCATCATGGGAGATCAATGGATGCGTTTTGGGGGTGCAACCGCTTCCTCAATAATAAAGTAGCTGTGAGGAAGGGGTTGCACAAACAAAACACATCCCTTGATCCCCCCGTGATGGCAGCTAGCACATGTTGACATTCGGCAATTGATGTGCATCTTCAAAATTTTCTACCAAATGTGAATTTTGTAAGTTCAAGATTTGTGTCTTTCTTGTTGGTTTTAAACATGCCTGTTTTATCTTAAATGGACATTTCTACTTTTTCTAATGTGATCCCAAAAATTGTTATACAACAAACATGTTGGTTTGTTTTAAAAACCTTTTCTAAATGCACATGTGATTGTGCTGGTATTAAAAAGATTGTTAATCAAGAATGTGTGGATTATTGTTTTAACGCTCCAACACTTTTGTTGTGCTCTAATTGGTGTTTTCACTGGCAATGGGGGTTATTTCTTAAGGGAAAATCCACTTTGCAGTACAAGTGCAGTTTCAAGTGCACTTGTAGTGCAAAATGTCGTTGCCTTTAGTAAGTAACACCCAACAATGCTTTGTAATGTTACACAATCACGCCATTTTCAGGACTCGCCACATTTCTGTCAGGGTCAGCTAAAAGAAACACAAGCAGTAAATGTCACCAAAGATTTTAGTAGGTATTTTGTTTTTTATTTGAAAAAGGTTTCAGACATTGTCTGGCATACTGATAGCCCCCCACCCTCAAAGTATTCAAGGTATCTTAGATGGACATCAGGGCACTCAGGGGGGGCAAGCCAGGACGGCCACTTTCAAGCGCCGTCAGGGTTGGTTCATTTTGAATTCTAGCCTCAGGCCCAACTGAGCCAGCATAGTTGGCAGAATGTTGCCGTAAAAAGTTGTGTAGAACACAGCATGCCAGGATGATATGATTCAGTTTGTACTCCGCCATGTTTATGGGTGTAAGAAATAGGCAGAACCGGCTGGCCATGATTCTAAACATGTTCTCCACCACTCTTCTGGCTCTGGCCAGCTGGTAATTAAAAACCCTCTGGTCTGGGGTGAGGGTCCTCGTCGGGAATGGCCGTATAAGATGGTCCCCCAGTGCAAACACTTCATCTGCAACGAAGACGAATGGGAGTCCTTCCACATTGTCTTCTGGAGGTGGCAAATCCAAGCTTCCATTCTGGAGATGCCTGTGGAACTCCATCTGGGCGATGACTCCACCATCGGACATCCGGCCATTCTTCCCCACGTCCACATACAGGAACTCATAAGTAGCCAACACCACTGCCAACATCACAATACTATTGAACCCCTTATAGTTGAAATAGTATGACCCCGAGTTGGGTGGTGGGATGATGTGGACGTATTTCCCATCAATTGCCCCTCAGCAGTTAGGAAAGTCCCACCGCTGGGCAAAGTGGAAGGCCACAGTCTGCCATTCCTGTGGCATGGAAGGAAACTGTGGAGTCAAACAAGAAAAAAAAATTAGTCATTTTGCACATAAACAGGGAAAGCAGATTAGACACAAACATTCTTGGCCAACATCAAGATAACATTTATTTGAGGGAGTTTTTAAAGACCAAAGTATAAGGTACACCTATCAGATTCCCCCTCCCCACCCCCTCTCATGGGCCATTTCTAACATTATGGGGGGGGACTCTTGGACAGGTAACGCTCTCCACTTCATTGAGAGATGAATGCCTAAATAATGTGTATTACTTTGGCCAGCCCCTCCTTAGTTACACTATTGGCAGCCCACTGGACAGGTAAGAAGTGTCATAATACAAAGATATAAATACACATTGTACACATTTGAGCACATTTGGACATTCTGCTATTACCTATCAAGATAATAATAGTATACAAAAACTTTTAACAGTACCATTTGAAAGTATACAGGCAGGCCCTTGCACTACATGCTTTGGGGAATTCATCCATAAATCTGACCACAAAAGAGATGGATATAGTGTGTATGGGTTTGGCAAAGTCAGCAGATAGATGATTGAGGATAGATAGATAGATAGAGTCCATGAACTCCTCCCCACCCTGTTCATGGACTGTACTTGTGTCAAGGTCAGGACCCCAACACCAAGCCCCGCACAGCACAAACTCTACGAGGAGTATGTATACACAACATGGTTAGAAAACGGTCGGCTGCTCAGAATGAAGTAACAGAATGCACTGAAGAACAGCAAGGCCTGTGAAGAGCGACCTGAAAAACAGTAACGAACGAACAAGAACACAATGACAGAGTCATGCGTCACTTGCTGCACGCACTGAAGAGCAGATACAAACCCACAAGCACAAACTGAACAGCAGAAAACGATCTGAAAACCACTAGTCTGAAAAAGTGCGAATCGTCTCTCACCAAACTTTTATTAACACGAGATTAGCAAAAGGAACCCAAAGGGTGCCGCGCTTGGTTCTGAACTGGCCTTTTCTAGTCTCGTCGTACGTGGTGTACGTCACAGCGTTCTTGGCGATTGGAAATTCCAACAACTTTGTGCAACCATGTGTACGCAAAACAAGTTTGAGCCAACATCCGTCTGAAAAAATCCATGGATTTTGTTGTCGGAATGTCCGATCAATGTCCGATCGTGTGTACTGGGCATTAGTGTGTTCATCAAGTTTTGAGGCTGTGTTATTTAACGCTGAGTTTGTTCTGGCTTTCTTTGGTGCTCTCAGAATATCAGAACTGTTGCCAAAAAACAAAAAGGGAGTTTCGGGTTTGATGAAGCTACATGTGATAGTCTATGAAGCAGGGATAAGATTGTTATTCCCGGTCTCAAAGACAGATAGGTTAGGTAAAGGTAGTTGGGTATCTCTAAACAAATGTGGGGATGGGGAGCTATGTCCATTTAGAGCTGTGGTAGATTATCTAGAAATCAGGCCATTAAGGGATGGAAATTTTTTGATCCACGCGGATGGGTCCCCCATGACTCAGTATCAATTTAAATTTATATTGAAGACATGCATGAAAAAGTTGAATTTAAATTTTTAAGTTTACATCTCATTCTTTCAGGATCGGGTAAGCTACGGTGGCTGCTAGGATGGGATTGGATGATTCAATTATCAGAAGGTTGGGTAGATGGGAGTCTCATTGTTTCCAGATTTATGTCAGACCTGATCTTTTTCTTTAATTCCAGGCAATAGAAGATATGTTTGGATCCTGGGACATTCTTTTGTTTACTGGGCCAATATAAGGGCCAAGAAGTGCTGCTATTCGTCCAATTTGTCTATGGATCCAGAAAAATTTCAAATATTATGGAAAGGAATTAGAGGTCTACAATGGTCTAATTTGTTTTTCTATCTTTCCAGGTTGATTGGGTTATGGCCAGCTCCTGATGTGTTACTTGTCCACCTAGGGGGAAACAATGTCGGTAAAATAATAACTCTGGATCTCATGTTTATGTCGAGACAGGATTTTCATAGATCAAAGTTAGCATTCCCGAATACCAGAATTATATTTTCAGAGTTAGTCCCTCATCTAATTTGGCTTCAGGAAGACAATTTAAGGAATTTTGAGAAGATTTGGAAACGTTTAAATAAATTTATGAGGAATTTTATGCCATCCATTGGAGGTTTTTGATTGAGATATAAAGAGTTAGAGGGTGGTTTCAACGGTTTATATAGATCAGATGGTGTTCATTTGTCAGAAATAGGATTAGACATATTTAATGTAGGATTACAGAATTGCATTGAATTGGCCATGGTTGTGGGGTAGGCCGGGCTTGAAATTTCAAACCCGATGTGTGGGGACTTTGGTTTTAAAATATTCTGTATGCTCGAGTCCTTTAAGACTGAGCTGTTTTAAGTTTATTGTTGAAATTAATAGATTTTATGAATTAATAAAATTATCAGAATATTGTTATTATTATCTATTGATCTGAATACACCAATAAACATGCCATGGCCAATCTTTGCCAAAAAGTAGTATCCGGGGGGGTAGGTGGGCCTGCATTTCCATGTACTAGGAAGGCTTAAGGCTTTGAGCCTGACAACCATGGGCATGCGGTCGCCCCTCCCTTTATAAAACATAGGATAGATTTAAATAATAAGATAATGGTAGGAAGTTATGCGCAGGTTAATGTATTAAGGGACAGGGCCCCTTTAAGAGGTTTTCAAATAGGTATGGGGGAGGGATTAAGGTGAACAGGCTTATTGGGTAATTCCCAGATAGTCACGTGACCCCTGTGGAATGTTCTGGAAAAGGGGCTTATTATATATAGGACACTTCTCACAGGTGTTCCCGCCAGTGCCCACTTAGTCAGTTTAGGTGCAACAAGCTCCCCACCCCCCTCCCTAGTCGCTAAGCACGTTATGTGGTCTGTCACCCTGCATAAGTGTAGGGGGGACTTTCGTTTTAAAATATTCTGTATGCTCGAGTCCTTTAAGACTGAGCTGTTTTAAGTTTATTGTTGAAATTGATGGATTTCATGAATTAATACAATTATCAGAATATTGTTATTATTATCTAATTGATCTGAATACACCAATAAATGTGCCATGGCCAATCTTTGCCAAAAAGTAGTTTGTGTTTTATTTAAATAGGTATTATACGTTTGGTATTCGGGGGTCAGAAGGATAATCTTTTCTATTTGGTAACATTCCATTTGCATCAGTCATGAGCTCAAAATTGTGTATGATTAATGACCAAAAAACTAAAACTATGTACCATTTTCATACACAGGAAAGTCTCAGCCAGGAGGTGGCTGTGGCAAGCAGCCTAACGGAATCCCAGGTTCCTCCCCTCCACCCTCCAACCAAAAGGACCAGGAAGGCGAGGAACCTGGAGGCGTCCACGACTATTTTCCTTCACCATGCTACTACGGCACTTAACACGACCCCTGGTGGCCATGAGGCATTTGGCTGTGTCACAGCAAGCAAGCTCGAACACATGGAGGAGGGCCAACGCACGATCTGTGAGGAAATCATTCTGCAGGTACTAAACAAGGGGATGAGGGGTGAACTCACAACTCAAACCCACCTGTGTGAGTTGGACCATACTCCTCCACCACCTCCAGCAACACCACCAATACCATATCCACCCAACCCACCACAGCAGCATGGAAAGAAGCGTGGAAGGAAGTGTTGAGAGTGATAGCCTGGGTTTGGTGTGGTCTGGAAAAAAACGCAGGCTGTTGTAAGCCCACAGCCTTGGGACATATATGTCATCTGCTGCTGCTCCCATTCTCTGGACCGTATTGTGCTCCCTATTAAATGGACTCCTCAGGTTACCAATTTTGACAGTCAAATAATTGATGTCTGCCCTGGGGTACAAAGGCTTCACCAATTCCAACTGTTTCTCCAGCGTTGCCTTCTTCTTTATTTTGTTATGACCCCTATTAAATTTCTAATTATTTTTTGGACAAATACTTGGCTATGTGTTTTACTTCAAAAAGGACAGTTTGTTTGTGAGTAGGCAGGTACATTTCAAAAAATACAATGTCAAATTAACAAGGGACACCAACATAGTTGTATCTTTGATGTTCAAAAATACAAGATAATAATGGTGTTGTGGTAACTTGACACACAAAACGACAAAAAAAAATTATGAAGATCACTAGAAAAAAAATATGGAGATCACTAGAAAAAAAAAGATTATTCTGGAGATCACGAGAAAAAAAAACAACAAAAACAAATATTATTTAGGAGATCGCCAGAAATAATAAAAAATATGTTTGTTAGAACTCTGTGAATATGATCACCAAAGCAACTTCAGTATTATAGCATTATAAAGAAGAGAATGCGCAACATTGAGAGATTTCATAATTTGACGCGTGACTAATGTGACATTTCCATTAAAAATGCTAGTTTTACAAGACCAAGCGCTTTCGGCTTGTACTTGATTCCAAGCATGTGTGAACTCTTGTACGCAGACTTGTGTACACACGATTGGACTTTCCAACAACAAAGTGTTGTTGGCGGAAAATTTGAGAACCTGCTGGCAAACATTTGTTTGCGGAAAGTCCGACAGCAAATGTTCAATGATAAGAGTTCCCCTTATGTGACAGAAAGACTTTCAAGTGCGAGTCCTAAGTGTGAGACAGTCCAACAATTGGCCTCCAGTGAGAGTATCTGAGAGAGACAGAGAGGAAGACACTACAGTGAGAATGCTCTCCTTCCCTAAATTTTACCCATATGTGCAGCAACATTTTGCCTCAAACCACAGCTCCAGTAGCAACATCTTCATAGTTGACCTCTACCGGAAACAATGCCTGTCTCTGCCAGAAATAATGCCTGCCTCTGCAAATGCATCCTCTGGACCACTTCCACCTTCCGGTCATATTCCTCCCCATCCTCCTTATAGGTAAAGCTACACCTCCTGCATACTTGCTGTGCTAACTATGGTGTCCAGTAGTACACCAAAGTGCAAAGTGTAGAGATAGGGTCCCTGTTAGAGAAAAAAACCACCTTAAATTGCCATGTCAGATGACCTCACCATGTACAGTAGCATACATTATTAGAAAGATGCTTCATTTTATTGTTTCAAAATACATTCTCCGACTGCCCCATCCTTTTGCCCCATCAAAACTGCCCCATCACACTGCCCATCAAAACTGCCCCATCATATTGCCCCCATCAAAATCGCCCCATGAAAATTGCCCCCATCAAAATTGCCCCATCAAAGCTGCCACCATCAAAATTGCTCCCATCAAAATTGCCCCATCCTATTGCCCCGATCAAAACTGCCCCATCAAATTGCCCAATCATACTCTCCCCATCAAAACTGCCCCATTCACTGACTCTCTAGTGGCCTATGTTACCTCTTTCTCTGGGTCTGCCTGTGTGTGTAAAAGAGTGTCAACAAACCTACCTTAAAGGGGTTGCTTTACTAAAGGAAGTTGCACTTTGCAAAGGGATTTTACCCAGAGCTTAGTGAATGAGTTTAAGCTCTGCTGATTTCCGTCATCCAATCTTTTGTAGAGCAAAATGTTGTATTATTTCTTTTTTCTTTTTTCCTTGCCTGTCATTGGGTATTCTTTACAAAGTGAAATGTTATATTTTTCAATAAGCTGGGACTGTGTGCCCCAGAGCAAAGTGAACAGCTGATATTCCTTTAGTAAATGAAAGGGGGTGTTAAAGCAAAGTTCCACCCACATTTTTAACTCCTCAGCATCCCTCACTAATAATCTGTGCACTGTAAATGAATAGGATTTTTTTTTATTTTTTCAGCACCTACTGTATATATGCTGTATTCATTTTTCACATCCGCCTCTCAGGCCACATATTTCATTTCCAGTTTGCAATGCCTCCTGGAAGATGTATGTCATCAATAGGGATGAGCCGAACACCCCCCTGTTCGGTTCGCACCAGAACATGCGAACAGGAAAAAAGTTCCTTCGAACATGCGAACACCGTTAAAGTCTATGGGACACGAACATGAATAATCAAAAGTGCTAATTTTAAAGGCTTATATGAAAGTTATTGTCATAAAAAGTGTTTGGGGACAGGGGTCCTGCCCCAGGGGACATGGATCAATGCAAAAAAAAGTTTTAAAAACGGCCGTTTTTTCAGGAGCAGTGATTTTAATAATGCTTAAAGTCAAACAATAAAAGTGTAATATCCCTTTAAATTTCGTAACTGGGGGGTGTCTATAGTATGCCTGTAAAGGGGCGCATGTTTCCTGTGTTTAGAACAGTCTGACAGCAAAATGACATTTTGAAGGAAAAAACTCATTTAAAACTACCCGCGGCTATTGCATTGCCGACAATACACATAGAAGTTCATTGATTAAAAACGGCATGGGAATTCCCCAAAGGGGAACCCCGAACCAAAATAAAAAAAAAAAAATGACGTGGGAGTCCTCCTAAATTCCATACCAGGCCCTTCAGGTCTGGTATGGATATTAAGGGGAACCCCGGCCAAAATTAAAAAAAAAAATGACATGGGGTTCCCCCTAAATTCCATACCAGACCCTTCAGGTCTGGTATGGATTTTAAGGGGAACCCCGCGCCAAAAAAAAAAAAAAAAAACGGCGTGGGGTCCCCCCAAAAATCCATACCAGACCCTTATCCGAGCACGCAACCTGGCAGGCCGCAGGAAAAGAGGGGGGGACGAGAGTGCGGCCCCCCCTCCCTCCTGAACCGTACCAGGCCACATGCCCTCAACATTGGGAGGGTGCTTTGGGGTAGCCCCCCAAAACACCTTGTCCCCATGTTGATGAGGACAAGGGCCTCATCCCCACAACCCTGGCCGGTGGTTGTGGGGGTCTGCGGGCGGGGGGCTTATCGGAATCTGGAAGCCCCCTTTAACAAGGTGACCCCCAGATCTCGGCCCCCCCCTGTGTGAAATGGTAAGGGGGTACATAAGTACCCCTACCATTTCACGAAGAAAGTGTCAAAAATGTTAAAAATGACAAGAGACAGTTTTTGACAATTCCTTTATTTAAATGCTTCTTCTTTCTTCTATCTTCCTTCATCTTCTGGTTCTTCTGGTTCTTCTGGCTCTTCTGGTTCTTCCTCCGGCGTTCTCGTCCAGCATCTCCTCTGCGGCGTCTTCTGTCTTCTTCTCCTCGGGCCGCTCCGCACCCATGGCATGGGGGGGAGGCTCCTGCTCTTCTTCTTTTCTTCTCTTCTTCTCTTCTTCATTTTCTTCTCTGGCCCGCTCCGCAATCCATGCTGGCATGGAGGGAGGCTCCCGCTGTGTGACGGCGCTCCTCGTCTGACAGTTCTTAAATAACGGGGGGGCGGGGCCACCCGGTGACCCCGCCCCCCTCTGACGCACGGTGACTTGACGGGACTTCCCTGTGGCATTCCCCGTGACGTCACAGGGAAGTCCCGTCAAGTCACCGTGCGTCAGAGGGGGGCGGGGTCACCGGGTGGCCCCGCCCCCCCCATTATTTAAGAACTGTCAGACGAGGAGCGCCGTCACACAGCGGGAGCCTCCCTCCATGCCAGCATTGATTGCGGAGCGGCCCGGAGAAGAAAAGAAGAAGAGAAGAAGAGAAGAAAAGAAGAAGAGAAGAGCGGGAGCCTCCTCCCCATGCCATGGGTGCGGAGCGGCCCGAGGAGAAGAAGATAGAAGACGCCGCGGAGGAGATGCTGGACGAGAACGCCGGAGGAAGAACCAGAAGAGCCAGAAGAACCAGAAGAACCAGAAGATGAAGGAAGATAGAAGAAAGAAGAAGCATTTAAATAAAGGAATTGTCAAAAACTGTCTCTTGTCATTTTTAACATTTTTGACACTTTTTTCGTGAAATGGTAGGGGTACTTATGTACCCCCTTACCATTTCACACGGGGGGGCCGGGATCTGGGGGTCACCTTGTTAAAGGGGGCTTCCAGATTCCGATAAGCCCCCCGCCCGCAGACCCCCACAACCACCGGCCAGGGTTGTGGGGATGAGGCCCTTGTCCTCATCAACATGGGGACAAGGTGTTTTGGGGGGCTACCCCAAAGCACCCTCCCAATGTTGAGGGCATGTGGCCTGGTACGGTTCAGGAGGGAGGGGGGGCCGCACTCTTGTCCCCCCCTCTTTTCCTGCGGCCTGCCAGGTTGCGTGCTCGGATAAGGGTCTGGTATGGATTTTTGGGGGGACCCCACGCCGTTTTTTTTTTTTTTTGGCGCGGGGTTCCCCTTAAAATCCATACCAGACCTGAATGGTCTGGTATGGAATTTAGGGGGAACCCCACGTCATTTTTTTTTTTAAAATTTTGGCCGGGGTTCCCCTTAATATCCATACCAGACCTGAAGGGCCTGGTATGGAATTTAGGGGGACTCCCACGTCATTTTTTTTTTTTAATTTTGGTTCGGGGTTCCCCTTTGGGGAATTCCCATGCCGTTTTTATCAATGAACTTCTATGTGTATTGTCGGCAATGCAATAGCCGCGGGTAGTTTTAAATGAGTTTTTTCCTTCAAAATGTCATTTTGCTGTCAGACTGTTCTAAACACAGGAAACATGCGCCCCTTTACAGGCACACTATAGCCCCCCCCCAGGTACGAAATTTAAAGGGATATTACACTTTTATTGATTGACTTTAAGCATTATTAAAATCACCGCTCCTGAAAAAACGGCCGTTTTTAAAACTTTTTTTTGCATTGATCCATGTCCCCTGGGGCAGGACCCAGGTCCCCAAACACTTTTTATGACAATAACTTGCATATTAGCCTTTAAAATTAGCACTTTTGATTTCTCCCATAGACTTTTAAAGGGTGTTCCGCGGCATTCGAATTTGCCGCGAACACCCCAAATTGTTCGCTGTTCGGTGAACTTGCGAACAGCCAATGTTCGAGTCGAACATGAGTTCGACTCGAACTCGAAGCTCATCCCTAGTCATCAATCCCAGGAGGCAATAGGCATCGCTGGGCTGTAACATCATATTATTTGCAAACCAAAAATGACGTGATGCAAGGCAGTGGCCAGCGCCATATTTAAAAAGGATAACCAGGCTTTTGTTGCATCTCAGCTTTGATTACATACAGCGCCTGGGGGACAGCTCAGCCACGCCATTACTAATGATTTATTATATAAAATGGGAAAATACACATATATATATAAGGTAAAACAATGTTTATGTTTATTCAAAAACGTTCTAGTATTAAAAGCAATGCATACATTTGCATACACTAATAGACTAAATTAACAGACCCGTTACTAATATGTAAGGAATATGTTCTACCTTTGATCTGTATCCTTTTCCACACACCTAACTATGCCTAGATATCATGAAATAATATTGTGCCTGATGTCTATACTGTAAACTTTTGGGCTGTCTGTTCTTTGCACACACCACCCCCTGATTATGAATTGCTATGTTTCTATAAAAGTCAGCCCCACCCTTTCCTGTACCATATTTTTGTTAATGCAAAACTAAGCATTTATCTATTACCTTCATTCTTAAAGTCAAGATCTGACGGCCTCACATGAAACTCCACACTATAGTGGACTCATCACATCCATCTATAATGGAAGGGGGAGGCATATGTGCAAGTGCACAGATAGCCTAACAGTATCAATCTTACAATACCTCTGGCTTGTCGAACTCTCTGCGATTGTTTATTTGGTTGCACTGGTGTAACGAACGAAGTGATTCTTCGGTCACATATGAATTGGGAACGAGGTATTATCTATCCGCCCCACAATTACTAGCCTACATGCTAATATTAATAGTTATATGTTCATGATATAAATTGCTATGAACTTATGTGAAATGATGCAACCAATGAATTTAAATACAGTTAGAATTTGCTATAATACAAACTTTGAAGCCAGATCAACTCTGTTATCTATTTTGTTGATAAAGATTTTATGTGATACTTGTAACAGCCTGCATTATGTATGTCACTCTTAGTCCTTTAAGGGTAGTTATACAAAAGAACCAGTCCTCTTTCTTCCATCCATAAGTAACCACCCACTAAGAGTACTTGTAAGTATACAAAAACCTCTAATCACGTGTTATTCTGTGATTCTCTACCCACTTTTATATACAGATGGCTCACAATGGACACTTCCCCTTTTTATGTCTAAAATTCTCAAACATTAACACTGTTCCTTTGTTTGCCTTTCTCCCGGCCCCCCCCGGGTGCGTCCGCCACTAGCGGTTGCCCGGCACGGAAAGGCCGCCCAGCATCCTTAGCTGGGCGGCACTACAGGAGGTTACCAGGGCAACACAACAACGATGCCCTTCACCTCCATATTGCCACTCCGGCGGACATGCGCAGTCCGCCGGTGAGGCTTTCCGTGCCGGTGGGAGGGGTATGCGTGACGCCGCCCCAACGTACATGCATGCGCAGTTGGGGTGGCGCCGCGCATCCCCGTCTCAGGGAGCGATTGAGGCTTTCCAGCTGACGAGAATTACCAGTCAGCTGAGCGCGATCATTGCGCCGGCTGATTGGAACTCATCATACATATAAACTGGCCCCACTCATTCCCAGCTCAGGCGTCTTACCTGCCGGATGCTGGGATGCGTGGCTGGCTAAATATGAATACTGTCTGAGAACAGGTATAAGAACTTTGCTTTTTAACCACTCAACGTGCTGGTCTCCCCTTTCTGCTCTATAGATTTGTATGTACAAGATTTCTCCTTGTCTATCATCATCTTTCTACTATTATTATGGACTTAAAATGCAATACTAAAGTTATTTATATAAGTACCCATTATCTTTCATCCATACACACACTTAAGTGTGTTTGTTATTGCACACCCCTTACTATATAGTTTTAAACACTATGATCACACAATGTTATAACTGTCAGTATACTTCAATGTGAATCATATGAATGTCTTTAAGGGGAGCTTATAGTGCAAAACGAACACAACTTTTATGAATTCATACTTTCTACCTACAATGACTGATTAGGAGCTCTGTACTGTACATGCACGTATATTTTGTAGGTGGACTATGTCCATTAACTACCAGTATAATGAACAATACATATTCCCTTCACCTTGAATGACATATAAGTAGTGTTTCACTACACATAAACTTATAAGTGGACTTTGTCCATTGGTTATTAGCAATTAATGGACATATACCAATAAAAGATTACTATTCTTCTCTTTATTAAGTAAGAACTCGCTACTCATTCAAACTATATGAACTTTTATTTATAGGACTGTTCCTCTTCGCTCCAGTATACCGCTGTGGCCCGCACGCATCCGGGGGAGGCAGGGGTAGGTAAACCTCTATATACACCACCAAAAATAAAACCAAAAAACCCAAAAAACCCTCCCCCTCCCCCTCATCTCTCCCCCTTCTCATTGGGGAAGTGTTACATATGAGATACAAGTACCCAGAGAACAGCTTTCCTTATTTATGAACACCAAATCAAACGCCATCTCTCTCGCAAGCATTTTCCGCCCCCGGTTGTAATTATCAATGTCTTTTTTGCATAAAAACCAACGGTAACATAACAGGTAAGTGATCCACGGATCATTTAACCTACAATTGGTTATTGACATATAGATTTATATGGCAATTGATCAAATATATGTTTTTTAATTAATCTAGATGAACTTTTCTTTTCAATTATGCCCCTGAAGAAGGACTGAAATAGAATGTACCCGAAACGCGTCGGACTTGAAAGGAATTCCACTATTTAAACGTCATCTGTTACCTGCCAACTGAAATAGATATCACAACCGCTTTGTACTATGTCTATTGTACATGTTTTTGTTGTCTGCAAATGTATGCATTGCTTTTAATACTAGAACGTTTTTGAATAAACATAAACATTGTTTTACCTTATATATATATGTGTATTTTCCCATTTTATATAATAACTTTTGCAAGTGCCGGAAAAATCCACTCAGGGGAACCCCCTTTTTTCCTAAAAAAGTTTTTTGGATGTGGCACGGCCCCCTTTCCCTTTTAACCTAGGTAAACCAGTCACTTCCATTTATGACTTGATTTCTTGGTAGAAAATACCATTCCCCGCTCGACTGAGTAAACCTAGATAAACGTACTCTGCTACCTTGTGGGATAACCCCCATTTCTACAACTAACCATTTTTTTCTATCTCAAGATAAATTTAACCGTTAGTAAAATTACAACCCCTTGATGTCCTCTGAAATGGAGAATGCAAGCTTTGAGAATACATTTGTGGGCCAAGACTGGGAATCACTAATGCAGAAATATTTGGACAAATTTGGAGATAATGAACGGATTGAAGCAGAGATATCTTCTCTGTTCTTCAAACTCTCCAAAAATTTAGAAAAGAAGTCGCTCTTCTTTTGGCATATTAAATCCTTCCAGGACTATATTAAAAACAACATCAACCCATTGGGTCTCCGTGTCCAGATCTTCCCCACGTTGGAGGACCTGGACACGGACTTCAAATCTACATGGGAAAACATATTACAAACATGCTCACGTAGCCTTATGGAAACGCTAATCAATGAATATACAAAAAGAATTAATGCACTAGATATAGAAATAACTAAAATTTGCGAACTTTTAAAAAAACTCAGAACACACCACTCTGTCACAAACAAGGAGAAAAAACTCAAGATTCATTTGGAATCTTTTAACAAAGACATCCTCATTAAGAAAAATCACAAATTTCAAAGAGACAAAAATGCATTCGAAACTGGGAAGGCACACAAATGGAACCAAAACAGAAATATCAATAGAAACACTAACACTATACCAAATTCTCGCTCTATCAAATCTTCACCACACAATCTCCCTCCAATCACTTCTCAAACAAAATCTACACTTGGTATAAAACGCCAATTCCAAGGCGAGCCTACACAAGACCATAAATCTAAAAAACAGGTCTCAGAAAGGACACCCTTATCTTCACATACTAATCCTGCACCCACTGACAAATCCACTAATGCATCCATATCTCACCATGCACTACAGCAATGCACTTCCTCTAAAAATCAGGACACGACAGGCCCACACGAGCCGAGCCATAACGACTCATCTTTTTTAGATCAAATACTGGCAGGCGTCAAGCCACCCCCACCCAACTTGAACACTTACACACAAATGACACTATAGGAATTTATCCTATCACACAGACACATACGGATTCTGACCTTAGCATTATCAACCTATCATCACATTCCCTATCGATGAGTAAAATATCTCTTTTGAAGAAAGGCCTTAATTTTTGCCCTAATAACAATCTAGACAAATTTGAGTTATATAAGGATCTCCAACTATTTGTCCGTAAAGTAATCCTTAAAAAACTTTACCAAAAACAAGATACCACAATAAACTATACTTCTCAAGAAAACCAAGCCTTGGACCAATTGATTGCTCTCCTGGAAGAAAGCGATACGGCTGATTTGATTGATCAAATAGATCTCGCTCAAATCTTACAATCAGTAGAACTTTTAGATACGGATGACCGGATCCGTCCAACTATGTCCAAACTAAAGAAAAAATCCGACTTATGCCCACCACCCAGTACGTGTCCGAATGCGGCAGCCTTCTTAAAACTTGTAAACAATGATTTAGACAAACTCAAAATACAAATGAAAAGACCCCTTAACTTAAGTTCGGAAGAATCAGATGCATTAACTGCCCTAGCTACCAACAAAAAAATCACTATAAAACCATCAGACAAGGGAGGCAATATAGTTGTATTAAATAATGAACACTATGTCAGCATCTGCAAGAAAATTCTCGACAATGCAGACTGGTATCGCCGAATGCCGGCCTCCATTGTCGAGAAATATAACAGAGAGTTCTACACGCTAGTGGATTCGGCATTTCTGAACAATACCATCACTAAATCAACTTGGACCTTTATAAGGAACAATTTTCCCAGAATTCCGACGTTTTATACACTCCCAAAAGTACATAAAAACCTAACAGACCCTCCAGGTAGGCCTATTATTTCAGGCATTGGTTCGATCAGCGATAATGCTAGTAAACTAGTCGATGAACACTTAAGACCATTCGTAATTTCTTTGACATCTTACATTAGGGATACAAGCCACCTTCTACAAATCTTGGATCAACTATATATACCAGATCAATCATTTTTAGTCACAATCGACGTAGAGACACTCTATAGCTCCATTCCACATGATCGTGGACTAGCGGCAATCAGACACATACTTCAACAGAACCCTAACTCAGATCCTGTTTATAATGATTTCGTTGTCGCACTGCTCGAGTACATCCTCACCCACAACGTTTTTTCTTTTGATGGCTCCCACTACCTCCAGGTGCAGGGGGTTGCGATGGGGACATGCTGTGCCCCATCGTATGCCAACCTGTACCTAGGGGAGTGGGAGAAAACTTTTTTGTCGGACGATAATTTCTCCCAATATACCAACCACATTGTGGGTTGGTATCGATACATAGACGACATTTTGATCATCTGGAACGGTCCCTTGGATGTACTCGAGCAGTGCGTACTAAGAATGAATAAAAACGATTTCAATCTGACATTTACTATGTCTTCCGATACAAACCGGATAACCTTCTTAGATCTAGAAATCTACAAAAATGAACGAGGTGGACTGTCTAGTAAACTATTCAGGAAAACCACCTCAGGAAATACTATATTACATGCAGCGAGTTTTCACCCCCAACCTCTTATTGATTCGATACCTTATTCACAGTATCTTAGAATCAAACGTAATTGTACAGACAATGACACATTCATAAGGGAAGCTGCCAACTTAAGAGACAGACTATTGGCACGAGGATATACACGTACGTCTTTGAAAAAATCCTTTAAGAGAGTATTGGATAAACCTAAGAGTACACTTTTCCAGACCTCTAAACCTAAAGATACCAACTCATTACGTATTATAACAACGTATAACCAACAACACCGCAAAATTAGAAAAATAGTCGAAAAATATTGGCACTTACTAACTCTTGACCCTTCCCTAGGTCATTTGATACCAAATAAACCCCAGTTTACGTTTAGGAGAGCAACATCCATCGGTGACAAAATGGTGAGCAGTGAATTAAAAAATGAATCAACTAAAACACACTGTAAATACAGAGGAACATTCATATGTGGCTCGTGCCGATATTGTGGATACATGTTGACACAAAAGAACCCCACCCTCCCCAATGGCAAAAAACTATTTCCAAAGCATTTCGCAAACTGCAGAACCACTGGAGTCGTTTACCTTCTCCAGTGCGACTGCGGTTGTTTCTATATAGGTAAAACCAAAATGGAGTTTTGGAAAAGAGCATACAGACATATTTTGTCAATGCAAACTTCTGATCCTGATCTCCCCCTGGGTCGCCATGTTGCCCTGGTACACGGGGGCAAATTCCCCAAAATTAAATTTCTAATTCTGGATCGGGTGCACCCTAGCCCTAGGGGGGGCGACTGGAATAAAACCCTACTCCAGAGGGAATTAAAATGGATTTATTCGCTGAAGGCTACTCTACCCCCAGGCCTCAATGATGCCATGTGTTTTAAACCATTCCTCGAAGGCTCCAACTCCGGTGGAATGGAGAAATGAAACACTAATAGACTAAATTAACAGACCCGTTACTAACATGTAAGGAATATGTTCTACCTTTGATCTGTATCCTTTTCCACACCCCTAACTATGCCTAGATATCATGAAATAATATTGTGCCTGATGTCTATACTGTAAATTTTTGGGCTGTCTGTTCTTTGCACACACCACCCCCTGATTATGAATTGCTATGTTTCTATAAAAGTCAGCCCCACCCTTTCCTGTACCATATTTTTGTTAATGCAAAACTAAGCATTTATCTATTACCTTCATTCTTAAAGTCAAGATCTGACGGCCTCACATGAAACTCCACACTATAGTGGACTCATCACATCCATCTATAATGGAAGGGGGAGGCATATGTGCAAGTGCACAGATAGCCTAACAGTATCAATCTTACAATACCTCTGGCTTGTCGAACTCTCTGCGATTGTTTATTTGGTTGCACTGGTGTAACGAACGAAGTGATTCTTCGGTCACATATGAATTGGGAACGAGGTATTATCTATCCGCCCCACAATTACTAGCCTACATGCTAATATTAATAGTTATATGTTCATGATATAAATTGCTATGAACTTATCTGAAATGATGCAACCAATGAATTTAAATACAGTTAGAATTTGCTATAATACAAACTTTGAAGCCAGATCAACTCTGTTATCTATTTTGTTGATAAAGATTTTATGTGATACTTGTAACAGCCTGCATTATGTATGTCACTCTTAGTCCTTTAAGGGTAGTTATACAAAAGAACCAGTCCTCTTTCTTCCATCCATAAGTAACCACCCACTAAGAGTACTTGTAAGTATACAAAAACCTGTAATCATGTGTTATTCTGTGATTCTCTACCCACTTTTATATACAGATGGCTCACAATGGACACTTCCCCTTTTTATGTCTAAAATTCTCAAACATTAACACTGTTCCTTTGTTTGCCTTTCTCCCGGCCCCCCCCGGGTGCGTCCGCCACTAGCGGTTGCCCGGCACGGAAAGGCCGCCCAGCATCCTTAGCTGGGCGGCACTACAGGAGGTTACCAGGGCAACACAACAACTATGCCCTTCACCTCCATATTGCCACTCCGGCGGACATGCGCAGTCCGCCGGTGAGGCTTTCCGTGCTGGTGGGAGGGGTATGCGTGACGCCGCCCCAATGTAACTGCGCTCGCGCATGCGCGGTAGGGGCGGCGCCGCGCATCCCCGTCTCAGGGAGCGATTGAGGCTTTCCAGCTGACGAGAATTACCAGTCAGCTGAGCGCGATCATTGCGCCGGCTGATTGGAACTCGTCATACATATAAACTGGCCCCACTCATTCCCAGCTCAGGCGTCTTACCTGCCGGATGCTGGGATGCGTGGCTGGCTAAATATGAATACTGTCTGAGAACAGGTATAAGAACTTTGCTTTTTAACCACTCAACGTGCTGGTCTCCCCTTTCTGCTCTATAGATTTGTATGTACAAGATTTCTCCTTGTCTATCATCATCTTTCTACTATTATTATGGACTTAAAATGCAATACTAAAGTTATTTATATAAGTACCCATTATCTTTCATCCATACACACACTTAAGTGTGTGTGGGTACATGTGTACATGCATGCTTGCATGTGCATATATGCATATAGTCCTTTTTTTATTCATTAGCTTTTGTTTGTTATTGCACACCCCTTACTATATAGTTTTAAACACTATGATCACACAATGTTATAACTGTCAGTATACTTCAATGTGAATCATATGAATGTCTTTAAGGGGAGCTTATAGTGCAAAACGAACACAACTTTTATGAATTCATACTTTCTACCTACAATGACTGATTAGGAGCTCTGTACTGTACATGCATGTATATTTTGTAGGTGGACTATGTCCATTAACTACCAGTATAATGAACAATACATATTCCCTTCACCTTGAATGACATATAAGTAGTGTTTCACTACACATAAACTTATAAGTGGACTTTGTCCATTGGCTATTAGCAATTAATGGACATATACCAATAAAAGATTACTATTGTTCTCTTTATTAAGTAAGAACTCGCTACTCATTCAAACTATATGAACTTTTATTTATAGGACTGTTCCTCTTCGCTCCAGTATACCGCTGTGGCCCGCACGCATCCGGGGGAGGCAGGGGTAGGTAAACCTCTATATACACCACCAAAAATAAAACCAAAAAACCCCAAAAACCCTCCCCCTCCCCCTCATCTCTCCCCCTTCTCATTGGGGAAGTGTTACATATGAGATACAAGTACCCAGAGAACAGCTTTCCTTATTTATGAACACCAAATCAAACGCCATCTCTTTCGCAAGCATTTTCCGCCCCCGGTTGTAATTATCAATGTCTTTTTTGCATAAAAACCAACGGTAACATAACAGGTAAGTGATCCACGGATCATTTAACCTACAATTGTTATTGACATATAGATTTATATGGCAATTGATCAAATATATGTTTTTTAATTAATCTAGATGAACTTTTCTTTTCAATTATGCCCCTGAAGAAGGACTGAAATAGAATGTAACCGAAACGCGTCGGGCTTGAAAGGAATTCCACTATTTAAACGTCATCTGTTACCTGCCAACTGAAATAGATATCACAACGCTTTGTACTATGTCTATTGTACATGTTTTTGTTGTCTGCAAATGTATGCATTGCTTTTAATACTAGAACGTTTTTGAATAAATATAAACATTGTTTTACCTTATATATACATGTGTATTTTCCCATTTTATATAATAACTTTTGCAAGTGCCGGAAAAATCCACTCAGGGGAACCCCCTTTTTTCCTAAAAAAGTTTTTTGGATGTGGCACGGCCCCCTTTCCCTTTTAACCTAGGTAAACCAGTCACTTCCCTTTATGACTTACTAATGATTTATAATAGAGGAATATGATGGGGCAGTTTTGATGGGGAGAGTATGATTGGGCAATTTGATGGGGCAGTTTTGATCGGGGCAATAGGATGGGGCAATTTTGATGGGAGCAATTTTGATGGTGGCAGCTTTGATGGGGCAATTTTGATGGGGGCAATTTTCATGGGGCGATTTTGATGGGGGCAATATGATGGGGCAGTTTTGATGGGCAGTGTGATGGGGCAGTTTTGATGGGGGCAAAAGGATGGGGCAGTTTTGATGGAGCAGTATGATGGGGCAATTTTGATGGTGGCAATATGATGGGGCAATTTGATGGGGCAGTTTTGATGGGGCAATAGGATGGGACAATTTTGATGGTGGCAGTATGATGGGGCAGTTTTGATGGGGGCAATATGATGGTGGAAGTATGATGGGGCAATTTGGATGGGGGCAGTATAATGGGGGAATTTTGATGGTGGCAGTATGATGGTGGTAATATAATGGGGGCAATGTGATGGGGCAATTTTGATGGGGCAATAGGATGGGGCAGTTTTGATGGGACAATTTTGATGGTGGCAGTATGATGGAGCAGTTTTGATGGGGGCAATTTTAATGGTGGCAGTATGATAGGGCAATTTGGATGGGGCAGTATAATGGGGCAATATTGATGGTGGCAGTATGATGGGGGTAATATAATGGGGCAATATGATGGGGCAATTTTGATGGTGGCAGTATAATGGGGCAGTTTTGATGGGGCAATTTTGATGGTGGCAGCATGATGGGGTAGTTTTGATGGGGTCATTTTGATGGTGGCAGTATGATGGGGCAGTTTTTATGGGGCAATTTTGATGGTGGCAGCATGATGGGGTAGTTTTGATGGGGTCATTTTGATGGTGGCAGTATGATGGGGCAGTTTTTATGGGGCAGTATGATGGGGCAATTTTGATGGTGGCTGCATGATGGGGCAGTTTTGATGGGGGCAATTTTGATCATGGCAGTATGATGGTGGCAGTATGATGGGGCAATTTTGATGGGGCAATTTGATGGGGCAGTTTTGATGGGCAGTATGATGGGGCAGTTTTGAATGGGCAATTTTGATGGTGGCAGTATGATGGGGCAATTTTGATGGGGCAATTTGATGGGGCAGTGTGCTGGGGCAGTATGATTGGGGAAATTTTGATGGGGCAATAGGATGGGGCAGTTTTTATGGGGCAATTTTGATGGTGGCAATATGATGGGGCAATGTGATGGGGCTATTTTGATTGGGGCCATATGATGGTGGCAGTATGATGCGGCAATTTTGATGGGGCAGTGTAATGGGGCAATTTTGATGGTGGCAGTATGATGGTGGCAAAATAATGGGGGCAATTTTAATGAGGGCAATATGATGGGGCAATTTTGATGGGGCAGTTTTGATGGGGCAATTTTGATGGTGGAAGTATGATGGGACAGTTGTGATGGGGCAATTTTGATGGTGGCAGTATGATGGGGCAATTTTGATGGGGACAATATGATGGCCCAGTTTTGATGGGGGCAATTTTATGGGGCAGTTTTGATAGGGCAATAGGATGGAGCAGTTTTTATGGGGAAGTTTTGATGGTGGAAATATGGTGGGGCAATTTTGATTGTGGCAGTATGATGGAGCAATTTTGATGGGGCAATTTGATGTGGAAATTTTGATGGTGGCAGCATGACGTGGCAATTTTGATGGGGGGAGTATAATGTACTTTTTTCCCCTGAGAATAGGGGGAAAATTGCAGGTGAGTGTTATACGCCAACAGCGTACCTCGGAGGGGAAGGAGGGGGACGAGTGCTGCCGGAAATCACTGAGCTGTCATCTCCACTTGGCTCGGCAGTATCTAATACACTGTGACAATAAAGGCACGTAGCAATATTGAGAAGAAGTGTTCAGCCCCAATTCACTCAGAAAATGGTGACCATTGTCGTCTCAAGCTGGCCATACACTGATCGGACTTCTTTAAAGAGACCAAGTGGAGGTGAAACAAACAAAATAAATCAATCGAATAATACAAACATATGCAATAAATAAATTGAATATTGAAAATAAGTGTCCATATGCATCAATAGTGCATTGTGAAATATAAATTTTAAAATAAAAATATGAAAATAAAATGTCCATATACACCAATACTGCAAGAAATAGTGTCCTTTAAAATTGTGTACACAATTGATAAGTGTGTGGAGGAATGGGTAAATTTGGGCAATGAGGACCACAACAGGTAGGGATTCCGGGTGACTACCTTCGCCCTTTAATGCCACAACTGACAAAAAGGGGTCTCAACCTGGAAGTGAAGCTCTATATATGAAAACCCTTACGAGAGCTGGTGGACCCCCTAAAGAGCAGGGTCATAAAATCAGACAGATTAAGCCCTCTGCGTGGATCCTCCAATGTCTCTGACCCTTCGATTGCCTCAGATGGTTGGTAGAGAATTCGCCACAATGCGATGATACACTCATCAGATGGATGTCCACAATCTGGAAAAAACACACTCAGGTTGCACTCGCTCTCTCAATGTCAGCTTTGGACTCTATGCTCCATGTTCCGTGTATACTCCGGCACCCTTCACAAGTCTCCAGGTCACTATCCCAAGATGAGGTCTCCTCAGACGTCTGAGACCTCCCCTGGCATCTGCCCTACATTCTCTGGCTGTGCATCTCATTGATAACATGCTGTTGGATACTTTTGTCAGCTGACCAGCCAGGTAGAGTGAAGGGGAGGAGCCAGGGGAGGTCTCAGACAACTGAGGAGACCCCATCTGGTGACCTAGCATTCAACCATCTCAGTTGGCCTTTTATGTTCGCAATCTTATCAAAATATGGTTTCTCTGGCCCCTTTATTCAAGCCCTTCAGGCTCTATACTCAAATCCTACTACTCAGGTTCAGCTCTCCTCCCATCTATTGCCAACATTTTTCCTTAGCAATGGTACGAGGCAAGGCTGCCCTTTGTCACCTTTACTTTTCATCCTCAGCTTAGAACCCCTGACAGAAGCCATACGTGATTGCTCTACTGTTGAAGGTGTACAATTATGCCAGTTCAGATAATGTCATCATATTCCACCTTGTACCAGGCTAATTTCCCTTCTCCTTTTCATGGAAATTAATCGCTTATTGACCCATTGGACCCCCCTCCCACTTTCCCTTCTGTGATTTATTAATGTCCTCAATACTTCCTAAACTGCTGTATCTGTTTGAGACGCTCCCAGTGTCGATCCCTATGTCGCAATTAAAAGCTCTTCAGAGTAGAAATTTCCAATTCATCTGGAACAATGCCTCCCACTGGGTGGCCGGGTCAGTGGTCATGGCTTGTAAAACTAGGGGGGGGGGGCTAGCTCCAGAATACTATTATGCCTCACACTTAAGAGCACTCACCTCCTGGACTGCTAGGAGGGCGTCGAGTAGGTGGGCGGAGATTGAAATTAGTGTTAACCCACCGGTACACCCATGTTATATGCTCTGGCCATCTAATGACGAACAGATGCCCAAACTGAGAGGTATATGCCTAGCCCCGATGCTTTTTACCTTGTCAGTATGGAAGAGATGCTCTGAGCATTACTCTCTATCCTTCCCATGGCCACCACTTTTTAATGTCCTCTTCAATCCAGACATCCAAGATAGTTTATCTTACAAACATATGTTACCTTGGACTCAGGCAGGGATTTTTCAGTTGCGCCATCTTGTCAATCTGGTGACGCGATATCTTTTGACCTTCTCTGACTTGCAAAAACAACACCAATTTCCCAAGACACTTTTCTATTCTTACCTGCAGATCAGACACTTCTTCTCCACCAGATCTCCTTCCCTATCCCTAGAGAAACCAACGGAATTTGAAACTCTATGCGCCAAGGGTCTTTAGGAACCCCAATTAATATTCACCATTTACAAAATCTTACATGAAGCCTCCCCCTTAAAGGTAGATAGTCATTATTTCATGAGGAAGTGGTCTCAGATCCTTCAGCATGACATCTCCTTGTTGGATTGGGGGAGTATCTGGGAGTCCACCTCCAAAATCTCCGGCTGTGTGACCCATAAGGAAACTGCGTATAAAGTTCTACTTTTTTGGTATAGGACCCCAGAACTCTTACATGCCCGTAATCCGATAACCTCAAAACAATGCTGGAAATGTAATAATGCGGTGGGCTCACATTACCATATTTTCTGGGAATGCCCCTCAGTTAATCAGTTTTGGGTCCAGATCCAAACGCTTCTGGAAAAGTTGCTAGAGATTCCCATCCCTTTAAATCCTATGCATTATCTACTAGTTCTCTCTTTCCCAAATATCCCTAAAGCTAAACGGAGACTCGTGTTCTTTATATTATTAGCTGCTAAACGAGGCTTTGACTCTCTACTTCTCCCCCTACAATCCCACAATTTTTCTCTTTTATGGCTGATATACGTAGGATGGAACATATGACTGCTTTAGTTGATGGTTCAGTACAGAAGTTTTCTAAAATATGGCAGATATGGGATGAATCCGACTATTGTTCTGACACAAATAGTCTAAGTTAGGGGATAATTGACACCTATGTTCCTTTTTGCTATGCCTCCAATGTTGACGTAAGCTGTCCCCCCCGTTGGTATGGTGCGTTACTAGTGAAGGTTTGAACCCTTGTTTATGAATATTCTATGTCAACTTAGGCCGCAATTTCGTTCTTATTGGTATTCTTATGGTTTCTTTTTCTTATTTGTTATAAATGACAGTGTGTATCTGTACTATTCACAGAGTTTGTATTCTGTGTGTTACTTTGTATGCTTTACAAAAATTCTTTAAATAAACAATTTAAAAAAAAAAAAGAAAGAACAGGTGAGGGTAAAGTGTCATACAAGTAGGTGTGTGCCTGTGTGTGTGTGTGTGTGTGTGTGTGTGTGTGTGTGTGTGTGTGTGTGTGTGTGTGTGTAGCAAAAGTGTCTCTGTGTAAGTCTAATCAATTTAAGAACTGTCTCTCCAGAACAGAAATAAATGAACTGATTAATTCAAACTGTGCTGTCTTGAATCAAAGAAATAACTGAAGCGATTCCATCAAACTACGCTGTGATGAATTGTGCCATTTCAATTTATTCAAGTCTATCTGTAATAACTGGAAAAAGATTAAAACCCTTTAATGAATAACCAATAATGTGAGTTCAATAAATAGCATTAAAAACAAACCACCCTTATAATCTATATTGTTGATACTATATTGTTCGAAATAGGATAATAGAATAGAATAGCTAAAGATGTGAACCCAGAGCAAGACCACTTGATCCAATGGCACTTGGTTGGTAGGTGGTAAGTATGTAAATTTCCTTAAAATGTCTTATATTATATGGGTCAATTAATTAATGTAAGGTAGCACAGCAGTAGCTATGACAGTTTGATTAAGTGTGAATAATATTTTTATACAAAAACACAAGGAAACTTAACCCTTTTTTGAAAAAAAAAAACTCAGTTGAATTAGCAAATAAAATTATTACAGCACAGCATTTTAAGATTATTAATTTGATGGATTTGGTTTATTAAAAACTCATTAAACAAAGTTAGTCTTAATGGAAAGGGTACACTGGCAAAAAGTCATTAAATATATGTATTTAATATATTTTCAGTATGAAGGGAAATGAAAATATAATTATACTATAATATGTATTTAATGCTTATTCTGTTATTCTAAGAAAACAGCAATAAAATGCATTATTGTATTTTTTACATTTGCTGTTAAGGGAGCTATTCAACAACTAAAAAAATTGTTAATAGATATCATTCCGTAGGATTAGGTAGTGAAAATGAGGTCATTGTTTTACCATTATAGAATTAGCTTTGCTGTTTCAATGTGAATGCTGGAAAATCTGCGAATTCAGAGTTTTTGGCACAATTATATTTATGCACACAACATTGTTTTGAACTAGTGTTGAAAAAAGCAAGGGGCAGATTCTCTATTTCATGTTTTTTTTGCTCCATTTTTATTGCACTGTGTGCAAAAATGGTGCTGATGTATTCATTTTGAAATGGTGCAAAAAGATTTATAGGATTCATATTTTAAAGGTGTAAGTGATATTTTAATCTCTCTAGTTACTGTTGTCTTTTAGCAGGTCCCACTACATTACATGACTCTGAGTAGCTAGAAACAACTGTAGGCACTTCTATATAGTAATATTAATTATAAGAATGAGCATCAAGATCCCAATAACCCTATTATTTCTTACATTATTGTTCCTGTTCCAATTTGTATGACCCTACCAAAAACATTACAGTTAATTATGATGGTAAGTTAAAATGATTCCTGTCACACTAAGGTTACCTACAAGCTGTCCAAGGCCATTGCCAGGACAGACTATGGCACACCAATATATCATTTGTAGTTTAATTTTGATCCAGGGAATATCTGATTGCCTCTTGGGGGATCGGGAAGGAATTTTTTCCCCTGCTGGAGCAAATTGGTACATATTTTTCTGTTTTTTTTTGCCTTCTTCTGGATCAACTGTGAGTATAGGATTATGTATATAGGATAGTAATATTTTTTTTACCCTTCTGTTGGTTGACCTGGATGAACTTGTGTTTTTTTTTTCAACCAGACTATCTATGTAACTATGTAACCTGACACAAATATGGGCAATTCAGGCTAAGCATATATTTAAAAAATGCATACATGTAGGTTACCGTCAGTGAACCACATGTCTGTATTGAGAATATGGTAGCTTGCTGACTTTCAAAGATCAACAGATATCTGTACTTCACTTACAAGACACAAAAGTAGAACCCCATTTACTTTAATGGAGATTTCAGGCTTACAGATGATAGTTTACTGGTCTTTTTATGGTTGCTTTCTTAGATTTCTTAGATGTGTGAACTCTAGATGAAGAAATTTAAAAGTGTATGTCCAGCCAAAACTTTTTCTTGGATAGAGCTGGGAAGGGACAGAATCCTTGTCAGGTTGTTATTGCTATCCAAGGCTCCCATTAGAAAGACTTCCCCCATTTTCCCTTTTTGCTGACAATGTCAATGTCAACCGCAACAAAGACAGAAATAAATATATAAAAAGTGCAGCACTCACAAACCCATAACTAAAATGATAACAATAAATAGTAATGAAAAATAATCCTTTGAATCACCAAGCTCTTACCCTCAATGTCTCACATCCAAGTACTAACCAGGCCCAACCCTGCTTAGCTTCGAGATCAGACAAGATCAGGCACATTCAAGATGGGGTGGCTACAGGCGTTACCCATGATGACTATTGTTAACAGCATTATGTGTAAACCAATGCTTTGCATAAACTGTGATATCGTGGTAAAATACAAAAACATAAATCAACAAAGTGCTTAAATCCAATGTAGCAGAGCGTCCCAGAAAGAAAGTCTTGTTTGGGGTTTACACATCTCCCAGGCTCCTCTCATACACATTTATGGTTCTCTTATTCATGGTCCAGTTTGGGTCTTGGTCCTCTCCCCCAAGTAAATTTATACTTACCTGAGACAGACAGCCAGTTCTCTCTACCTGGGTATCATACAAGTCCTGTCTGTGAGAGCTAAAGATGTTGGTAAAAGATAACAATCTGTGTACGTGGAAGCTGGAAAGCTGTAAGCCTATTAGTTAGGACCTGCATTTTTGTATAGTTAGTGCCAAGACACGGCTAGGTTTTTGTTTTGCTATCTATCTTCTGTTTGTTTTCTGAGTCACTGTACAGTACCTGTTAATAGACTTGTATAAAGCACAAATAAACACTGCACTGTTTTGTCACTACCCCACTGGATTTGGTATCTGTGTCTGAGAGACTGCTTACCCCAGGAAGCTTTGTACCTGATACCTGTTCCCCGCTCACACCAAAAATTCATATAGCGGCATATACAACAGAAAATACAGTAAAACAGGATAAAAAAGAGCCCCACAAGCCATGATGAGAAAATAGGATGAGTTCCTCAGGTCATCACCAACAAACACTTGTAAGGTCTCCCAGGTGGCATTGATCACACACAAGGCTTACCAAATAATGCGACCTTCCATATAAGAGTGGTCACATGTGCACAGTAAAATTCCCCAAGGTAAAGGACGCTCTCTCCAGCTTCCACTCATCCACAGAGACAACAGGCATTTTGCTGTCAGTTGTCACCATATACATCCACAACTTGCAGGGAACCGTTGCACCACTGTGAATTAGCTTAGCAGGACCGATGCACATATGATAAAAGTGACACTCCACATATCGTACAACCACCCATACAAGTCTAAGCCCTTACAAATGTCCAGAAGTAACCCAGCATATCACATGGTACACCTGGTGACAGATCATGCTGCTGCACAGGCCCTCAGCCGCGCGAGAGGCGCATTATGGGAGAATGTCATATGACATCCTCCCAGAACAACCGTGATCCCTCTCAGTGGCAGGAAAGTGTTAAAGACAGAAATAAGATTTTTTTCTTTAGTAGAGACAATGGCTGAAACCCTGTCAATCTTGCAAACCTGACCTGTTAGTGGGTCCTGAGGAGAAGAGTTGAGAACCACTGGTGTACAGTATATGGATGACATTTGTCCATGTCCTCAATGTTTCCTGAGATCAGATCTTAACAATGGGTTGGGAAGAACTGGCATGATACCTTAAGCCAGGTACACACTACAGTTTTTTTTTGTGCAGCCCCGCGGGTTGCATAAAAAAAAACTGACAGCTCTGGTCACAAAAACTGTACTAACCATGTGAGGTTAGTTCAGCGATCTCCTCCGCTGAGCTGTTGTGTTCTGACCGGGAGACCCCCCTCCACCAGAACACTCCAATCAGCTCTCTCTGCCATCGGCTGAGAGTGCTGATCAGGAGTTGGTTGGCTGCTGGTTTTCCAGTATGTACGTTAAGACAAAAGCCAGCCGAACATACACACGGGCAGAATGCAGAATGTCAGACGCATTTTTTGAACCAGCAAATGTCTCCTGACATTCTGCCCATGTGTACAGGGCTTTATAGGTAGAAGCTGTTCAACCTTGTTTTATGCCTGCCAAAGAAGGTCAAAATTTTATCAGCAGGCTTTATTTGCAGGCACTTTCCTCCTTAATGTAGTTTTGGTGGTAAAACCCAAAGACTATTAATTGTGGCTAGTTTCAGCAGAGTTCAGGTCTCTAATTGCCATATTAGGTGTACTTGCATAAGGCTGATGTGCTATTTCTTCAGTGATTAGTCCATTTTCTGGGACAACAGAGAGATAAAGTTTATATGACTGAAAACTTGTTATCAAAAAAGATATGACTCAGAGGTTGTAAATACAGCAGTTACCTTCACATGACTAGTGTCTAACATTTCACGGTTAATACAAAAGAAGAAGCACTGCAAAAAAATATAATAAAAGTTGCTTCAAATTCTTTAGTATTGCTAGTAGTAATTTAGGTGAATTCTTATGCCCCGTACACATGGTCGGATTTTCCGACGGAAAATGTGCAATCGGAGCTTGTTGTCAGAAATTCTGACCGTGTGTGGGCTCCATCGGACTTTTTCCATCAGATTTTCCGACACACAAAGTTTGAAAGCAGGCTATAAAATTTTCCGACAACAAAACCTGATCGCGTCAATTCCGACCGTGTGTGGACAATTCCGACGCACAAAGTGCCATGCATGCTCAGAAGAAATTCCGAGACGGAACAGCTCGGTCTGGTAAAATTAGCGTTCGGAATGGATAGAGCACTTTCATCAGGCTGCAATGTTTAAAATTGTTTAATACAGCGCACTCTCTTCTTCTTTATAATGCTAGAAGAATGAAGTAGTAAACTTATTTCTTTATTATTTATCGTGATTCCCTCAATATATTTTTATTTGTCACATCTGACCAAAAATCTTTTTTTTTTTTGTTTTGTAATTTTTTCAAGGCTGATTTTTTTTTTTTTTGTTGGGTTTGTATTTGTTTCAAGGCTGAGTTCTATTTATTTATTTATTTTTTTTACTCCAGAATATTTTTGTGTGTGTTTTGTGTGTCAAGTTACCACAACACCATTATTATCATGTATTATTTAATATCAAGGAAATTGTTTAGTGTTGGTGTCCCTTGTTAATTTCACATTGGATTTTTGAAATGTACCTGCCTACTCACAAAAAAACTGTCCTTTTTGAATGGAAACACACATAGGCAAGTATAACTGAACCAAAAATTGCTTTATTAAGGGCTAGAACCAAACAAAGAGGGAGGCAACGCTGGATAAATATCATAAATTGGGGTGCGTGGCCGGACGAGCTACAGGGAGGACGTGTGGATGTTGTGCTCCATCTAGACAACTAGAACCCATTGCCATCCTTGACCCATTCCACCTCGGAGAAACACCATCTTTCAAACAAAAGTGTCTGGGCCCCCTCCACTACAGTTCCTGCCGGGTCTTGACTGAATTTGGCCACATCTGGCTTCTTTGGGCCTGCTGCCCGTCCCGAGTCACGGACGCCCACCGCCATATTGGGGCCTACAGCCCGCCCGGAGCCTGCCACTCATCATCCCTGCGGACCGAGGAACTAATAGGAGCTCCAACCAGAGTGCCCACACAGCGGAGGAGAGTCGTCTGGGGTCCCCTTCTTTTACCTCCGGTTCCCCACAGCATACCACCATCTTGCGGCCTGCCGATCGGACCTCTCCTGCCCTATGGACACTGTGAGTAGCAAGGCGATCGCCTAATCCTCCCTCCGCTGCTGCCCCTAACAGTGATTGAGCATTAAATTACCTCCAGGGCCCCGAATCCTATACCCTATAGTGACGCCCTGGGCCTGCAAAGAGCGGAACTCGCCCGACCGGCCCCAGCCACTAGGAAAGTCCGCGGCTTCGGCCTAGTCTTGGAGGCCGGCGGCCATCTTGGTACTCCAAGTACCCCCTCAGTCTATTTACTTTAATCCACTGATTATACAGCTCCCGCTCCTGCAGACATCATACTTACTAGGTCTCTTAGCCCTCTCTAACAAATACTTAATGTGATCACCTCCAGCACGGCGTGCAGGATAGTGGACACGTAAGAGGAGAGCCCTGGTCCCCGTCTCCCTACTAGATGCTCCTACAAAGATAACGGATCCTCATTAACCCCAGGAGCGATACAACAGACTGCCTGATCCTCCCTGACACTGCATGGGGAAGATTGGCTTCCAGAAAGCAATATATAGAGGCTTTATCCCACTGCCACCATCGCGGCCTTCCCATAACATGAAGCGCTTTCTATATAAACAGCGATCCCCGGCCTCAAACGAACAGTTGGGGCCATCGGACACTGCTGATTCCCACGTACTGCCGGAAAATATGGTCCAGGACGACAATAGATCCCAACTATCCCAACACTCTCTCCCACCCAACCATCCTACAGATGTCATGACAGTAGCTGTTCTTGATACAAACTTGAACTCATTACTGCACGACCTGACCCGCAGCATCGCCAAAGAGGTGGGTAAAATAGCACACGAGTTACGTGGTGAAATTGACCAATTGGGAGAACGCACCAACACATTGGAGAATAAATTTGATGAACTGACTCAATATGTACATGTTCTCGAAGAGGACAACTCCTGCTTGAAACATACAGTCTCCCAACTCCAGCTTCAACAGGAAGACTTGGAAAACCGTGAAAGACGTCAGAACCTGAGGATTAGAGGAATCCCTGAGGTGGTGAGTGACAAGGAGCTACGTTCCTACCTTTTAGGCCTGTTTGTCACTTTGGCCCCACATATCCCGGACATAGACTGGCGCATGTACAGGGCGCACAGATCCCTGGCCCCAAAACCTTCTCCTAATGCTAATCCCAGGGATGTTATTATCCATTTCCACTATTACGAAAGCAAAGAAACCCTCACATCTGCAACACGCAACAAGTCACGCATTGACTTTAAACAACACAAGATTAAGATATTCAACGACCTTTCCCCAATTACTCTGGCCAAAAGGCGCAGTTTCCGACCTGTCACTACACATCTACAAAATCATCAGGTTCCTTACCACTGGGGATTCCCCTTTCGCTTATCCGTTTCTAAAGATGGCGTTCAACATTCCCTGAGAGATCTCTACGAAAGTGAAGCTTTCAACCGCAGCTTAGGCCTTCCACCTCTGCCTGAGGAAGATTTCCCACTCCAAGCTCCGAACCCCAAACCACTCACCACACCAGCCAAAATCTGGACCCCAGTTCAACGAAGATCCCAGAAGACCTTTTCTACTCCACAATGAGCCAATAACCACAGATATCCAACCTGAAGTGACCTACTCCCTTTCAATTTTTGTCTTTTTTCCCTTTTTTTTCCATGACCAGATAATATATGTCATGGTTACCTCAGTGACCTCACTGTAACTAGGTCACTCTCTCTCGTACAGAGAGGCACACCTCTTAATATTGGCTCCACCTGTTGCCTTTTTGGAAGTCGTTTTCTTCCTTTTATTTTTTTTTATTCACTTTTCTAAGAATTTTTTATTGTGCTCGTTTATTATAATCTACCAAGTACCATTTTCCTCCTGTCTGTTTGTTTTTTAAAAAAGCAGAGACGAGGACCTCCCCACCCCCCCCTCCGCTAGTTCCTGCAGGCTAACATGCCCCCCACTATGACCCAAGGCTTCTGCCTGGGCAGCCTGAAATTTTTTTCTCAGGCTTTTCAAAAAATATTTTTTCCTTTTTCTTTTTTTTGCTATGGTTTTTTTTCTTTTTACTCAGTTTTTCCCTGTTTTTTTTTTTTTGTTTCCTTTGATGTTTCAATTTGCAGGTCTTTTTTTTCCTTTTTGACCTTCATATGTTTTTTCAATGCTATATCTACAATATTGTACCAACTTCAATATATGTTTGTCTTCATATGTTCTATTCTAAGGATGCTCATTTATATGTTTACAGTTTATATACAACACTAGCGTTCCTCTCTATGACCAAATATGGCTCTTAAGGTTTATTCATGTAATGTTAAAGGATGGAATTCCATCGGTAAACGATGGCAGGCTTTGAAAGAATTTAGATCATCCAGAGTGGAGGTGATTATGATTCAGGAAACTCATTTTAAATCTGGGGGCTCCTTTAAATTCGCTTCCAGACACTTTTCCGAAGTGTATATGGCCTCTGATCCCTCTGGAAAAGCAGGAGTGGGAATTCTTATTAAACGCTCATGCCCAATTGGGATACTCTCCTCCTACTCAGATCCCCAAGGTCGGTTCATATTCCTGAAATGTAGTCACCTAAATACTCTTTTTTCTTTGGTAAATATATATGCTCCAAATGTAGGACGAATCGGTTTTCTTACAAAGGTTTTTGAAAAATTACAACCCTTCTCCCAACCTTTTATGATTATAGGAGGCGACTTCAATGTGTGCATGTCTCCGACCAAAGATAGGAAAACCTTATTCCAAACCACTCCACAATCTGCCTCCAAGAAACTATCTACCTCTTTTTGTAAATTAGTTAGATCCCATAATCTTTTTGACACTTGGAGAATAAAACACACAATCCAAAAAAATTACACATTCTATTCTCACCCTCACAAGTCATATTCTAGACTAGATTATTTTCTTGTTACTGGCTCTTTACTCCCCTATGTAGTTTCTTCTGAGATAAATCCTATTACCTGGTCAGATCATGCACCTATTGAACTCAATGTTCTGTTGACGAAGTCTTTTACTAAAACCTGCCACTGGCGTCTTAATGAATCGTTGCTTAAAAACCCATTATCTCAAACCCAATTACAACAGAAACTAACTGAATTTTTCCAGATTAACAATGGTTCGGTTTCGGAGATTTCCACCCTGTGGGAGGCCCACAAAGCCTTTTTTAGAGGTGAATTTATAGCTATAGGCTCTCGTCTAAAAAAGGATTTCTACAGAACTCAAAAATGACCTAATTACTCAACTGCAGACAGCTGAAGGACACTTGCTGCCCTCCCCCACGGTGGAAAAATTGAGAATTGTCACCTCAATCTGGGATCAGATCAAATCTTTTGACTTGAACAAAATTTCTAAATCTATGTTATGAGCCAAGCAAAAATTTTACGATTTTGCAAACAAACCACACAGAATGCTGGTTAACAAATTAAAACCACGGCCCTTTTTATCAATCCCTGATCATTTGATGCAATCTGATGGTAGCCCCACATATTGCCCTAAAGCTATGTCAAAAGTCTTTGGAGATTTTTATAGTCGGTTATATAACTGCTTAGGTCCTGATTCACACCCTCAATTCTCACAATCTAAGTTTGATGAATTCATAGCTTCCCTACCGCTACCAAAACTTTCCGCTGACCATATATCCTTTCTCAATTCCCCGATCACCGTAGAGGAAATAGGAGAAGTGATTAAAAATCTACCAGCCCACAAATCCCCAGGTCCTGACGGTCTCCCTTACATCTATTATAAAACTTTTTCACAGACTTTAATCCCCTACCTACGATCCCTATATTCCTCTCTCCTCGGAGGATCCATCCCGCATTCACAGTTCCTACATGCAAACATAACAGTAATTCCCAAACCGGGTAAAGATCCCGCATTACCTGACAATTACCGCCCTATTGCTTTATTAAATTTGGATTATAACATTTTTACCAAGATATTAGCCAATAGATTATCCCCCCTATTACCAACCTTGATTCATAGGGATCAAGTAGGATTTGTCCCCACGAGATATGCTGGAGACAACACAAGAAGAACCATAGTTTGATCGACCTAATAACCAGAACCAAACATCCCACCATAGTTTTGAGCTTAGATGCTCAAAAAGCATTTGATCATTTAAGCTGGCCTTTCATGTTTGCAGTCTTAGCCAAATTTGGATTCTCAGGTCCCTTTATACAGGCTCTATGAACCTTATACTCCCTCCCTACATCTCAAGTCCAGATGTCTTCCTACTTGTCACAACGATTTACCCTTAGTAACGGCACCAGACAAGGATGTCCTTTGTCACCCTTATTATTCATACTAAGTCTTGAACCTTTAGCAGCAGCCATCAGATCCCATCCTGATATCAGGGGAGTCCCATTGTGACAACAAGATTACAAACTCTCCCTATTCGCAGATGACATCTTACTAACCATCACCCATCCCGACACCTCCCTACCCTTTTTACACAAAATTCTATCCATTTTTGGATCCTTATCAGGTTTTCGTATTAACCAGACCAAAACAGAAGCCCTCCCCATCAATATACCCTCAGACATGCTTAGCTCTTTACAAAACAGATTTAAACATAAATGGTGCCAGAACTCACTGAAGTATGTAGCAATTCATCTTACCCCCTCATATCACTCACTTTACCAAGCCAACTTCCCTCCTTTGTTTGCAGAAATCTCTAGACTCCTGCAACTCTGGTCTTCCATCCCACTCTCTCTCCTTGGCAGAATTAACGTCCTCAAAATGTTGGTACTACCCAAATTATTGTATTTATTTGAAACGCTACCAATCTCAGTCCCACTGTCGCAGTTGAAAAATCTCCAGAGAAAGTGCCTTAATTTTATTTGGAACAATGCATCTCATAGAATTGCTCAATCAGTAGTCTTCTCCCCTAGAGCTAAAGGTGGATTGGCCGCCCCTGATCTCATAAGTACTATTACGCTTCCCATCTTAGGGTGCTGACCACCTGGACCTCAAGGAAAGCCACAAGTAGATGGGCTGAAATTGCAATGGGGATTACTGCCCCAGTACATCCTTGCTACATGATATGGCCATCCTCAAGGAAATTCATGCTCCAATTGAGGTCTCTCTGTCTGTCCCTGATGCTTTTTACTCTATCTATTTGGAAGAGATGTAAAGATAAATTTTCTCTTTCCTTACCATGCTCCCCTCTCCATAATGTCCTTTTTAATCCAGACATTTGTGAACACTCTCATGGACTCATGCAGGTATATTTCAACTGTGACACCTGGTTCATCCGGTTACACGTAAGTTTCTATCATTTTCAGATCTCCAAAAAAAACATGATTTACCAACCTCTATAGAATACTTTTATTTACAAATTAAACATTTTTTCCAATCCAACTTCCCTTCATTATCCTTAGAAAAACCTACAGACTTTGAAATATTGTGTGTAAATGGCCCATATGAAACAAAACTAATTTCATCTATATATAGAATACTCCATGCAGTACCCCCCTAACTAACTCCACACATAAATACATGACAAAATGGTCTAGAATGCTAAATAGACCGATCTCATTGTTAGACTAGGGGAAATTTGGGAATCAGCTTTCAAAGTTTCAAGGTGTGTAGCACAGAAAGAAACTGCTATTAAGATACTATTTTTTTGGTACAGAACTCCTGAGTTGTTACATGCCTAAAACCCTTCTCTTTCTGATCTGTGCTGGAGATGTGGGCAGTCCGTAGGTACCCATCTTCACATCTTCTGGGATTGCCATATCTTAAGTACGTATTGGACTGAGATACAAAAATTATTACAAACACTCTTCTCCACAACTATTCCACTAAACCCCATACACTTTCTTTTGGGTCTACCTTTCCCGGGCATCCCCAAATCATTACAGAAACTCGGGTCTTTCATACTTCTGGCAGCAAAAAGAGCCATTCCTAGACTTTGGCTATCTACCTCCTCCCCCACTTTACACCATGTTCTTTCCATAGTCACAGATATGCGCAGAATGGAACATTTAACCGCAAAAATTGAAGGTAAACTTCCCCAATTTGATAAAATTTGGAAACATTGGGACGATTCAATATATTCTCTTGATCCTCATAACCCTGCGTCTTTTTGATTCCCATTAGCATTACTCTTTGAGCATCCTTTTGTTTGAACTTGTAGTTGATACATTATGTTTCTTTATTTATCTAATCTTCCTTTTTTTGACCTAAACATGGATACTGTATAGAAAATTTTTTTTCGTTTGAATGACCCAATACGGGAAGAAGCTGACATCTACCTATACAGATATCCCCATCAAGCTCAATTAAACTGTTTGTATTTTGCTTTTGATTGCTTCAATGTTAAAATGTCATAATCTTTGTATCTTATGATATGCTGTTTTATAACTGTTGAAAAATAAACAATTAAAAAAAAAAAACATCATAAATTGGCGAAGCCTTTGACCCCCAGGGCAGACATCAATTATTTTACAGCAAAATTGGTGGCCTCAGGAGTCTATATGTAAGGGAGTGCAGTCTGGTCCAGAAGTCCCAGAGATCCTGAAAGCAGCAGATGACATCTGTGTCCCCAGGTTGTGGTACTACAAGAGGCTGCATATTTTGCCAGACCAGACTGAACCCAGGGTCATCACTCTCTGGTCTTCCTTCCACGCTTCCTTCCCGGCTGTGGCTCTGGTGTTGGAGATGTGGCAGGAGGAGGAGTAGGACCTGGAGGAGGAGGAGGAGGCGGAGGAGTAGGACCTGGAGGAGGAGGAGGAGGACTATGGGTGAGGTGACAAATGTGGGTTGCACATGTGATTTGGCCCCTCAACTCCTTATTTAGAGCTTCCAAAATTAAGAACTCACATAGGAGTCATTGGCCCTCCTCCATCTGCATCGTTTTGCAGGCAGTTATGGCAGCAAAGTCCTCCTCCACAGTGTTTGGTGTTCTGAGGGCCTCAGTAGCCTTCCAAAAGAGGCCTATGGCAGCCTTCTCCAGGTTACTCCTCTCCCTGCCACTTTGTCTTTGAAGGTGTAGGGGAGGGACCTGGATATCAGGCAGTCTGCTTGGCCCGGCCACCTCCTGGCTGAGACTTCCCTGTGTATGAAAAAGGGACATTGTTTTAGTTTTTGCTTCATCAATCGCAATCATAAATTAGTACTCCAAACTAACATCTAGTTAACATCATTGATTGGACAACCAGCAATATTTAGAAGAATGTTATACCTGGCTCAAGCTGGGCTCCTCCACATGTTGCTGCCTGGAAGGCCCAGATTGGGCGTCAGAAGCCTCAGCTGGGGGGGAAGGAAGTGTGGAAGGAAGAGTGGAGAGTGCTGGCCTGGGTTCAGTTTGGCCTGCCAGAAAATGCAGTCTGTCATAGTACCACAGCCTGGGGACATAAACGTCATCTGCAGCTCCTGATCTCTGGGAATCCTGGACCTTCTTGCGATCCCTTAGATAAGTGTTCCTCAGGCCACCAATTAGGATGTTCAAATAGGTGATGTCTGCTGTGGGGATCACAGACTTCACAAATTGCATCAAATTATCCAGCGCTGCCTTCCTCTTTGTTTGGGTCTTATATTCAAGGTGGATTATCTGCCACAGACAGGGCAGCTCCCTGAACATATCAATGAAAATTGGCATAAAGTCATGATCCTTCAAGATATCCATTTTAACTGCAAGACACAACACAAGACAAACCCTAATGTCAGCCTAAAGTCTTCTAAACTTGTCCAAATACAGGCCTCAATCTAGAAGCAGTATAGGCCCAATGTTAAATCTTACCTTCGCTATCATGATCGGCGCCTCTGTTACTCCTTCCTCCGCTCACAGATCGTACGTACTATGCACGCATGTTACGCTTTATAGACATTGCGAATGCATGAAACTCCACCCACCCCTGACGTTCTTTCAAGTCTATTCCCCGCCCCTTCTCATTCGTCGCAGTGGGGGAAGAGCACATGGTGGAGACACAGAAGGTGTCTGATAATTACACCAACGAGGAGGAGGAAAGCCTGGAGCCAGAAATGTCCCGATCCAGAAGGAGACAATTTAAGGCATCAAATATGTCCTTTGGGGAGATGTTGGAGATGGTGGACATCCTGAAGAAGGCCGACTATGACGGAAAGTATGGACCTTACCCCAGCCCCAATTTCAGAAAGGCCAAGATCATGACGAAAGGATCAGCTCAGGAAGCGGTGGTCAGACTTGAAATTAAGGGAGCACGAGCAGTACAGAAGGATCAGGAGAGTGCTGCAAAAAAGTTAGTAGTTGAGCTGTGTTCCTATTCTTTATGTTTATTACATTTGTGCTGCTCCATGTGCTTTTCTTTACTGTTACAGTTTAAAATGGCAACTTTCATGTTCATGGGCACATTATTCGTTCGTATGAAACATTGTTCCTTCGGCCTAGAAAACACCATTGTTTTGGCCATATGCATTTGAAAACATTTTTTATGGCCTACTTGTCTGCAAATAATTTGGTTGTGTAGATGGGTTTGTAACTAGAATGAAATGCAAACTAGATTTTGTGTAAGGAGAGGACACTCAGTATCTGTTTACACATCTGGACACAGGAGCACTAGTGTGGGACCGGAGAACACCCTTTTTACTAGGGAGTCCCACACAGCAGGTGCTCCAGTGTATACTATAGGGGTGACTCCATCTGTGAAGCTTGTACTAAACAGGTAAGTATTCAAGCTTGACAAAGGACAAAAAAATGTCAACATCTTGGAACTCTGCCAAAACAGACAATTGTACCCCACTTCCAAGTAATGTTTCATATTTATAGTTCTGCCATCAAATATATGTGTGCTAAGTATACCTATTTGTTTTTACATAGGGGATAAAAGACTCAGAGGACACCCCTCATCAGGGAAGACCACAGACCCCCCACCTCTGGAAGAAGGGGAAATCCCACAAACACAACAGGAGTAGGAGGAGGAAGGAGACGTGGTGGAAATTGTCACCACAACAGGTGAGTGTCTGCAACCACAGGCTCGGGTAAGAGATGGATGCCGGCAGATTTATAATACATGGTGTGTTTTTGTTTCTATTTTTTTTGGTGATCGTGATGTTGTGGCTCCAGATCATTTCACCTCTGAAAGTGCACAGATCCTGATCGGGGAGATCATGGGGTGTAATAGGGACTTGGAAAACATCCATAAAAACATCAATGATGTTCAAAAAAAATAAAGAACATCACTGATGTTTTAGGGAGAGTTTAAAAGCCATCCAAATCCCTTTGTTTTTTTGTGCTTTTTGTGATCTAAAAATTTATACCATTTTTTGACATATTTGCGAAAAGCCAAATTTTGAAGATGCAAACAGTGTGTCAACATGTGCTATCTGCCATCACGGGAGATCAATGTAGGCATTTTGGGGGTGCAACCCCTTCCTCAATAATAAAGTAGCTGTGAGGAAGGGGTTGCACCCACAAAACACGCCCCTTGATCCCCCATGATGGCTGATAGCACATGTTGACATTCGACAATTTGTGTGCATCTTCAAAATTTGGCTTTTCCTGGGGTGACTTCACCCCATCTGAACGCAATATCAAACACAGTTTGTAAATACTCATGTCTGATATTGCCTTCAAGTTCTACCAAATGTGAACTTTGTAAGGTCAAGATTTGTGTCTTTCTTGTTGGTTTTAAACATGCCTGTTTTATCTTAAATGGACATTTCTACTTTTTCTAATGTGACCCCAGAAATTGTTATACTACAATTACGTTGGTTTGTTTTAAAAACCTTTTACAAATGCACATGTGATTGTGCTGGGATTAAAAAGATTGATAATCAAGAATGTGTGGATTATTGTTTCAACGCTTCAAAACTTTTTTTGTGCTCTAATTGGTGTTTTCTGTGACAATGGGTGTTATTTCCCAAGGTAAAATCCACTTTGCACTACAAGTGCAGTTTCAAGTGCACTTGTAGTGCAAAGTGTCTTTGCCTTTAGTAAATAACACCCAACAATGCTTTGTAATGTTACACAATCATGCCATTTTCAGGACTCACCACATTTCTGTCAGGGTCAGCTAAAAGAAACACAAGCAGTAAATGTCACCAAAGATTTTAGTAGTTAAAATTATTTTTTTATTTGAAAAAGGTTTCAGACATTGTCTAGCATATTGATGGCCCCCCTACCCGCAAAGTATTCAAGGTATCTTAAACGAACCTCACGGGCACTCAGGGGGGGCAAGCCAGGACGGCCACTTTCAAGCGCCGTCAGGGTTGGCTCGTTCGGAATTCCAGCCTCAGGCCCAACTGAGCCAGCGTAGTTGGCAGAATGTTGCCATAAAAATTTGTGTAGAATACAGCACGCCAGGATGATATGATTCAGTTTGTACTCCGCCATGTGTATGGGTGTAAGAAATAAGCAGAACCGGCTGGCCATGATTCCAAACGTGTTCTCCACCACTCTTCTGGCTCTGGCCAGCCGGTAATTAAAAACCCTCTGGTCTGGGGTGAGGGTCCTCATTGGGAATGGCCACATAAGATGGTCCCCCAGCGCAAACGCTTCATCCGCAACGAAGACGAATGAGAGTCCTTCTGGAGGTGGCAAGTCCAAGCTGCCATTCTGGAGATGCCTGTAGAACTCCATCTGGGCGATGACTCCACCATTGGACATCTGGCCATTCTTCCCCACGTCCACATACAGGAACTCATAAGTAGCCGACACCACTGCCAACATCACAATACTATTTAACCCCTTATAGTTGAAATAGTATGACCCCGAGTTGGGTGGTGGGACGATGTGGACGTGTTTCCCATCAATTGCCCCTCCGCAGTTAGGAAAGTCCCACCGCTGGGCAAAGTGGGAGGCCACAGTCTGCCATTCCTGTGGCGTGGAAGGAAACTGTGGAGTCAAACGAAAAAAAATTATTAACTTTGCACATAAACAGGGAAAGCAGATTAGACACAAACATTCTTGGCCAACATCAAGATAACATTTATTTGAGGGAGTTTTTAAAGACCAAGGTATAAGGTACACCTATCAGATTCCCCCCCCTCTCATGGGCCATTTCTAACATTATGGGGGGGGTAACTCTTGGACAGGTAACCCTCTCCACTTCATTGAGAGATGAATGCCTAAATAATGTGTGTTACTTTGGCCAGCCCCTCCTTAGTTACTCTATTGGCAGCCCACTGGACAGGTAAGAAGTGTCAGAATACAAAGAAATAAATACACATTGTACACATTTGAGCACATTTGGACATTCTGCTATTACCTATCAAGATAATAATAGTATACAAAAACTTTAAACATTACCTTTCGTAAGTATACAGGCAGGCCCTTGCACTACATGCTTTGGGGAATTCATTCATAAATATAACCACAAAAGAGATGGGTATAGTGTGTTTGGGTTTGGCAAAGTCAGCAAATAGATGATTGAGGATTGATAGAGAATTGCTATCAGCTGACTTAGCAGTTGGGGGGAGGGTTCCAACTGATTTGGGGACCCCCCAAAAAAAACCTCTGGCACTCTGCCTGAATTTTAAGCACAAATCACATTTTAAAACATTTTAGGGGGTGTTTGGGGTAAAGCACTACTATGGAGCTGATAAAAATACATTGTTAAGTGACTACATGAGGTGAATATAGGGCCAGGAAAGATAACTGCTGGGGAGATAACTGAAAGCAAATATGTATGAAGGACAAAAAAAATAATTACATAAAAATCCAGCATGCATGAGGGCAAAGGGACATTCACAGCATATTACAATCATGGTAATTAGGGAATGAGGAAAGAAATACAATATATTATCAAACATAACTTAATATACTCCTTCTGCAGGACCTGAATGACGGCAGAACAGGTCTCTGGGATAATGATCCCCAGAGACTGGGGGGAGATGCCTGTCAAGAAATTGAGGTCCTGCAGGCTTCTCCCCATCGCAAAGTACCGCAGGTTGGCAACTAGCCTCTGCTCCGGAGGGATGGCTTGCCTCATGCAAAGGGTCAGCAAAGCCAACAAATGGGGAAATACGGGGTCTGTCATCCAGAGAAAGTTCCTGAAATCATCAGGATTATTCTCACGGATCTCACGGAGCAAAGGCATATGACAGAACTGGTCATGCTGAAGCAACCAATTCTTGGTCCATGAACTCCTCCCCACCCTGTTCATGGAGTGGACTTGTGTCAAGGTAAGGACCCCAACACCAAGCCCCCACACAGCACGAACTCTACGAAGAGTACGTATACGCAACATGGCTAGAAAACGGTCGGCTGCTCAGAAAGAAGTAACAGAACGCACTGAAGAACAGCAAGGCCTGTGAAGAGCGACCTGTAAAACAGCAACGAGCGGACAAGATCGCACAGAAAACTCCAATACGAACTGACTGCACGCACTGAAGAGCAGATACAAACCCACAAGCACAAACTGAACAGCAGAAAACGATCTGAAAACCACGAGTCTGAAAAAGCGCAAATCGTCTCTCACCAAACTTTTACTAACACGAAATTAGCAAAAGGAGCCCAAAGGGTGCCGCGCTTGGTTCGGACCTGCCCTTTTCTAGTCTCATCGTATGTGGTGTACGTCACCGCATTCTTGGCGATCAGAAATTCCGACAACTTTGTGCGACCGTGTGTATGCAAAACAAGTTTGAGCCAACATCCATTGGAAAAAATCCATGGATTTTGTTGTAAGAATGTCCGATCAATGTCCGACCATGTGTACGGGGCATTAGAGTGCTTGAAGGAAGTAGAATAATGGGATGTAGTTTACTGGAATTTTTCCACCCTACTTTCTACACAGAAATGGAATCCAGTGTATTATAATGCAGCTATCAGGCATAGATGGAATGTTTTCTTGGTCTCTAATGTAAATAAAGTGAGAGAGTGGTATATGCTAGGATAAACTATTTTGCAATAAGTCACAAGGGTTTGCAATGAAACATACCAACAAAATTAAATTTTAGTAAATGTAAACTCTAAATAAGTGACATATAGTTTGCTAAACCATTGTGTATCATAAACATTTTTATTTTTTATCAGTAGTATTATTACTACTAACACAAATAATTATGTATCTGTTTTTTCATCCATTGTTGCATCTCAATGCTAGTGATGTCCTGCAGCCACTTTGAAACCTCTTCCTGTCTACATACATGCTTTCCATTAATGACTGCATGGCACTCATTTTGGTTTTGCTGATGGTGACAGCTGTGAGGAATGCTTGCATAATGTGTGTTAAAATAGCTTATCATTTCTATTGGGACAAGGTGACAACACAGAAGGATAATTGGGAGACAGGCAGAGCAGATAGGGAAGACCCTCACTATGCCAAAATCCAAGATGTATGTATAAGGATTGACCAAGTCAAAAAATGGTGGACTTTGTAGGCACACAATGAGAGGAAAAATTAATAAAAAATATATACATGTTATTATTACATCTTTAAAAATACAAAAAACATATAACCAACATATAAACAACACCCTGCATAGACACAGCTACAAGTTACCCAAAGATGCAGTTACAGAGGGCTGGATCTAAAGTACAAAGATTGATGTCAAGATATATTAAAATGGAAGAAAATTTCTGATCCAGTAATGCCTCCAAAAACGACGTGTTTCACTAAGATATTAGCTTCCTCGGGACAAAGATTGGGTAGGTAATGGTATATTTAAAAACAGAAAAGTACATATGTAAATATTCAGTATAGTGTATCTCTATGTAAGTACAGTATCTCACAAAAGTGAGTACACCCCTCACATTTTTGTAAATGTTTTATTATATCTTTTCATGTGACAACACTAAATAAATTACTTTTTGCTACACTGTAAAGAAATGAGTGTACAGCTTGCATAACAGTGTAAATTTTCTGTCCCCTCAAAATAACTCAACACACAGCCATTAATGTCTAAGCCGCTGGCAACAAAAGTGATTACACCCCTAAGTGAAAATGTCCAATTTGGGCCCAATTAGCCATTTCTCTCCAGTGTCATGTGACTCGTTAGTGTTACAAGGTCTCAGGTGTGAATGGGGAGCAGGTGTGTTCAATTTGGTGTTATCGCTCTCACCCTCTCATACTGGTCACTGGAAGTTCAACATGGCACCTCATGGCAAAGAACTGTCTGAGGATCTGAAAAAAAGAATTGTTGCTCTACATAAAGATGTCCTAGGCTATAGGAAGATTGTAAAGACCCTGAAACTGGGCTGCAGCACAGTGGCCAAGACCATACAGCAGTTTAACAGGACAGGTACCACTCAGAACAGGCCTCGCCATGGTCGACCAAAGAAATTGAGTGCATGTGTTCAGCATCATACCCAGAGGTTGTCTTTGGGAAATAGATGTATGATTGCTGCCAGCTAGGGATGAGCTTCGTGTTCGAGTCAAACCCATGTTCGGCCGTTCATACAATTACGAACAATATGGGCCATTCGCGGCAAATTTGAGTGGCGCGTCACGGCCCATAATTCACTGTGTGTCAAGATCTTGGAAGGAGGCCGAGATTCTGAGAGGGCTCCCCTTGCGGCCGAGTGCAGCACAACCCTGACGATGACACAGGGCTGCGGTGCCCACAAAAGCACGGGTTGCCTGGAAGTAGAAGCCGGTGTTGGGAGCTTGATAGAGCAAAGTCACTGGAGGCAACGTGCTTAAGGTCCGAAGAAGAGGACCAATGGAAGTCCAATAGCAAATCAGAAGCCAGGCCAGGGGGTCAACACAGTAAGACAGTACAAGAACCGAATCAACAAATCCAGGTACAGGAGACAGAGGTATGCAGAGTTCGTTTAGCCAAGCCGGGGTCAGATGCAGGAAGCAGGCAGGAAGAGTCAAAAGCAAGCCGGTAGGTAGAGCCAGGAGGTCAAGAGGAACGGATGAACAAGCCGGATCGCTACACAGGAGGTCAGGTAAACAGGAATCACAATCACAGGAAAACAGTAAGAGCTGATGATAATCCAGTGATGTAGCACTGTCAGTGGATCATTTAAATAAACAAGGCGCCTGTGTCACATCGTGCGCACACCGTTGCGTATGCACATTCGCACAATTACGGCACTGCCGCGCACGCGCATTCGCCCGATCGTGGCGCCAGGTGTCCGTCTAGTGAGGATACTGCGCATCCGTGTGCACGCGCTAGCACGACCTTACCTGCACTAATTAACCAGCCTTGTGGAACTGTGCATAGGGATGCGCCTGTTTCCCTGACACTGTGGCATAGCAGTGCATTGCCATTGCAGTGCATTGCCATTGCATTGGCCAAGCAAGCACTATGACCCACATGCTTGGCCAATCACAGACAGCCATAATTGACCAAAGCCACGGTGGCTTTGGCCAATTATGGCTCAGGGGGTTTAGTACATGCCCCACAATATATAAGGCCGCCTGCACATCAGACATGTGTAGTGTGTTCCAGAGTTGAGAGAGAGATAGAGAGAGAGACAGTGTCATTTTATTTAAGTTAGATAGAGTAGGCAGGCGAGTCAGTTAGCTGCACTTACAGTATATTGTGCATATATATACATTCTAGGTGTTGTGTATAAATATATATGTATGTATGTATATATATATATATATATATATATATATATATATATATATATATACACACTGTATTTAGTTTAGCTAGATCTGTTCCAGTTATTCTATTCCTCCAGGCAGCAGGTGTTTTTACAGTATTTACAGCTACCTGAAGAAAATTGGTGGTGTTACTCTGATCCCTTTTATTGGATATCACCAATAATCAATAAGCAATATAAAAAGCGTGATCACGTAAAAAATGATAAAATCAAGTGTAGGGAAGAGTAAGGCCTTACTCTTCCCTACACTTGATTTTATCATTTTTTACATGATCACGCTTTTTATATTGCTTGTTGATTATTGGTGATATCCAATAAAAATACGTCTACCTGAATAAAGCTACCTGAATAAAATTGGTGGTGTTCTTCTGATCCTATTAGTACCGAAGGCAGCTGTAGTATTTACAAGTTAGTGTAGTGCGTCCTCTGCACAGTGTACACCTAAAGCTACCTGAAGAAAATTGGTGGTGTTATTCTGATCCTATTAGTACCGCAGGCAGCTGCAGTATTTACAAGTTAGTGTAGTGCGTCCTCTGCACAGTGTGCACCTAAAGTTACCTGAAGACAATTGGTGGTGTTCTTTTGATACTATTAGTACCACAGGCAGCTGCAGTATTTACAAGTTAGTGTAGTGCATCCTCTGCACAGTGTGCACCTAAAGCTACCTGAAGAAAATTAATGGTTTTATTCTGATCCTATTAGTATCGCAGGCAGCTGTAGTATTTACAAGTTAGTGTAGTGTGTACTCTGCACAGTGTGCACCTAAAGCTACCTGAAGAAAATTGGTGGTGTTCTTCTGATCCTATTAGTACCGCAGGCAGCTACAGTATTGACAAGTTAGTGTAGTGCGTCCTCTGCACAGTGTGCACCTAAAGCTACCGGAAGACAATTGGTGGTGTTCTTCTGATCCTATTAGTACCACAGGCAGCTGCAGTATTTACAAGTTAGTGTAGTGCGTCCTATGCACAGTGTGCACCTAAAGCTACCTGAAGACAATTGGTGGTGTTCTTCTGATCCTATTAGTACCACAGGCAGCTGCAGTATTTACAAGTTAGTGTAGTGCGTCCTATGCACAGTGTGCACCTAAAGCTACCTGAAAACAATTACTGTTGTTCTGCTCCTATTAATACCACAGGCAGGCAGCTACAGTATTTACAGTTAGTGTACTGTGTCCTCTGCACAGTGTGCACCTAAAGCTACCTGAATAAAATTGGTGGTGTTCTTCTGATCCTATTAGTACTGCAGGCAGCTTTAGTATTTACAAGTTAGTGTAATGCGTACTCTGCACAGTGTGCACCTAAAGCTACCTGAAGAAAATTGGTGGTGTTCTTCTGATCCTATTAGTACCACAGGCAGCTGCAGTATTTACAAGTTGGTGTAGTGCGTCCTCTGCACAGTGTGCACCTAAAGCTACCTGAAGACAATTGCTGTTGTTCTGCTCCTATTAATACCACAGGCAGGCCGCTACAGTATTTAAAGTTAGTGTACTGTGTTCTCTGCACAGTGTGCACCTAAAGCTAGATGAAGACAATTGGTGGTGTTCTTCTGATCCTATATTAATACCATAGGCAGGCAGCTACAGTACTTACAGTTAGTGTACTGTGTCCTCTGCACAGTGTGCACCTAAACCTACCTGAATAAAATTGGTAGTGTTCTTCTGATCCTATATTAATACCACATGCGGGCAGCTACAGTATTTACAGTTAGTGTACTGTATTCTCTGCACAGTGTTCACCTAAAGCTACCTGAATAAAATTGGTGGTGTTCTTTTGATCCTATATTAATACCACAGGCAGGCAGCTACAGTATTTACAGTTAGTGTACTTTGTTCTCTGCACAGTGTTCACCCAAAGCTACCTGAATAAAATTGGTGGCATTCTTCTGATCCTATTAGTACTGCAGGCAGCTGTAGTATTTACAACTTAGTGTAGTGCGTCCTCTGCACAGTGTGCACCTAAAGCTACCTGAAGAAAATTGGTGGTTTTCTTCTGATCCTATTAGTACCACAGGCAGCTGCAGTATTTACAAGTTAGTGTAGTGTGTCCTCTGCACAGTGTGAACCTAAAGCTACCTGAAGACAGTTGTTGGTGTTCTTCCAAACCTATTAGTACCAAAGGCAGATGCAGTATTTACAGGATAGTGTAGTGCGTCCTCTGCACAGTGTGCACCTAAAGCTACCTGAAGACAATTGGTGGTGTTCTGATGTTATTAGTATCGCAGGCAGCTGCAGTATTTACAAGTTAGTGTAGTGCATCCTCTGCACAGTGTTTACCTAATGCTACCTGAAGACAATTGCTGTTGTTCTGCTCCTATTAATACCACAGGCAGGCAGCTACAGAATTTACAGTTAGTGTACTGTTTCCTCTAAACAGGGTGCACCTAAAGCTACCTGAATAAAATTAGTGGTGTTCTTCTGATCCTATATTAATACCACAGGCAGGCAGCTACACTATTTACAGTTAGTTTACTGTGTCCTCTGCACAGTGTGAACCTAAAGCCACCTGCATAAAATTGGTGGTGTTCTTTTGATCCTATATTAAAACCACAGGCAGGCAGCTACAGTATTTACAGTTAGTGTACTGTGTCCTCTGCACAGTGTTCACCTAAAGCTACCTGAATAAAATTGGTGGTGTTCTTCTGATAGTATTAGTACCGCAGGCAGCTGAAGTATTTACAAGTTAGTGTAGTGCGTCCTATGCACAGTGTGCACCTAAAGCTACCTGAAGAAAATTGATGGTTTTATTCTGATCCTATTAGTACCGCAGGCAGCTGTAGTATTTACAAGTTAGTGAAGTGCGTACTCTGCACAGTGTGCACCTATAGCTACCTGAAGAAAATTGGTGGTGTTCTTCTGATCCTATTAGTACCACAGGCAGCTGCAGTATTTACAAGTTAGTGTAGTGCATACTCTGCACAGTGTGCACCTAAAGCTACCTGAAGAAAATTGGTGGTGTTCTGCTCCTATTAATACCACAGGCAAGCAGCTACAGTATTTACAGTTAGTGTACTGTGTCCTCTGCACAGTGTGCACCTAAAGCTACCTGAATACAATTGGTGGTGTTCTTCTGATCCTATATTAATACCACAGGCAGGCAGCTACAGTATTTAAAGTTAGTGTACTGTGTCCTCTGCACAGTGTGCACCTAAACCTACCTGAATAAAATTGGTAGTGTTCTTCTGATCCTATATTAATACCACATGCAGGCAGCTACAGTATTTACAGTTGGTGTACTGTGTTCTGTGCACAGTGCTCACCTAAAGCTACCTGAATAAAATTGCTGGTGTTCTTTTGATACTATATTAATACCACAGGCAGGCAGCTACAGTATTTACAGTTAGTGTACTTTATTCTCTGTACAGTGTTCACCCAAAGCTACCTGAATAAAATTGGTGTTGTTCTTCTGATCCTATTAGTACCGCAGGCAGCTGTAGTATTTACAAGTTAGTGTAGTGCGTACTCTGCACAGTGTGCACCTAAAGCTACCTGAAGAAAATTGGTGGTGTTCTTCTGATCCTATTAATACCACAGGCAACTGTAGTATTTACAAGTTAGTGTAGTGCGTCCTCTGCACAGTGTGCACCTAAAGCTACATGAAGACAATAGCTGTTGTTCTGCTCCTATTAATACCACAGGCAAGCAGCTACAGTATTTACAGTTAGTGTACTGTGTCCTCTGCACAGTGTGCACCTAAAGCTACCTGAAGACAATTGGTGGTGTTTTTCTGATCCTATATTAAAACCACAGGCAGGCAGCTACAGTATTTACAGTTAGTGAACTGTGTCCTCTGCACAGTGTGCACCTAAACCTACCTGAATAAAATTGGTAGTGTTCTTCTGATCCTATATTAATACCACATGCAGGCAGCTACAGTATTTACAGTTAGTGTAATGTGTTCTGTGCACAGTGCTCACCTAAAGCTACCTGAATAAAATTGCTGGTGTTCTTTTGATACTATATTAATACCACAGGCAGGCAGCTACAGTATTTACAGTTAGTGTACTTTGTTCTCTGTACAGTGTGCACCTAAAGCTACCTGAAGACAATTGGTGGTGTTTTTCTGATCCTATATTAATACCACAGGCAGGCAGCTACAGTACTTACAGTTAGTGTACTGTGTTCTCTGCACAGTGTGCACCTAAACCTACCTGAATAAAATTGGTAGTGTTCTTCTGATCCTATATTAATACTACATGCAGGCAGCTACAGTATTTACAGTTAGTGTACTGTGTTCTGTGCACAGTGCTCACCTAAAGCTACCTGAATAAAATTGCTGGTGTTCTTTTGATCCTATATTAATACCACAGGCAGACAGCTACAGTATTTACAGTTAGTGTACTTTGTTCTCTGTACAGTGTGCACCTAAAGCTACCTGAAGAAAATTGGTGGTGTTCTTCTGATCCTATTAGTACCACAGGCAGCTGCAGTATTTACAAGTTAGTGTAGTGCGTCCTCTGCACAGTGTTCACCTAAAGCTACCTGAAAGAAAATTGGTGGTGTTCTTCTGATCATATTAGTACCGCAGGCAGCTGTAGTATTTACAAGTCAGTGTAGTGCGTACTCTGCACAGTGTGCACCTAAAGCTACCTGAAGAAAATTGGTGGTGTTCTTCTGATCCTATTAGTACCACAGGCAGCTGCAGTATTTACAAGTTAGTGTAGTGCATCCTCTGCACAGTGTTCACCTAAAGCTACCTGAAGAAAATTGGTGGTGTTATTCTGATCATATTAGTAACACAGGTAGCTGGAGTATTTACAAGTTAGTGTAGTGGGTCCTCTGCACAGTGTGCACCTAAAGCTACCTGAAGACAATTGCTGTTGTTCTGCTCCTATTAATACCACAGGCAAACAGCTACAGTATTTACAGTTAGTGTACTGTGTCCTCTGCACAGTGTGCACCTAAACCTACCTGAATAAAATTTGTAGTGTTCTTCTGATCCTATATTAATACCACATGCAGACAGCTACAGTATTTACAGTTAGTGTACTGTGTTCTGTGCACAGTGCTCACCTAAAGCTACCTTAATAAAATTGCTGGGGTTCTTTTGATACTATATTAATACCACAGGCAGGCAGCTACAGTATTTACAGTTAGTGTACTTTGTTCTCTGTACAGTGTGAACCTAAAGCTACCTGAAGACAATTGGTGGTGTTTTTCTGATCCTATATTAATACCACAGGCAGGTAGCTACAGTATTTTCAGTTAGTGTACTGTGTCCTCTGCACAGCGTGCGCCTAAAGCTACCTGAATAAAATTGGTAGTGTTCTTCTGATCCTATATTAATACCACATGCAGGCAGTTACAGTATTTACAGTTAGTGTACTGTGTTCTGTGCACAGTGCTCACCTAAAGCTACTTGAATAAAATTGCTGGTGTTCTTTTGATACTATATTAATACCACAGGAAGGCAGCTACAGTATTTACAGTTAGTGTACTTTATTCTCTGTACAGTGTTCACCCAAAGCTACCTGAATAAAATTGGTGGTGTTCTTCTGATCCTATTAGTACCGCAGGCAGCTGTAGTTTTTACAATTTAGTGTAGTGCGTACTCTGCACAGTGTGCACCTAAAGCTACCTGAAGAAAATTGGTGGTGTTCTTCTGATCCTATTAATACCACAGGCAACTGTAGTATTTACAAGTTAGTGTAGTGCGTCCTCTGCACAGTGTGCACCTAAAGCTACATGAAGACAATTGCTGTTGTTCTGCTCCTATTAATACCACAGGCAAGCAGCTACAGTATTTACAGTTAGTGTACTGTGTCCTCTGCACAGTGTGCACCTAAAGCTACCTGAAGACAATTGGTGGTGTTTTTCTGATCCTATATTAATACCATAGGCAGGCAGCTACAGTATTTACCGTTAGTGTACTGTGTCCTCTGCACAGTGTGCACCTAAACCTACCTGAATAAAATTGGTAGTGTTCTTCTGATCCTATATTAATACCACATGCAGGCAGCTACAGTATTTACAGTTAGTGTACTGTGTTCTGTGCACAGTGCTCACCTAAAGCTACCTGAATAAAATTGCTGGTGTTCTTTTGATACTATATTAATACCACAGGCAGGCAGCTACAGTATTTACAGTTAGTGTACTTTGTTCTCTGTACAGTGTGCACCTAAAGCTACCTGAAGACAATTGGTGGAGTTTTTCTGATCCTATATTAATACCACAGGCAGGCAGCTACAGTACTAACAGTTAGTGTACTGTGTCCTCTGCACAGTGTGCACCTAAACCTACCTGAATAAAATTGGTAGTGTTCTTCTGATCCTATATTAATACCACATGCAGGCAGCTACAGTATTTACAGTTAGTGTACTGTGTTCTGTGCACAGTGCTCACCTAAAGCTACCTGAATAAAATTGCTGGTGTTCTTTTGATCCTATATTAATACCACAGGCAGGCAGCTACAGTATTTACAGTTAGTGTACTTTGTTCTCTGTACAGTGTTCACCCAAAGCTACCTGAATAAAATTGGTGGTGTTCTTCTGATCCTATTAGTACCGCAGGCAGCTGTAGTATTTACAAGTTAGTGTAGTGCGTACTCTGCACAGTGTGCACCTAAAGCTACCTGAAGAAAATTGGTGGTGTTCTTCTGATCCTATTAGTACCACAGGCAGCTGCAGTATTTACAAGTTAGTGTAGTGCGTCCTCTGCACAGTGTTCACCTAAAGCTACCTGAAAGAAAATTGGTGGTGTTCTTCTGATCATATTAGTACCGCAGGCAGCTGCAGTATTTACAAGTTAGTGTAGTGCATCCTCTGCACAGTGTTCACCTAAAGCTACCTGAAAGAAAATTGGTGGTGTTCTTCTTATCATATTAGTACCGCAGGCAGCTGTAGTATTTACAAGTTAGTGTAGTGCGTACTCTGCACAGTGTGCACCTAAAGCTACCTGAAGAAAATTGGTGGTGTTCTTCTGATCCTATTAGTACCACAGGCAGCTGCAGTATTTACAAGTTAGTGTAGTGCGTCCTCTGCACAGTGTTCACCTAAAGCTACCTGAAGAAAATTGGTGGTGTTATTCTGATCATATTAGTAACACAGGTAGCTGTAGTATTTACAAGTTAGTGTAGTGGGTCCTCTGCACAGTGTGCACCTAAAGCTACCTGAAGACAATTGCTGTTGTTCTGCTCCTATTAATACCACAGGCAAGCAGCTACAGTATTTACAGTTAGTGTACTGTGTCCTCTGCACAGTGTGCACCTAAACCTACCTGAATAAAATTGGTAGTGTTCTTCTGATCCTATATTAATACCACATGCAGGCAGCTACAGTATTTACAGTTAGTGTAATGTGTTCTGTGCACAGTGCTCACCTAAAGCTACCTGAATAAAATTGCTGGTGTTCTTTTGATACTATATTAATACCACAGGCAGGCAGCTACAGTATTTACAGTTAGTGTACTTTATTCTCTGTACAGTGTTCACCTAAAGCTACCTGAATAAAATTGGTGGTGTTCTTCTGATCCTATTAGTACCGCAGGCAGCTGTAGTATTTACAAGTTAGTGTAGTGCGTACTCTGCACAGTGTGCACCTAAAGCTACCTGAAGAAAATTGGTGGTGTTCTTCTGATCATATTAGTACCGCAGGCAGCTGTAGTATTTACAAGTCAGTGTAGTGCGTACTCTGCACAGTGTGCACCTAAAGCTACCTGAAGAAAATTGGTGGTGTTCTTCTGATCCTATTAGTACCACAGGCAGCTGCAGTATTTACAAGTTAGTGTAGTGCGTCCTCTGCACAGTGTTCACCTAAAGCTACCTGAAGAAAATTGGTGGTGTTATTCTGATCATATTAGTAACACAGGTAGCTGGAGTATTTACAAGTTAGTGTAGTGGGTCCTCTGCACAGTGTGCACCTAAAGCTACCTGAAGACAATTGCTGTTGTTCTGCTCCTATTAATACCACAGGCAAACAGCTACAGTATTTACAGTTAGTGTACTGTGTCCTCTGCACAGTGTGCACCTAAACCTACCTGAATAAAATTTGTAGTGTTCTTCTGATCCTATATTAATACCACATGCAGACAGCTACAGTATTTACAGTTAGTGTACTGTGTTCTGTGCACAGGGCTCACCTAAAGCTACCTTAATAAAATTGCTGGGGTTCTTTTGATACTATATTAATACCACAGGCAGGCAGCTACAGTATTTACAGTTAGTGTACTTTGTTCTCTGTACAGTGTGAACCTAAAGCTACCTGAAGACAATTGGTGGTGTTTTTCTGATCCTATATTAATACCACAGGCAGGCAGCTACAGTATTTTCAGTTAGTGTACTGTGTCCTCTGCACAGCGTGCGCCTAAAGCTACCTGAATAAAATTGGTAGTGTTCTTCTGATCCTATATTAATACCACATGCAGGCAGCTACAGTATTTACAGTTAGTGTACTGTGTTCTGTGCACAGTGCTCACCTAAAGCTACCTGAATAAAATTGCTGGTGTTCTTTTGATACTATATTAATACCACAGGCAGGCAGCTACAGTATTTACAGTTAGTGTACTTTATTCTCTGTACAGTGTTCACCCAAAGCTACCTGAATAAAATTGGTGGTGTTCTTCTGATCCTATTAGTACCGCAGGCAGCTGTAGTTTTTACAATTTAGTGTAGTGCGTACTCTGCACAGTGTGCACCTAAAGCTACCTGAAGAAAATTGGTGGTGTTCTTCTGATCCTATTAATACCACAGGCAACTGTAGTATTTACAAGTTAGTGTAGTGCGTCCTCTGCACAGTGTGCACCTAAAGCTACATGAAGACAATTGCTGTTGTTCTGCTCCTATTAATACCACAGGCAAGCAGCTACAGTATTTACAGTTAGTGTACTGTGTCCTCTGCACAGTGTGCACCTAAAGCTACCTGAAGACAATTGGTGGTGTTTTTCTGATCCTATATTAATACCATAGGCAGGCAGCTACAGTATTTACAGTTAGTGTACTGTGTCCTCTGCACAGTGTGCACCTAAACCTACCTGAATAAAATTGGTAGTGTTCTTCTGATCCTATATTAATACCACATGCAGGCAGCTACAGTATTTACAGTTAGTGTACTGTGTTCTGTGCACAGTGCTCACCTAAAGCTACCTGAATAAAATTGCTGGTGTTCTTTTGATACTATATTAATACCACAGGCAGGCAGCTACAGTATTTACAGTTAGTGTACTTTGTTCTCTGTACAGTGTTCACCCAAAGCTACCTGAATAAAATTGGTGGTGTTTTTCTGATCCTATTAGTACCGCAGGCAGCTGTAGTATTTACAAGTTAGTGTAGTGCGTACTCTGCACAGTGTGCACCTAAAGCTACCTGAAGAAAATTGGTGGTGTTCTTCTGATCCTATTAGTACCACAGGCAGCTGCAGTATTTACAAGTTAGTGTAGTGCGTCCTCTGCACAGTGTTCACCTAAAGCTACCTGAAAGAAAATTGGTGGTGTTCTTCTGATCATATTAGTACCACAGGCAGCTGCAGTATTTACAAGTTAGTGTAGTGCGTCCTCTGCACAGTGTTCACCTAAATCTACCTGAAGAAAATTGGTGGTGTTATTCTGATCATATTAGTAACACAGGTAGCTGTAGTATTTACAAGTTAGTGTAGTGGGTCCTCTGCACAGTGTGCACCTAAAGCTACCTGAAGACAATTGCTGTTGTTCTGCTCCTATTAATACCACAGGCAAACAGCTACAGTATTTACAGTTAGTGTACTGTGTCCTCTGCACAGTGTGCACCTAAAGCTACCTGAAGACAATTGGTGGTGTTTTTCTGATCCTATATTAATACCATAGGCAGGCAGCTACAGTACTTACAGTTCGTGTACTGTGTCCTCTGCACAGTGTGCACCTAAACCTACCTGAATAAAATTGGTAGTGTTCTTCTGATCCTATATTAATACCACATGCAGGCAGCTACAGTATTTACAGTTAGTGTACTGTGTTCTGTGCACAGTGCTCACCTAAAGCTACCTGAATAAAATTGCTGGTGTTCTTTTGATACTATATTAATACCACAGGCAGGCAGCTACAGTATTTACAGTTAGTGTACTTTGTTCTCTGTACAGTGTGCACCTAAAGCTACCTGAAGACAATTGGTGGAGTTTTTCTGATCCTATATTAATACCACAGGCAGGCAGCTACAGTACTAACAGTTAGTGTACTGTGTCCTCTGCACAGTGTGCACCTAAACCTACCTGAATAAAATTGGTAGTGTTCTTCTGATCCTATATTAATACCACATGCAGGCAGCTACAGTATTTACAGTTAGTGTACTGTGTTCTGTGCACAGTGCTCACCTAAAGCTACCTGAATAAAATTGCTGGTGTTCTTTTGATCCTATATTAATACCACAGGCAGGCAGCTACAGTATTTACAGTTAGTGTACTTTGTTCTCTGTACAGTGTTCACCCAAAGCTACCTGAATAAAATTGGTGGTGTTCTTCTGATCCTATTAGTACCGCAGGCAGCTGTAGTATTTACAAGTTAGTGTAGTGCGTACTCTGCACAGTGTGCACCTAAAGCTACCTGAAGAAAATTGGTGGTGTTCTTCTGATCCTATTAGTACCACAGGCAGCTGCAGTATTTTCAAGTTAGTGTAGTGCGTCCTCTGCACAGTGTTCACCTAAAGCTACCTGAAAGAAAATTGGTGGTGTTCTTCTGATCATATTAGTACCGCAGGCAGCTGCAGTATTTACAAGTTAGTGTAGTGCATCCTCTGCACAGTGTTCACCTAAAGCTACCTGAAAGAAAATTGGTGGTGTTCTTCTTATCATATTAGTACCGCAGGCAGCTGTAGTATTTACAAGTTAGTGTAGTGCGTACTCTGCACAGTGTGCACCTAAAGCTACCTGAAGAAAATTGGTGGTGTTCTTCTGATCCTATTAGTACCACAGGCAGCTGCAGTATTTACAAGTTAGTGTACTGCGTCCTCTGCACAGTGTTCACCTAAAGCTACCTGAAGAAAATTGGTGGTGTTATTCTGATCATATTAGTAACACAGGTAGCTGTAGTATTTACAAGTTAGTGTAGTGGGTCCTCTGCACAGTGTGCACCTAAAGCTACCTGAAGACAATTGCTGTTGTTCTGCTCCTATTAATACCACAGGCAAGCAGCTACAGTATTTACAGTTAGTGTACTGTGTCCTCTGCACAGTGTGCACCTAAACCTACCTGAATAAAATTGGTAGTGTTCTTCTGATCCTATATTAATACCACATGCAGGCAGCTACAGTATTTACAGTTAGTGTAATGTGTTCTGTGCACAGTGCTCACCTAAAGCTACCTGAATAAAATTGCTGGTGTTCTTTTGATACTATATTAATACCACAGGCAGGCAGCTACAGTATTTACAGTTAGTGTACTTTATTCTCTGTACAGTGTTCACCTAAAGCTACCTGAATAAAATTGGTGGTGTTCTTCTGATCCTATTAGTACCGCAGGCAGCTGTAGTATTTACAAGTTAGTGTAGTGCGTACTCTGCACAGTGTGCACCTAAAGCTACCTGAAGAAAATTGGTGGTGTTCTTCTGATCCTATTAATACCACAGGCAACTGTAGTATTTACAAGTTAGTGTAGTGCATCCTCTGCACAGTGTGCACCTAAAGCTACATGAAGACAATTGCTGTTGTTCTGCTCCTATTAATATCACAGGCAAGCAGCTACAGTATTTACAGTTAGTGTACTGTGTCCTCTGCACAGTGTGCACCTAAAGCTACCTGAAGACAATTGGTGGTGTTCTTCTGATCCTACATTAATACCACAGGTAGGCAGCTACAGTATTTACAGTTAGTGAACTGTGTCCTCTGCACAGTGTGCACCTAAACCTACCTGAATAAAATTGCTGGTGTTCTTTTGATACGATATTAATACCACAGGCAGGCAGCTACAGTATTTACAGTTAGTGTACTTTGTTCTCTGTACAGTGTGCACCTAAAGCTACCTGAAGACAATTGGTGGTGTTTTTCTGATCCTATATTAATACCACAGGCAGGCAGCTACAGTACTTACAGTTAGTGTACTGTGTTCTCTGCACAGTGTGCACCTAAACCTACCTGAATAAAATTGGTAGTGTTCTTCTGATCCTATATTAATACCACATGCAGGCAGCTACAGTATTTACAGTTAGTGTACTGTGTTCTGTGCACAGTGCTCACCTAAAGCTACCTGAATAAAATTGCTGGTGTTCTTTTGATCCTATATTAATACCACAGGCAGGCAGCTACAGTATTTACAGTTAGTGTACTTTGTTCTCTGTACAGTGTTCACCCAAAGCTACCTGAATAAAATTGGTGGTGTTCTTCTGATCCTATTAGTGCCGCAGGCAGCTGTCGTATTTACAAGTTAGTGTAGTGCGTACTCTGCACAGTGTGCACCTAAAGCTACCTGAAGAAAATTGGTGGTGTTCTTCTGATCCTATTAGTACCACAGGCAGCTGCAGTATTTACAAGTTAGTGTAGTGCGTCCTCTGCACAGTGTTCACCTAAAGCTACCTGAAAGAAAATTGGTGGTGTTCTTCTGATCATATTAGTACCGCAGGCAGCTGTAGTATTTACAAGTCAGTGTAGTGCGTACTCTGCACAGTGTGCACCTAAAGCTACCTGAAGAAAATTGGTGGTGTTCTTCTGATCCTATTAGTACCGCAGGCAGCTGTAGTATTTACAAGTTAGTGTAGTGCGTACTCTGCACAGTGTGCACCTAAAGCTACCTGAAGAAAATTGGTGGTGTTCTTCTGATCCTATTAATACCACAGGCAACTGTAGTATTTACAAGTTAGTGTACTGTGTCCTCTGCACAGTGTGCACCTAAAGCTACCTGAAGACAATTGGTGGTGTTTTTCTGATCCTATATTAATACCATAGGCAGGCAGCTACAGTACTTACAGTTAGTGTACTGTGTCCTCTGCACAGTGTGCACCTAAACCTACCTGAATAAAATTGGTAGTGTTCTTCTGATCCTATATTAATACCACATGCAGGCAGCTACAGTATTTACAGTTAGTGTACTGTGTTCTGTGCACAGTGCTCACCTAAAGCTACCTGAATAAAATTGCTGGTGTTCTTTTGATCCTATATTAATACCACAGGCAGGCAGCTACAGTATTTACAGTTAGTGTACTTTGTTCTCTGTACAGTGTTCACCCAAAGCTACCTGAATAAAATTGGTGGTGTTCTTCTGATCCTATTAGTACCGCAGGCAGCTGTAGTATTTACAAGTTAGTGTAGTGCGTACTCTGCACAGTGTGCACCTAAAGCTACCTGAAGAAAATTGGTGGTGTTCTTCTGATCCTATTAGTACCACAGTCAGCTGCAGTATTTACAAGTTAGTGTAGTGCGTCCTCTGCACAGTGTTCACCTAAAGCTACCTGAAAGAAAATTGGTGGTGTTCTTTTGATCATATTAGTACCGCAGGCAGCTGCAGTATTTACAAGTTAGTGTAGTGCGTCCTCTGCACAGTGTTCACCTAAAGCTACCTGAAAGAAAATTGGTGGTGTTCTTCTTATCATATTAGTACCGCAGGCAGCTGTAGTATTTACAAGTTAGTGTAGTGCGTACTCTTCACAGTGTGCACCTAAAGCTACCTGAAGAAAATTGGTGGTGTTCTTCTGATCCTATTAGTACCACAGGCAGCTGTAGTATTTACAAGTTAGTGTAGTGCGTCCTCTGCACAGTGTTCACCTAAAGCTACCTGAAGAAAATTGGTGGTGTTATTCTGATCATATTAGTAACACAGGTAGCTGTAATATTTACAAGTTAGTGTAGTGGGTCCTCTGCACAGTGTGCACCTAAAGCTACCTGAAGACAATTGCTGTTGTTCTGCTCCTATTAATACCACAGGCAAGCAGCTACAGTATTTACAGTTAGTGTACTGTGTCCTCTGCACAGTGTGCACCTAAAGCTACCTGAAGACAATTGGTGGTGTTCTTCTGATCCTACATTAATACCACAGGCAGGCAGCTACAGTATTTACAGTTAGTGTACTGTGTCCTCTGCACAGTGTGCACCTAAACCTACCTGAATAAAATTGGTAGTGTTCTTCTGATCCTATATTAATACCACATGCAGGCAGCTACAGTATTTACAGTTAGTGTACTGTGTTCTCTGCACAGTGTTCACCTAAAGCTACCTGAATAAAATTGTTGGTGTTCTTTTGATCCTATATTAATACCACAGGCAGGCAGCTACAGTGTTTGCAGTTAGTATACTTTGTTCTCTGCACAGTGTTCACCCAAAGCTACCTGAATAAAATTGGTTGTGTTCTTCTGACCCTATTAGTACCGCAGGCAACTGTAGTATTTACAAGTTAGTGTAGTGCGTCCTCTGCACAATGTGCACCTAAAAGTTACCTGAAGAAAATGGCTGGTGTACTTCTGATCCTATTAGTACCGCAGGCAGCTGCAGTATTTACAAGTTAGTGTAGTGCGTCCTCTGCACAGTGTGCACCTAAAGCTACAGGAAGACAATTGGTGGTGCTCTTCTGATCCTATTAGTACCATAGGCAGCTGCAGTATTTACAAGTTAGTGTAGTGTGTCCTCTGCACAGTGTGCACCTAAAGCTACCTGAAGACAATTGCTGTTTTTCTGCTCCTATTAATACCACAGGCAGGCAGCTACGGTATTTACAGTAATGCCCTGTACACACTGTCGGATTTTCCAACGGAAAATGTTCGATCGGAGCGTGTTGTCGGAAATTCTTACCTTGTGTGGGCTCCATCGGACTTTTTCCATCGGTTTTTCCGACACACAAAGTTTGAGAGCAGGCTATAAAAATTTCCGACAACAAAATCCAATCACGTCAATTCCGTCCGTGTGTGGACAATTCCGACGCACAAAGTGCCGCGCATGCTCAGAAGAAATTCCGAGGTGGAACAGCTCGTTCTGGTAACATTAGCGTTCGGAATGGATAGAGCACTTTCGTCACGCTGCAATATTTAAAATTGTTTAATACAGCGCACTTCTTTATAATGCAGGAAGAATGAAGTAGTTTTGCTGCTGATATTCACACAGAGTTCTCACAAACTTCTTTCTTTATTATTTATCGTGATTCCCTCAATATATTATGATTTGTCACATCTGACCAAATCATCTTTGTTTTTTTTTTAAACCCTTATGTGATTTATTTTTTTTATTTTTTTTGGTTTGTATTTTTTTCCAGGCTGATCTTGTTTTTTTTTTTTTTTTTAGTTATTTTACATCCTGAATATTTTTATGTGTGTTTTGTGTGTCAAGTTACCACAACACCATTATTATCTTGTATTATTTAATCTCAAGGAGATTGCTTGGTGTTGGTGTCTCTTGTTAATTTCACATTGTATTTTGAAATGTACCTGCCTCCTCGCAAACAAACTGTCCTTTTTGAAGGAAAACACACATAGGCGAGTATAATTGAAACCAAAAAACCTTAATTAAGGGCTCATAACCAAACAAAGAGGGAGGCAACGCTGGAGAAGCAGCAGAAATTGGTGAAGCCTTTGACCCCCAGGGCAGACATCAATTATTTTACTGCAAAATTGGTGGCCTGAGGAGTCCATATATAAGGGAGTGCAGTCTGGTCCAGAAGTCCCAGAGATCAGGAAAGCAGCAGATGACATCTGTGTCCCCAGGCTCTGGTCATACAAGAGCCTGCATCTTTTGCCAGACCAGACTGAACCCAGGGTCATCACTCTCTGGTCTTCCTTCCATGCTTCCTTCCACGCTGTGGCTGTGGTGGTGTAGTTTTGGCAGGAGGAGGAAGAGGAGGATGTACCAACTCAATCACGTGGGTATTGGGTGTGATTTCGCCCCTCACCCCCTTTGTTAAGACTTTATAAATAAGGTCCTCACACAGCTGGCATTGGCCCTCCTGCATGCCCTGCAGTTTGGTGGTAGCCATGCAGGCAAAAACCTCTTCAGGAGTGGGGGTGGCTCTGAGGGACGCAGAAGCCTCCTGAATGAGCCTGAGTGCTGAATCCTGCACGTGACTCCCCTTCCTGGGTCTTTTGTTTGGAAGGCGGTGGGGAGGAACCTGCGATTTTGTCAGGCTCCTACTGGTCCCAGGCTTCTCCTGGCTGCCACTTAGCCCCACCTCCTCCTGGCTGCCACTAATCCCCGTCTTCTCCTGGCTGCCACATTCCACAGCCTCCTCCTGTGTTCCACATTCCAGAGCCTCGTGCTGGCTGAGGTCTTCCTGTGTATGAAAAAGGGACATAGTTTTAGTTTTTATTTCATAAATCACACACAATTTTCATTTCATGACTGTTGCAAATTAAATGTTAACAAATATAAAAGACTATCATTCTAAGCCCAGCATTTTTCATTCTTGTCCCAAGAATGGCTGTTCGATCGTTCACTGAATTGCGAACGATATGGGCCGATCGCGCCAAATTCGTGTGTCGCGTCATGGCCCATAATTCACTGCAGCATCGCAGTGCATTGCTGGCTGATGATTGGCCAAGCATGCACTATGACCCGCATGCTTGGCCAATCACAGCGCCATCGGTAGAGAGAGCTGTAATTGGCCAAAGCTAGTGTGGCTCAGGGTGGTTTAGAACATGCCCCACACTATATAAGGCCACCTGCACGGCGGCCCTGTGTAGTGTGTTCTGGCTGGCTGAGAGATAGAGACAGTGTCATTTCATTTGAGTTAGCTAGATTAGGCAGGACAGTCACTGAGTTAGCTGCACTTACAGTGTATTGTGTATATATATATGCATCCCAGGTGTTGTATATATATATATATATATATATATATTAGCTAGATCCATTCCTGTTATCTTCCTACTGACAGGCAGGCTTGTCTTGTTACAGTATTTACAGCTACCTGAAGAAAATTGCTGGTGTTCTTTTGATCCTATTAGTACAACAGTCAGGCAGCTAGAGTATTTACAGTTAGTGTAGTGCGTCCTGCTCACAGTGTTCAGCTAAAACTACAAGTTAGTGTAGTGAGACCTCTGCACAGTGTTCAGCTAAAGCTACAAGTTAGTGTAGTGCGTCCTGCTCACAGTGTTAAGCTAAAAGTACAAGTTAGTGTAGTGAGACCTCTGCACAGTGTTCAGCTAAAGCTACAAGTTAGTGTAGTGTGTCCTGCTCACAGTGTTAAGCTAAAAGTACAAGTTAGTGTAGTGAGACCTCTGCACAGTGTTCAGCTAAAGCTACAAGTTAGTGTAGTGCGTCCTGCTCACAGTGTTCAGCTAAAACTACAAGTTAGTGTAGTGCGTCCTCCTCAAACTGTTCAGCTAAACTACAAGTTAGTGTAGTGCGACCTCTGCACAGTCTTCAGCTAAAGCTACAAGTTAGTGTAGTGCGCCCTCCTCACAGTGTTCAGCTAAACCTACAAGTTAGTGTAGTGTGTCCTGCTCACAGTGTTCAGCTAAAACTACAAGTTAGTGTAGTGAGACCTCTGCACAGTGTTTAGCTAAAGCTACAAGTTAGTGTAGTGAGACCTCTGCACAGTGTTCAGCTAAAGCTACAAGTTAGTGTAGTGCGTCCTGCTCACAGTGTTCAGCTAAAACTACAAGTTAGTGTAGTGCGTCCTCCTCACAGTGTTCAGCTAAACCTACAAGTTATTTTTTTGCGAGCTCTGCACAGTGTTCAGCTAAAGCTACCTGTAGAAGGTTGGTGGTGTTCTCATACTGATCCTATCACTACCGCAGGCAGCTAAATAAGCTGCAAGTTATTTTTTGTGAGCTCTGCACTGTGTTCACCTAAAGCTACCTGTAGAAGGATGGTGGTGTTTTCCTGATCCTATCACTACCGCAGGCAGCTAAATAAGCTGCAAGTTATTTTTTTGCGAGCTCTGCACTGTGTTCACCTAAAGCTACCTGTAGAAGGATGGTGGTGTTTTCCTGATCCTATCACTACCGCAGGCAGCTAAATAAGCTACAAGTTATTTTTTTGCGAGCTCTGCACAGTGTTCAGCTAAAGCTACCTATAGAAGGTTGGTGGTGTTTTCATACTACAGGCAGGCAGTTGATTTTGCTAGCTGCAGTATCAGTGCATATATATATATATATATATATATATATATATATATATATATATCCCAGCTTAGTGCAGCTACAGGCAATTAGTATGTCTGGAAGGCCAACAAGGAGAGGCAGACAGTCACAAGCCAATAAAAGAGGGCAAGCAGGCTCTGTGTCTAGTGCTGGTCATGGAGACGGTGCATCCTCATCAGCACGTGGTCGTGGGACACGCTTGGCCTTTTTTTCGGCAGCTGGCCATGTTGAGCCGCAACATGAGGAAGACTTGGTCGAGTGGATGACCAAGCCGTCCTCATCCTTCTCATCCTCTCTCACCCATGCTCAGGGTACTTTGTCTGGCAAAGCAGCGGCCTCTTCCCTCGGCTCAATGTCATCAGTGACTCCTTCCCTAGCTCCACCATGTCCTACTGAAGAGTCCCTCGAACTGTTTGACCATAGTGTTGGGTACATGCTCTAGGAGGATGCCCATGCGTTTGGAAGGCTCTGATGATGATACTGAGCTAGATGAAGGCAGTAACGTGAGCACGGACAGAGGGGGACAGCAATCTGGCAGTCATGTTCCCCCTGCTGCAGCATACTGCCAGGTTTGCTCCAGTGATGAGGAGGGAGGAGATGATGAGGTCACTGACTCAATGTTGGTGCCTGATAGGAGAGAGGAGGAGGAGGAGGCACATCACCAACGAGGCAGGATGCCCTCCAGGGGCCAGCCTAAGGGCAGCACACTGACTGCATCACACCCAAAGCTCCACATGTGCAGGGCGCTGCAGTCTCTGCGCGTTATTCAAAAAGTTCTTTGGTGTGGGCCTTTTTTGAGACGAGTGCATCAGATCGCACCGCTGCTATTTGCAACATATGTCTCAAGCGTATCTCGCTTGGCCAAAACATCTCCCGCATGGGTACCACATGCTTGACCAGACATATGTTGACCTACCATGCAGTTCGTTGCCAAGCGTATCTAAAAGACCCACACCAAAGAACAAAGAGGACCTCTCCTTGCTCCTCATCAGCTGAGATCTCCAACCCCACTATACCTTCAGTCCTCTCTGAGACCTGCACTGAGAGTAATGAAGGTGTAGAATTAGGTGTGTCACAGCCAAGTACTTGTGGGCAATCTGCTTTCGGTACACCAACGTCAGATTGTACCAGGCAAATTTCCCTGCCCCAGCTGCTGCACTGCCGAAAGAAGTTTGCTCCCAGCCATCCACATGCCCAGCGGTTGAATGCTAGCTTGGCAAAATTGCTAGCACTTCAACTGCTGCCTTTTCAGTTGGTAGACTCTGCCCCCTTCCGTGAGTTTGTGCAATGTGCGGTTCCTCAGTGGCAGGTACCCAAACGCCACTTTTTCTCACGGAAGGCGATTCCGGCTCTCTACCGGCATGTAAAAGGCAATGTCCATGCCTCGCTGGACAGGGCAGTCAGTGGTAAGGTGCATATTACCACTGACTCATGGTCCAGCAGGCATGAACAGGGACGTTACCTAAGTTTTTTTTTTAACAGAAACTTTTTTATTGAACAAATCAGCATTACAATACAAATTGAGTTAGTGCATTCAGTACAAAAAACATTAAGGACAATAAAATCTCTACCAACATCCGGTAGCCACTATTTATCAAACATTCCAGCTGTGCAGATGTGAGAAGTATCACTCAACAGCATGGCTTAATGCATTATAGTATTATAGAATCTTAGGTAACTTTATGGAAGTAATCAGTATTCGATTAACCTGGGAGGGGGGGGTCGGGAAGGATTGGGGGGGGGGAAAGGGGGAGAGGGGAGGGGACGGAAGGGGATGGGGGGGGACCAGGACTGAAGGAGAATAAACATGTGATAGAAAGTGTGCTCCAAGGTGTTTCGCGTCATAATTAAGGGGTAGGGGGTTCAGGGTCCCCAGAAGCATCCACCCATGAGGACCAGATTTTATCAAATTTCCCTGGGCATTGCCTACTTTCATATGTCATTCTGTATAGAGGGAGTACCAAGTTCACCGACCTTTTCCATGAGGCTAGAGTAGGAGGCTCCACCAGTTTCCATCTGAGTAAAATTTCACGTCTAGCGTAATATAATGAGAAGGTAAGACACAATTTACTATACCTATCTCCCTCAATATCTTCGAAATGGCTGAGTAATAATATTTGAGGGTCAACCGGTACCTTTAAACCTGTGACATTGCCCAGTGTGGAGGCCACTTCAGTCCAGAAAGGTCGGAGTTTGGGACAGGACCAGACCATGTGCCAGAAGGTGCCCACCTCCTGTCTGCATCTTTGGCAGTTGGGATCTCTTTGCTGGTAAATGCGCGACAATCTCTGTGGGGTGAAGTACGCTCTGTGTAGGAACTTAAATTGTACGAATCTATCTTTTGCAGCGATCATGGAAGGAATGTAGGAAATTAAACACTCCCTCCACTCTTCCTCGTCCAAAGAAGGAATATCCATCCTCCACTTTTCCCAGGTTTTAGTCAGTTTGGTGTCATACTCCACTGTAAGGTATAGATACAGTGTTGAGAGAGGTTTCCCCATCACACTGGAAATCAGGACCCGCTCAATGGAGTCAGGCTCCAGAGTGAGGGGGGCAGGGAACTAGGCTTCAAAAGCGTGCTTCAGCTGCCAGTACCTGAATTGAAAGGAGGACAGGATAGCAAACGATTGCCTCAGAGCCTGAAAAGTCATAAGCCTACCGTCCTGAACTATATGTTTTAAGGTAAGGATTCCCTTCTTTGCCCACAAGGAGGGGTCCGGTATGCTATAAAAGTGAGGAAGCATAGGGTTACCCCAAAGGGGCATATGTGGTGAGATGTGATTAGGTTTTGCGTATTTCTTCCTAGCCTCCTGCCAGACCCTCACGGTGGTTCGCATTAGATTTGTCATGGACGAATTGGCCCTAAGACCACGAAACGGGAGATTGCTCAGGGCAGCAAAGGATCCCAGAATGGCCGCTTCCAGAGTGACCGCTGGGTTCTGTGCGGGCTGGGAGAACCACCACCGTATCGTGACCAGGACAGCTGCCCAATAATAAATTTGAAAATTCGGCAGTGCCAGTCCACCCCCCGAAAGTGGGAGATAGAGGATCTGTTTGGCCACCCTGGGCGGCCTCCCCACCCAGACAAATTGTATCAGCAGACTCTCTAACCTCTGGAAAAAAGCCTTGGGGATGTGAATGGGGGTATTGCGGAAGAAATATAAATATTTGGGAAGATAAATCATTTTTAGCAGATTGACTCTGCCGACGGGGGTCAATGGAAGGGAACGCCATGCAGCACACCTAGCCGTTAGATGGGTCATGAGTGGTCGCAGATTGTTTTCTAAATAGTCCTGGACTTTACCACTAATTTTAATCCCTAGGTATTTAAAGTCATCTACCCATTTGAGCTATGGATGAGGCACCCTAGGGGTCGAGGGATGGAGCGGGAAAAGAACCGACTTGTCCCAATTGATGCAAATCCCTGAGTACCCCCCGAAACGATTAATTAGTTCCAGTGCAGTCTGTAAAGAGGACGACGCGTCCGCTAGATAAAGCAGAGCATCGTCCGCATACAGCGATATCTTTTCCTCGATTGGACCTACCTGGAGACCCCTTACACCAGGATCCGCCCTCAGCAATATAGCCAGGGGCTCCACTGCCAGAGCAAATAAGCCCGGGGAGAGGGGACAACCCTGTCTCGTACCCCGGGATAATTGGAACTTCCCTGATAGGCAGCCGTTGGTACGAATTCTAGCTGAAGGACTACGGTATAGCATACGGAGCCAGTTCGTGAAACCCGGGCCAAACCCAAATCGTGAGAGCACCTCCCATAGGTAGCCCCACTCGACGGAGTCAAAAGCCTTCTCCGCGTCGAGTGAGGCCACCGTTCCTTTAGTCTTCCCATCCGACCTGTCTATGTGTGTATGAAGGCGTCTGATATTGATGTCAGTGCCTCTTCCGGGCATGAAGCCTGTTTGGTCCCTGTGGATCAGGGCAGTAATGACCAAATTAAGCCTATTGGCCAAAACTTTTGCCAGTACTTTTGCATCCACATTCAGAAGGGATATGGGGCGATATGAGGAGCATAATGTGGGATCTTTCCCTGGCTTGGGGATCACCACTATAATCGCGTCACTCATTGTGTCCGGGAGTTTCTCGAGGCGCGTTGATGCAGAGAAGAGGCCCTGAAGTTTATCAACTAGTTCTATAGCATATTGTTTGTAAAACTCCACAGGGATGCCATCAGGTCCTGGAGTTTTCCCTGCTTGCATTGATTTAAGTGCTTGGATTATCTCTAAGGACGTAATTGGGGCGTCGAGTTTGTCGCGATACGTTACCGTAAGAGTGGGGATATCTATGTCATCTAGGTATGGCACCAAATCCTCCCTATCATAGTCTACCCTGGACGTGTAGAGGGATTCGTAGAATTCCGCAAAACAACTATTGATCCCCTCAGGTGTGTGGGTCAGCTGTCCCGAGAAGTCCCTGATATGTGAGATGCTCATTCCTCCCGCCTGCTCTCTAGAGAGCCAGGCCAACAGATGGCCTGACTGCTCTCCCTGCTCAAAGATCCGTTGGGATTGAGCCAGCATTTTCTTCTGGGTAAGAGAGGTACGGAGACGAATAACCTCCTTCGTCATAAGTTGTAACTGTGAATAGTGTATAGGGTCTCGAGTACGAACAAAGAGAGCCTCAGCACTGCTCGCCTCTCTCTCAGCCTTTATCAAGTCTGCCTTACGCTCCCTGCGAACTCTGGCAATGATGGTCTGGTAGTGTCCCCTCGTCGTAGCTTTAAAAGCATCCCACACAACTGTGGGGTCAGCTGAGCCTTCGTTAACCGCCCAAAAGTCAATCAATTCAGTTCTGAATTGGGAGTCCACAGCAGTGTCTGAAATCCAGAATCTAGAGAGCCTCCATATCCTGTCTACTGAGCCCAGGGAGAGATCCAATGACAACAGCAAGGGTGCGTGATCGGAGATTCCCCTAGGCAATATTTGTATGTCTGTGACGCGTGGGAGAACCGGGCTCCCAGCAAAGACTAAGTCTATACGGGAAAAGGTTCTATGTGAGGCCGAATGGCATGTAAACGCCCTGGCCTGGGGGTGTCTCCACCTCCAAACATCTATCAGGCCATAGGTATCCGCCCATTCAGCCAACCCAGAGCAATGATGTCCAGCAGACGTCAATCTGTCAAGAACTGGGTCAGGGACCAAATTAAAGTCACCCAGTATGATATTATTGTCAGATGCAAAGTCGGCCATTTTGCTGGCGATCTGATTGAGCACCAGCAAGGAAGCCGGCGGGGGCAGATACAAGCCCACAATGGTCCACGTTAGAGAGTAAATTTTAGCATGAACAATAACATACCGTCCATCAGGGTCCAGGGCCAAATCCAAAAGCCGGAAGGGAAGGGATTTTAGTATCAGGATAGTAACACCCCTGGAGAAACTGGAGTGTGTGGAGTGGTAGTGGTAACCCACCCATGGTTTTTTAAGGGCCAGAACCCTACTTCCAATTAGGTGCGTTTCCTGGAGCACACATATATGTGGGTTATAAGCTTTAATAAATTGGAACACCAGGGATCGCTTAACCGGGGAGTTCAATCCCCTGGTGTTCCAGGAAATGATATTAAGGGAGGACATGGTTACTAGAGATGATAAGAGTATTAGGATCAGTATGGGTCACGGCTCCTGAACTGGACCCCCGAACCCTAAACGGACACACCTGGAAACAATGCAATGCTGATGAATCAATGATTTTAGTGCAAATATAGAACAAAAACAAAACCAAACTAAAAACAAAAATAGGAGCCCAATATCTACAGTAAATTGAGCTAGTCCCGTAAGGGGAACTTACCACACCCCCCTCCCCACCCAGCCCCCCCAAACTGAGGCGGGTTTCAATCCCAAACCGATTCAGCTCACCGGCTGCAACAGGGGGCCCATGGAAGAGGCGAGCCCTACCCCCCGAGATTCCTATGGGGGGGCAAGCAACAGTTCAAGCAGCTTTCCGAGTGTAAGATCTCCGCTGTTGTAATATAACAGGCTGTGAGGATGTAAGAGTCAACCAGAAAAAAGTAAACCATGTTGCATCCCCACAGTAAAGTCGATCCAGCAAAAGAAGGACACAGCATGAACCCCAGTGCTCCGTGAAAGGGAGCAATTAAGAGCAAATGAACTTCGTATCTCAACAGTCTCCCGCCCATATCCTCCGGCAGGGGCACAAACTTAGATGTTTCTGATAGGGATAATTAGCAACCCCATCTAGTCCGCACACACCATGGATTTAAACTGGGCAGAACAAGTGCAACATTACTAGGCATCCATGGGGTAATTCTTGTGGAAACTCAGACCTGAGCCCAGGTCACTGTGAATAAGCAATGAAAGGAAGTCAAGCGGCACATACCAATTAGTCGATCAACGGATCTGTGGTAACGAGTCCAGCCAGGTATAAGCCTCTCTTGGTGTACTAAAGAATCGAGTTGTCTCGCCGTCTTGGACTCTCAGGCGAGCAGGGAAGAGTACACTGTATCGAATGCTGCGTGATCTCAATGCCGCCTTGACTTGATCGAAAGATTTCCTGAGCTTCACCGAGTAGTCAGGGAAGATCATCAACTTAGCATTTTGGTATCTGAGGACACCAACATTTCTGGAGGCGCGGAGGACTTCGTCTCTGTCTCTGAAGTTAAGGAGACGGAGAATGAAGGTGCGTGGAGGTGATCCAGGAGGCCCCGGCTTGGGCGGGATGCGTTGTGCCCTCTCGACCGTGTAATGGGGGGACCAACGGGCCTCAGGTAGAAGTTCACGCAACATACCCTCTATAAAGGAGGTAGGATTATTCCCCTCCGCCCCCTCTGGTAAACCAATAATTCGGAGGTTGTTGCACCGATTTCGGTTCTCCGCGTCTTCGGCTCTATATTCTAGGGCCTTTACTTTGGTTTGAAGTGTGCGGAGAGCTACTCCATGCTCCGCCATAGTGTCCTCAGTGGTGCTCAGTCTTTGCTCCGACTCAGTGGCTCGTGATCTGAGTTTGTCTATATCTTGGCGGATTAGCCCCATATCCAACTGAACAGCTTCAATTTTTGTTGTGAGCGTTGATTGACAAGTGGCGATGGCCGCCATTACGTCCGCCAGCCAGGGGGGTCGGGAGTCGTCCGACTCCATGAGGCTCGTCTGTGAGGATCTATGGGCTCTGCGGGTGGAATGAGCCGCTGGACAGGGGTAGGTGGGTGTCGGAGGGGAATCCGACTGTGGCAGAAAGGTCAGTTTTTTGCCCCCTTTACTATACTTTGCGCTAGAGTTCCTGCGCCTCATTCAGCTGTCCGGGGTCCCGCTCCGTGCAATAATCAGTAGGTTTCTGCGGGAGTCTAGCGGGGGGGGGACAGGGATAGTCAATCAGTGCAGTGTAGCAGGTGTCCCTCCAGATAAATCCCCCACCTGTCACAAGAGCTGCCCCAGGCTTCCAGGGGTTTACAGTCCGTCCCCAGTCTGTCTCACTCAGGTTGTCTAGGGGGGGAGCCCCAGGTCTTGCCAGAAAGCACTCACCCCTCCTCTCAGGCCACACTGTTCCAGGGCTAGGGCACAATCTCCACTCCAGGCCGGTCCAGAGTCCGCAGGCCGTCAGGAAAGGCCGCGGCTGCGGCCTAGTATCACGCTGGAGGAGAGGCTGGTCCGGGATCGGCCTGTGTCTCTGCTAGGCCTAATGTTCCTCAGTCCGCGGCCTGTGGCAATCCGGGAATCCCGGTCTGTATGGCCGATCGCGCCGAGGGTCCTCCGGCACGTGTCCGGGCCCGTCAGGAAAGGCCGCGGCTGCGGCCTAGTCGGCCGAAGTAGGCCGAGGAACGCCGATCGCGGCCCGGAGTCAAATCTTCTCCTCCCCACAGCAGTCGGGAGATCTCCGCAGCCCCCTGAGCAACCCTGTATTGTTTGCAGGTTGTTTTATGGCTGATGGATCCGGATTTTGAGCTTAGGAAAGCGGAGCTCTCAGAAAATGCTGCCGCTTACAGCGCCATCCTGGCCACGCCCCACGTTACCTAAGTTTCATGGCGCTTTGGGTGACTCTGCTGGCAGCTGGGAAGGATGCAGGACAAGGTGCAGTAGTGTTGGAGGTTTTTCCGCCACCACGCCTCCAAAATGCCACTACTAATGATTGTGACATACCTCTCTCCTCCACCCCCTCCTCTTCTTCTTCCTCCATGGCCTCTTCCTGTGCTTTGTCCTCAGAACCAGCGGTGCTCCGTAGGCGTTCAAGGGGCTACACATGTGTGCCAAAAGATGCCATGCGGTGCTTGAGCTGGTGTGCTTGGGGGACAGGAGCCACACTGGGGCAGAGGTTCTGTCAGCTCTGCAGGGGCAGGTTCAGAGGTGGTTGACGCCTCGCCAACTTGAGGCAGGAATGGTGGTTTGCGACAATGGCACCAACCTCCTCTCTGCCCTCCGACAGGGACAAATGACCCATGTGCCCTGTTTGGCTCACGTCCTTAACTTGGTGGTGCAGCGGTTCTTGGGCAGGTACCCGGGCTTACAGGATGTCCTGAGGCAGGCCAGGAAAGTCTGTGTGCATTTCCGCCGGTCATATAATGCCAGTGCTCGGCTGGCCGACCTCCAAAAGGAGTTTAACCTGCCCAAGAACTGCCTAATCTGTGACATGCCCACCAGGTGGAAGTCAATGTGGCCATGTTGCAGTGGCTGCACATGCAGCAGAGGGCCATTAATGAGTACCTGTGCAACTATGGCACCAGGACAGGGTCAGGGGAGCTTGTTTTTTTTCCCCACGCCAGTGGGCCATGATCAGGGATGCATGCACTGTCCTGTCACCATTTGAGGAGGCCACAAGGATGGTGAGCAGTGACAGTGCATACATCAGTGACACTGTCCCCCTTGTCCACCTGTTGGAGCACACGCTGCATGGAATAATGGACAGGGCACTTGAGGCAGAACAGAGGCAGGAAGAGGAGGACTTCCTTAGCTCTCAAGGCCCCCTTTATCCAGACAGTGTTCCTGCGTGCCTGCCGATCACACAGGAAGAGGATGAGGAGGAGGATTGTGTCAGTATGGAGGTGGAGCCTGGCACTCAACATCAGCAGCAGTCTTTAAGGGATCAGTCCCAAGAAACACATGGACTTGTATGTGGCTGGGAGGAGGTGGCTGCGGACCATGCCATCCTTAGTGACTCAGAGGACTCCGGACCGAATGCCTCAGCAAACCTACGCTGCATGGCCTCCCTGATCATGCAAAGCCTGCGCAAGGATCCTCGTATTCGTGGTATCAAGGAGAAGGACCAATACTGGCTGGCAACCCTCCTTGATCCACGTTACAAGGGTAAGGTTGCGGAACTTATCTTGCCGTCGCAGAGGGAGCAGGGGATGAAACAACTTCGGGAGGCCTTGCAGAAAGGTTTGTGCAACACGTTCCCAGAGACTGGGAGGTTACAAACTCCTGTTTCTGGACAATGTGTTGCTGAGGCTTCGGTCAGTCAAAGAAGGAGCGGTGGAGAAGGTGGCCGTCTGACCGATGTGTTCAGACAATTTTTTAGTCCGCAGCCCCAAGGTATGATCAGTTCCAGCAACCATTGCCAGCATCTGTTTTATATGGTGCAGGAACACCTAGGGGCAAGATCTGACTTGGACACCTTTCCCACCGAAAATCCTCTGGGTTACTGGGTCTTGAGGATGGATCACTGGCCAGAGCTTGCACAGTATGCAATTGAGCTACTGGCCTGTCCTGCATCCAGCGTTCTTTCAGAACGCACATTCAGTGCTGCTGGAGGTTTTGCAACCGATCACAGGGTGCGTCTGTCCACCGACTCGGTCGATTGACTGACCTTCATAAAAATGAATCAGTCTTGGATCACCATCAGCTACCAAGCACCTGATGCTGATGTGACCAAATAATTTTTTTTAAATCTCAGATCCCTTCAAAGACTGCCTATGCTGATGCTAAGTGACTATCCTGAGTAATTATCCTCTTCCTCCTCAATGATCACGCTGATAGCTTGTAAGAACATTTTTGGTTCTGGGCGCCGTCACCAGTGCCTAAGGCCCAATTTTTCAGCCCCTGTTTAACAGGGGCGTGTAATTACAATTTTTGATGCAATACTTTGCAGCAGGGCTCGTTCCTGTTTTCCAACTAGAGTATCTGTAAGGGGTTGCAGTGTTGTGGCACCAGCACCAGTGCCTAAGGCCCAATTTTTCAGCCCCTGTTCAACAGGGGCATGTAATTACAATTCTTGTTCTAATATTTCACAGCAGGGCCCGTTTCTGTGCCCACCAAGAGTGAGTGAGGACTTACAGTGTTGTGGCACCAGCACCACCACCACCACCAAAGGCCCAATTTTTCAGCCCCTGTTCAACAGGGGCATGTAATTACAATTCTTGATCTAATATTTCACAGCAGGGCCCATTTCTGCGCCCACCAAGAGTGAGTGAGGAATTACAGTGTTGTGGCACCAGCACCACCACCACCACCACCACCACCACCAAAGGCCCAATTTTTCTGCCCCTGGTCAACAGGGGCATGTAATTACAATTCTTGATCTAATATTTCACAGCAGGGCCCTGCGAGGGCTTACAGTGTTGTGGCCACAACAACACCTAAGGCCCAAATTTCTGCTGAGTATATAGGGCAGGCCCCTACTTTCAAACATCCAACTTACAAAATGACTCCTACTTGCAAACGGAAGGAGACAACAGGAAGTGAGATGAAATCTACCCTTAGGAAGGGAAATTCTCTCCTGTAAGAGTTAATATGGGAAAAACATTTCTCCTTTCCACTGATGCTTTATCACCAATCCTTGTTTCACAAAAAAACCCACATTTTCAAAAAACATTTGTCATTGGGACAAAAAGTGAGGTGAAATCTTCTGAAGAGGAGCACAGACAGCAAAACAAATGTCACAGGGGTGATAACCCTTCCCTATGTTTTCCAAAAAGCTTAAAAAAGATTTTTTGGCTGGAGCTAAACATGTTAAAAATGTACCCGTTCAAAATTACAAACAGATTCTACTTAACAACAAACCTACAGTCCCTGTCTTGTTTGCACCGCCTGTATACTGCTGTTCAGAGTATATAGGGCCTGGTGGCCCCACACCTTTCCTTTTTTTAATTTGGGTGCGGGGTTCCCCTTAATATCCATACAAGACCCAAAGGGCCTGGTAATGGACTTGGGGGTACCCATGCCATTTGTCTCACTGATTTTCATCCATATTGCCAGGACCCGACATTACATTAAACCCTCAAGCAGTTTTAAATGACTTTTTTTCCTTTAAAAATGACATTTTGTGCAGGGACTGTTCTAAGCACGGGAAATACACGCCACTTTACAAGCATACTATAGACACCCCCCAGGTACGATATTTAAAGGAATATTTCACTTTTTTTACTTTAAGCATGATTAAAATCACTGCTCCCAAAAAAACGGCCGTTTTTAAAAGTTTTTTTTGCATTGATACATGTCCCCTGGGGCAGGACCCGGGTCCCAAACCCTTTTTAGGGCAATACCATGCAAATTAGCCTTTAAAATGAGCACTTTTGATTTTGAACGTTCGAGTCCCATAGACGTCAATGGGGTTCTAACGTTCGTGCAAATTTTCGGTCTGTTCGCAGGTTCTGGTGCGAACCGAACCGGCGGGTGTTCGGCTTATCCCTAGTGATCAATAATAACATCTAGTAAAGATCATTTCTTTATTGACCAGAAATCTGCAGAACAATGCTATACCTGGCTCAACCTGGGCTCCTCCACTTCTTCCTGGCTGGAAGTCCCAGGTTGGACATCAGAAGCCCCAGCTGGGGTGGAAGGAAGAGTAGAAGGAAGAGTAGAGAGTGATTCCCTGACTCCAGTCTGGTCTAACAGAAAACGCAGTCTCTCATAGTACCACAGCCTGGGGATATAAACATCATCTGCTGCAGCTCCAGATCTCTGGGAATCCGTGACCTTCTTGCGCTCCCTAGTGCTCCTCAGGCCACCAATTTTGGCTTTTAAATAGGGGATGGTTGCCGTGGGGACCACCGGCTTCACCAACTCCAGCAGTTTCTCCAGCGCTGTCTGCCTCTTTTGTTTATGATTATAATGTGGATGTTTCACCTGCCACAGACAGGGTAGCTCCCTGTACTTATCTATGAACATGGGGAGGAAGTTGTGGTTATTGAAGCCATCCATTTTATCTGCAAGACACAACACAAGACAAACCCTAGTGTCAGGCCAAACTCTCTTAATCTTGTTACAATGTAGGCCTCAATTAGAAGCAGTATAGGCCCAAGTTTAGATCTTACCTTCTTTATCACGATCGGCGCCTCCGATACTCCTTCCTCCGCTCACAGATCGTACATACTACGCACGCGTGTTACGCTTTATACACACTGCGCATGCGTGAAACTCCGCCGGCCCCTGAGGTTCTTTCTATTCTATTCCCCGCCCCTTCTCATTCAGCGCAGTGGGGGAAGAGCACATGGCGGAGACACAACAGGTGCGTGCTAATTACAGCAACGAGGAGGAGGGGGAGGAAGCCCGGAGCCAGAAACGTCCCGATCCAGAAGGAGATGATTTAAGGCATCAAATATGTCCTTTGGGGAGATGTTGGAGATGGTGCACATCCTGAAGAAGGCTGACTATGACGGGAAGTATGGACCTTACCACAACCCCAATGTCAGAAAGGCCAAGATCATGGCGAAAATGGTCAAGAGTCTGCACTGGAATTTCGGGGTACGACGATTGAAAGATCAGCTCAGGAAGCGGTGGTCGGACCTCAAATTAAGAGAGCACGAGCAGTACAAAAAGATCCGGAGAGTGCTGAAAAAAGTAAGTAGTTGTACTGTGTTCCTATTCTTTATGTTTATTACATTTGTGCTGCTCCATGTGCTTTTCTTAACTGTTATTCAGTTTAAAATGGCAACTTTCATGTTCATGGGCACTTTATTCGTTCGTATCAAACATTGTTCGTTCGGCCTAGAAAACACCATTGTTTTGGCCATATGCATTTGCCCACTTTTTTATGGCCTACTTGTCTGCAAATAATTTGGTTGTGTAGATGGATTTGTAACTAGAATGAAATGCAAACTAGATTCTGTGTAAGGAGAGGACACTCAGCAGCACTTTTGACATCTGGATGCTGGAGCACTAGTGTGGGACACATGAACACTCTTTTTATTAGGGGGCCCACACAGGTGCTCCAGTGTATACTATAGGGGTGTCTCCATCTGTGAAGCTTGTACAAAACAGGTAAGTATTGAAGCTTGACAAAGGACACTAAAAATTCTACATCTTGGAACTCTGCCAAAATAGACAATTGTACCCCACTTCCAAGCAATGTTTCATATTCCTTTTTCTGCCATCAAATATCTGTGTGCTAAGTATACTTATTTTTTTTTTACATAGGGGATAAAAGACTCGGAGGACACCCCTCATCCGAGGAGACCACAGACCCCCCACCTCTGGAAAAAGGGGAAATCCAGCCAAGCAGAGAAGGAGGAGGAAGACGTGGTGGAAATTGTCACCACAACAGGTGAGTGTCTGCGACCACAGGCTCAGGTAAGAGATGGATGCCGGCATATTTACAATACATGGTGTGTTTTTGTTTCTATCTTTTTAGGGGATCATGATGTTGTGGATCCAGAGCATTTCACCTCGGAAAGCGCACAGATCCTGATTGGGGAGATCATGGGGTATAATAGGGACTTGGAAAACATCCTTAAAAACATCAATGATGTTCAACAAAAAATGAAGAACATCATTGATGCTTTAGGGAGAGTTTAAAACCCCTCAAAATCCCTTTTTTTTGGCACATTTTGTGAGCTAAAAATTTTTAGCATTTTTTGACATATTTGCGAAAAAACAAATTTTGAAGAGGCACACAATGTGTCAACATGTGCTATCTGCCATCACGGGAGATCAATGGATGCGTTTTGGGGGTGCAACCCCTTCCTCAATAATAAAGTAGCTGTGAGCAAGGGGTTGCATCCCAAAAACACATCCTTTGATCCCCCATGATGGCAGCTAGCACATGTTGACATTCGGCAAGTGGTGTGCATCTTCAAAATTTGGCTTTTCTAGGGGTGACTTCACCCCATCTGAATGCAATATCAAACACAGTTTGTAAATACTCATGTCTGATATTGCCTTCAAGTTCTACCAAATGTGAACATTGTAAGTTCAAGATTTGTGTCTTTTTTTGTTGGTTTTAAACATGCCTGTTTTATCTTAAATGGACATTTCTACTTTTTCTAATGTGACCCCAAAAATTGTTATACAACAAACATGTTGGTTTGTTTTAAAAACCTTTTCTAAATGCACATGTGATTGTGCTGGTATTAAAAAGATTGTTAATCAAGAAAGTGTGGATTATTGTTTCAACGCTCCAACACTTTTGTTGTGCTCTAATTGGTGTTTTCACTGACAATGTGGGTTATTTCCTAAGGGCAAATCCACTTTGCACTACAAGTGCAGTTTCAAGTACACTTGTAGTGCAAAGTGTCTTTGCCTTTAGTAAATAACACCCAACAATGCTTTGTAATGTTACACAATCATGCCATTTTCAGGACTCACCACATTTCTGTCAGGGTCAGCTAAAAGAAACACAAGCAGTAAATGTCACCAAAGATTTTAGTAGGTAAATTTTTTTTATTTTAAAAAGGTTTCAGACATTGTCTGGCATATTGATAGCCCCCCTACCCACAAAGTATTCAAGGTATCTTAGACGGACATCACGGGCACTCAGGGGGGGCAAGCCAGGACGGCCACTTTCAAGCGCCGTCAGGGTTGGTTCATTTTGAATTCCAGCCTCAGGCGCAACTGAGCCAGCATAGTTGGCAAAATGTTGCCATAAAAAGTTGTGTAGAACACAGCACGCCAGGATGATATGATTCAGTTTGTACTCCGCCATGTGTATGGGTGTAAGAAGTAGGCGGAACCGGCTGGCCATGATTCCAAACGTGTTCTCCACCACTCTTCTGGCTCTGGCCAGCCGGTAATTTAAAACCTTCTGGTCCAGGATGAGGGTCCTCATCGGGAATGGCCCCATAAGATGGTCCCCCAGGGCAAACGCTTCATCTGCAACGAAGACGAATGGGAGTCCTTTCACATTGTCTTCTGGAGGTGGCAAGTCCAAGCTGCCATTCTGGAGACACCTGTACAACTCCATCTGGGCGATGACTCCACCATCGGACATCCGGCCATTCTCCCCCACGTCCACATACAGGAACTCGTAAGTAGCCGACACCACTGCCAATATCACAATACTATTGAACCCCTTATAGTTGAAATAGTATGACCCCGAGTTGGGTGGTGGGACGATGTGGACGTGTTTCCCATCAATTGCCCCTCTGCAGTTAGGAAAGTCCCACCGCTGGGCAAAGTGGGAGGCCACAGTCTGCCAGTCCTGTGGCGTGGAAGGAAACTGTGGAGTCAAACAAGAAAAAAAATTGTCATTTTGCACATAAACAGGGAAAGCAGATTAGAAACAAACATTCTTGGCCAACATCAAGATTACATGTATTTGAGGGAGTTTTTAAAGACTAAAGTATAAGGTACACCTATCAGATTCCCCCTCCCCACCCCCTCTCATGGACCATTTCTAACATTATAGGGGGGGAACTCTTGGACAGGTAACCCTCTCCACTTCATTGAGAGATGAATGCCTAAATAATGGGTATTACTTTGGCCAGCCATTCCTTAGTTACACTATTGGCAGCCCACTGGACAGGTAAGAAGTGTCATAATACAAAGATATAAATACACATTGTACACATTTGAGCACTTTTGGACATTCTGCTATTACCTATCAAGATAATAATAGTATACAAAAACTTTTAACAGTACCATTTGAAAGTATACAGGCAGGCCCTTGCGCTACATGCTTTGGGGAATTCATCCATAAATCTGACCACAAAAGAGATGGGTATAGTGTGTATGGGTTTGGCAAAGTCAGCAGATAGATGATTGATGATAGATAGAGAATTAGTATCAGCTGACTTAGCAGTTGGGGGGAGGGAGGGTTCCAAATGATTTGGGGACCCAAAAAAAAGCCTCTGGCACTCTGCCTGAAATTAAAGCACAAATCACATTTAAAAACATTTTAGGGGGTGTTTGGGGTAAAGCACTACTATGGAGCTGATAAAATACATTGTTAAGTGACTACATGAGGTTAATATAGGGCCAGAAGACCATGCTGGGGAGGTTAGTGAAGGCAAATATGTATGAAGGACAAAAAAAATTAAAGAAAAATCCAGCATGCATGAGGACAAAGGGGACATTCACAGCATATTACAATCATGGTAATTTGGGAATGAGGAAAGAAATACAATATATTATCAAACATTAAATACAATAAAATGTGATATTAAAGGATAAATCTTACCTTAATATACTCCTTCTGCAGGACCTGTATGATGGCAGAACAGGTCTCTGGGATAATGATCCCCAGAGCCTGGGGGAAGATGCCTGTTGAGAACTTCAAGTCCTGCAGACTTCTCCCCGACGCCAAGTACTGCAGGGGGGCGACGAGCCTCTGCTCCAGAGTGATGGCTTACCTCATGCAGGTATCCTGCCTGCTAATATAAGGGGTCAGCAAAGCCAACAAACGTTGAAATACGGGGTCCGTCATCTGGAGAAAGTTCCTGAAATCATCAGGATTATTCTCACGGATCTCACGGAGCAAAGGCATATGAGAAAACTGGTCACACTGAAACAACCAATTCTTGGTCCATGAACTCCTCCCCACCCTGTTCATGGACTGGACTTGTGTCAAGGTAAGGACCCCAACACCAAGCCCCCGCACAGCATGAACTCTACGAGGAGTACGTATGCGCAACATGGCTAGAACGGTCGGCTGCTCAGAATGAAGTAACAGAAAGCACTGAAGAACAGCAAGGCCTGTAAAGAGCGACCTGAAAAACAGTAATGAACGAACAAGAACACAATGACAGAGTCACGCGTCACTTGCTGCACGCAATGAAGAGCAGATACAAACCCATAAGCACAAACTGAACAGCAGAAAATGATCAGAAAACCACGAGTCTGAAAAAGCGTGAATTGTCTCTCACCAAACTTTTACTAACACAAGATTCTGAACTGGCCTTTTCTAGTCTCGTCGTACGTGGTGTAAGTCATCGCATTCTTGGCGATCGGAAATTCTGACAACTTTGTGCGACCGTGTGTACGCAAAACAAGTTTGTGCCAACATCCGTCGGAAAAAATCCATGGATTTTGTTGTCGGAATGTCCGATCATTGTCCGATCATGTGTACGGGGCATAAGTGTACTGTGTCCTCTGCACAGTGTGCACCTAAAGCTACCTGAATAAAATTGGTGGTATTCTTTTGTTCCTATATTAATAATATAGGCAGGCAGCTACAGTATATACAGTTAGTGTACTGTGTCCTCTGCACAGTGTGCACTTAATGCTACCTGAATAAAATTGGTGGGGTTCTTCTGATCCTATATTAATACCACAGGCAGGCAGCTACAGTTCGTGTACTGTTTCCTCTGCACAGTGTGCACAGTTACCTGAATAAAATTGGTGGTGTTCTTCTGATCCTATTAGTACCGCAGGCAGCTGTAGTATTTACAAGTTAGTGTAGTGCGTCCTCTGCACAGTGTGCACCTAAAAGTTACCTGAAGAAAATTGGTGGTGTTCTTCTGATCCTATTAGTATCATAGGCAGCTGCAGTATTTACAAGTTAGTGTTGTGCGTCCTCTGCACAGTGTGCACCTAAAGCTACCTGAAAAACTTGGTGTTGTTCTTCTGATCCTATTAGTACCGCAGGCAGCTGTAGTATATAGAAGTTAGTGTAGTGTGTCCTCTGCACAGTGTGCACCTAAAGCTACCAGAATAAAATTGGTGGTGTTCTCCTGATCCTATTAATACCACAGGCAGGCAAATGCAGTATTTACAATATACTGTAGTGTGTCCTCTGCACAGTGTGCAAATAAAGCTACCTGAACTGGTGGTGTTCTTCAGATCCTATTAGTACCGCAGGCAGCTGCAGTATTTACAAGTTAGTGTAGTGCATCCTCTGCACAGTGTGCACCTTAAGCTACCTGAAGACAATTGCTTTTGTACTGCTCCTATTAATACCACTGGCCGGCAGCTACAGTATTTACAGTTAGTGTACTGTGTCCTCTGCACGGTGTGCAACTAAAGCTACCTGAAGAAAATTGGTGGTGTTCTTCTGATCCTATTAGTACCACAGGCAGCTGTAGTATTTACAAGTTAGTGTAGTGCGTCCTCTACACAGTGTGCACCTAAAGCTACCTGAAGAAAACTGGTGGTGTTCTTCTGATCCTATTAGTACCACAGGCAGCTGCAGTATTTACAAGTTAGTGTAGTGCATCCTCTGCACAGTGTGCACCTTAAGTAACCTGAAGACAATTGCTTTTGTACTGCTCCTATTAATATCACTGGCCGGCAGCTACAGTATTTACAGTTAGTGTACTGTGTCCTCTGCACAGTGTGCACCTAAAGTCTACCTGAATAAAATTGGTGGTGTTCCACTGATCCTATATTAATACCACAGGCAGGCAGCTACAGTATTTACAGTTAGTGTACTGTGTCCTCTGCACAGTGTTCACCTAAAGCTACCTGAATAAAATTGGTGGAGTTCTTCTGATCCTAATAGTACCGCAGGCAGCTGTAGCATTTACAAGTTAGTGTAGTGCATCCTCTGTACAGTGTGCACCTAAAGCTACCTGAAGAAAATTGGTGGCGTTCTTTTGATCCTATATTAATACAACAGGCAGGCATCTACAGTATTTACAGTTAGTGTACTGTGTCCTCTGCAGAGTGTTCACCTAAAGCTACCTGAAGACAATTGCTGTTGTTCTACTCCTATTAATACCACAGGCAGCTACAGTATTTACCATTAGTGTACTGTGTCCTCTGCACAGTGTGCACCTAAAACTACCTGAATAAAATTGGTGGTGTTCTTCTGATTCTATATTAATACCACAAGCAGGCAGCTGCAGTATTTACAGTTAGTGTGCTGTGTCCTCTGCACAGTGTGCACCTAAAGCTGCCTGAAGAAAATTGGTGGTGTTCTTCTGATTTTATTAGTACCACAGGCAGCTGTAGTATTTTCAAGTTAGTGTAGTGCGTCCTCGTGCACAGTGTGCATCTGAAGCTACCAGAAGAAAATTGGTGGTGTTCTTCTTATCCTATTAGTTCTGAAGGCAGCTGAAGTATTTAGAAGCTGGTGTAGTGTGTCCTCTGCACAGTGTGCACCTAAAGCTACCTAAAGAAAATTGGTGGTGTTCTTCTGATCCTATTAATACCACAGGCAGGCAGCTGCAGTATTTACAAGTTAGTGTAGTGCGTCCTCTGCACAGTGTGTACCTAAAACTACCTGAATGAAATTGGTGGTGTTCTACTGATCCTATATTAATACCACAGGCAGGCAGCAACAGTATTTACAGTTAGTGTACTGTGTCCTCTGCACAGTGTTCACCTAAAGCTACCTGAATACAATTGGTGGAGTTCTTCTGATCCTAATAGTACCGCAGGCAGCTGTAGTATTTACAAGTTAGTGTAGAGCATCCTCTGCACAGTGTGCACCTAAAGCTACCTGAAGAAAATTGGTGGTATTCTTCTGATCCTATATTAATACCACAAGCAGGCAGCTACAGTATTTACAGTTAGTGTACTGTGTCCTCTGCACGGTGTGCAGATAAAGCTACCTGAATAAAATTGGTGGTGTTCTTCTGATGCTATTAGTACCGCAGGCAGCTGTAGTATTTACAAGTGAGTGTAGTACATCCCCTGCACAGTGTGCACCTAAAGCTACCTGAAGAAAACTGGTGGTGTTCTACTGATCCTATATTAATACCACAGGCAGGCAGCTACAGTATTTACAATTAGTGTACTGTATCCTCTGCACAGTGTGCACCTAAAGCTACCTGAATAAAATTGGTGGTGTTCTACTGATCCTATATTAATACCACAGGCAGGCAGCAACAGTATTTACAGTTAGTGTACTGTGTCCTCTGCACAGTGTTCACCTAAAGCTACCTGAATACAATTGGTGGAGTTCTTCTGATCCTAATAGTACCGCAGGCAGCTGTAGTATTTACAAGTTAGTATTAAGCATCCTCTACACAGTGTGCACCTAAAGCTACCTGAAGAAAACTTGTGGTGTTCTTCTGATCCTATTAGTACCGCAGGCAGCTGCAGTATTTACAAGTTAGTGTAGTGCATCTTCTGCACAGTGTGCACCTTAAGCTACCTGAAGACAATTGCTTTTGAAGTACTCCTATTAATACCACAGGCCGGCAGCTACAGTATTTACAGTTAGTGTACTGTGTCCTCTGCACAGTGTGCACCTAAAGCTACCCGAATAAAATTGGTGGTGTTCTACTGATCCTATATTAATACCACAGGCAGGCAGCAACAGTATTTACAGTTAGTGTACTGTGTCCTCTGCACAGTGTTCACCTAAAGCTACCTGAATACAATTGGTGGAGTTCTTCTGATCCTAATAGTACCGCAGGCAGCTGTAGTATTTACAAGTTAGTGTAGAGCATCCTCTGCACAGTGTGCACCTAAAGCTACCTGAAGAAAATTGGTGGTGTTCTTCTGATCCTATATTAATACCACAAGCAGGCAGCTACAGTATTTACAGTTAGTGTACTGTGTCCTCTGCACGGTGTGCAGATAAAGCTACCTGAATAAAATTGGTGGTGTTCTTCTGATGCTATTAGTACCGCAGGCAGCTGTAGTATTTACAAGTGAGTGTAGTACATCCCCTGCACAGTGTGCACCTAAAGCTACCTGAAGAAAACTGGTGGTTTTCTTCTGATCCTATTAGTACCGCAGGCAGCTGCAGTATTTTACAAGTTAGTGTAGTGCATCCGCTGCACAGTGTGCACCTTAAGCTACCTGAAGACAATTGCTTTTGTACTACTCCTATTAATACCACAGGTCGGCAGCTACAGTATTTACAGTTAGTGTACTGTGTCCTCTGCACATTGTGCACCTAAAGCTACCTGAATAAAATTGGTGGTGTTCTACTGATCCTATATTAATACCACAGGCAGGCAGCTACAGTATTTACAATTAGTGTACTGTATCCTCTGCACAGTGTGCACCTAAAGCTACCTGATTAAAATTGGTGGTGTTCTACTGATCCTATATTAATACCACAGGCAGGCAGCAACAGTATTTACAGTTAGTGTACTGTGTCCTCTGCACAGTGTTCACCTAAAGCTACCTGAATACAATTGGTGGAGTTCTTCTGATCCTAATAGTACCGCAGGCAGCTGTAGTATTTACAAGTTAGTATTGAGCATCCTCTACACAGTGTGCACCTAAAGCTACCTGAAGAAAACTGGTGGTGTTCTTCTGATCCTATATTAATACCACAAGCAGGCAGCTACAGTATTTACAGTTAGTGTACTGTGTCCTCTGCACGGTGTGCAGATAAAGCTACCTGAATAAAATTGGTGGTGTTCTTCTGATGCTATTAGTACCGCAGGCAGCTGTAGTATTTACAAGTTAGTGTAGTGCATCCCCTGCACAGTGTGCACCTAAAGCTACCTGAAGAAAACTGGTGGTGTTCTTCTGATCCTATTAGTACCGCAGGCAGCTGCAGTATTTACAAGTTAGTGTAGTGCATCCTCTGCACAGTGTGCACCTTAAGCTACCTGAAGACAATTGCTTTTGTACTACTCCTATTAATACCACATGCCGGCAGCTACAGTATTTAGAGTTAGTGTACTGTGTCCTCTGCACAGTGTGCACCTAAAGCTACCCGAATAAAATTGGTGGTGTTCTACTGATCCTATATTAATACCACAGGCAGGCAGCTACAGTATTTACAGTTAGTGTACTGTGTCCTCTGCACAGTGTGCACCTAAAGCTACCTGAAGACAATTGCTGTTGTTCTGCTCGTATTAATACCACAGGCAGCTACAGTATTTACCATTAGTGTACTGTGTCCTCTACACAGTGTACACCTAAAACTACCTGAATAAAATTGGTGGCGTTCTTCTGATTCTATATTAATACCACAAGCAGGCAGCTACAGTATTTACAGTTAGTGTACTGTGTCCTCTGCACAGTGTGCACCTAAAGCTACCTGAAGAAAATTAGTGGTGTTCTTCTGATCCTATTAATACCACAGGGAGCTGCAGTATTTACAAGTTAGTGTAGTGCATCCTCTGCACAGTGTGTACCTAAAGCTACCTGAAGAAAATTGGTGGTGTTCTTCTGATCCTATTAATACCACAGGCAGACAGCTGCAGTATTTACAAGTTATTGTAGTGTGTCCTCTGCACAGTGTGTACCTAAAGCTACCTGAAGAAAATTGGTGGTGTTCTTCTGATCCTATTAGTACCGCAGGAAGCTGCAGTATTTTCAAGTTAGTGTAGTGCGTCCTCGTGCACAGTGTTCACCTGAAGCTACCTGAAGAAAATTGGTGGTGTTCTTCTTATCCTATTAGTACTGCAGGCAGCTGTAGTATTTAGAAGTTAGTGTAGTGTGTCCTCTGCACAGTGTGCACCTAAAGCTACCTGAAGAAAATTGGTGGTGTTCTTCTGATCCTATTAATACCACAGGCAGGCAGCTGCAGTATTTACAAGTTAGTGTAGTGCGTCCTCTGCACAGTGTGTACTTAAATCTACCTGAAGAAAATTGGTGACGTTCTTCTGATCCTATATTAATACCACAAGCAGGCAGCTACAGTATTTACAGTTAGTGTACTGTATCCTCTGCACGGTGTGCACCTAAAGCTACCTGAAGACAATTGCTGTTGTTCTGCTCATATTAATACCATAGGCAGCTACAGTATTTACCATTAGTGTACTGTGTCCTCTGCACAATGTGCACCTAAAAGTACCTGAATAAAATTGGTGGTATTTTTCTGATTCTATATTAATACCACAAGCAGGCAGCTACAGTATTTACAGTTAGTGTACTGTGTCCTCTGCACAGTGTGCACCTAAAGCTACCTGAAGAAAATTGGTGGTGTTCTTCTGATCCTATTAATACCACAGGGAGCCAGCTGCAACATTTACAGTTAGTGTACTGTGTCCTCTGCACAGTGTGCACCTAAAGATATCTGAACAAACTTGGTGTTGTTCTTCTGATCCTATATTAATTCCATAGGCAGGCAGCTACAATATTTACAGTTAGTGTACTGTATCCTCTGCACAGTGTGCACCTAAAGCTATCTGTTCCTAATAGTACCGCAGGCAGCTGTAGTATTTACAAGTTAGTGTAGAGCATCCTCTGCACAGTGTGCACCTAAAGCTACCTGAAGAAAATTGGTGGTGTTCTTCTGATCCTATATTAATACCACAAGCAGGCAGCTACAGTATTTACAGTTAGTGTACTGTGTCCTCTGCACGGTGTGCAGATAAAGCTACCTGAATAAAATTGATGGTGTTCTTCTGATGCTATTAGTACCGCAGGCAGCTGTAGTATTTACAAGTCAGTGTAGTGAGTCCTCTGCACAGTGTGCACCTTAAGCTACCTGAAGACAATTGCTTTTGTACTGCTCCTATTAATACCACAGGGAGGCAGCTGCAGTATTTACAGTTAGTGTACTGTGTCCTCTGTATAGTGTGCACCTAAAGCTACCTGAAGACAATTGGTAGTGTTCTTCTGATCCTTTTAGTACCATATTCAGCTGCAGTATTTACAAGTTAGTGTAGTGCGTCCTCTGCACAGTGTGCACCTAAAGCTACCTGAAGAAAATTGGTGGAGTTTTTCTGATCCTAATAGTACAGCAGGCAGCTGTAGTATTTACAAGTTAGTGTAGAGCATCCTCTGCACAGCGTGCACCTAAAGCTACCTGAAGAAAATTGGTGACGTTCTTCTGATCCTATATTAATACCACAAGTAGGCAGCTACAGTATTTACAGTTAGTGTACTGTATCCTCTGCACGATGTGCACCTAAAGCTACCTGAAGACAATTCCTGTTGTTCTGCTCATATTAATACCACAGGCAGCTACAGTATTTACCATTAGTGTAATGTGTCCTCTGCACAATGTGCACCTAAAAGTACCTGAATAAAATTGGTGGTGTTCTTCTGATTCTATATTAATACCACAAGCAGGCAGCTACAGTATTTACAGTTAGTGTACTGTGTCCTCTGCACAGTGTGCACCTAAAACTACCTGAAGAAAATTGCTGGTGTTCTTCTGATCCTATTAATACCACAGGGAGCCAGCTGCAACATTTACAGTTAGTGTACTGTGTCCTCTGCACAGTGTGCACCTAAAGATACCTGAACAAACTTGGTGTTGTTCTTCTGATCCTATATTAATTCCATAGGCAGGCAGCTACAATATTTACAGTTAGTGTACTGTATCCTCTGCACAGTGTGCACCTAAAGCTACCTGAATAAAAATGGTGGTGTTCTACTGATCCTATATTAATACCACAGGCAGGCAGCAACAGTATTTACGGTTATTGTACTGTGTCCTCTGCACAGTGTTCACCTAAAGCTACCTGAATAAAATTGGTGGAGTTCTTCTGATCCTAATAGTACAGCAGGCAGCTGTGGTATTTACAAGTTAGTGTAAAGCATCCTCTGCACAGTGTGCACCTAAAGCTACCTGATTCTTCTGATCCTATACTAATACCACAAGCAGGCAGCTACAGTATTTACAGTTAGTGTACTGTGTCCTCTGCACGGTGTGCATCTAAAGCTACCTAAAGAAAATTGGTGGTGTTCTTCTGATCCTTTTAGTACCGCAGGCAGCTGTAGTATTTACAAGATAGTGTAGTGCGTCCTCTGCACAGTGTGCACCTAAAGCTACATGAAGAACATTTGTGGTGTTCTTTTGATCCTATATTAATACAACAGTTAGTGTACTGTGTCCCCTGCACAGTGTGCACCTAAAGCTACCTGAATAAAATTGGTGGTGTTCTTCTGATACTATTAGTACCGCAGGCAGCTGTAGTATTTACAAGTTAGTGTAGTGCATACTCTGCACAGTGTGCAGATTATTTACAGTTAGTATACAGTTAGTAGCTACAGTATTTACAGTTAGTGTACTGTGTTCTCTGCACAGTGTGCACTTAAAGCTACCTGAATAAAATTGGTGGTGTTCTTCTGATCCTATTAGTCCCGCAGGCAGCTGTAGTATTTACAAGTTAGTGTAGTGCATCCTCTGCACAGTGTGCACCTAAAGCTATCTGAAGAAAATTGGTGGTTTTCTTTTGATCCTATAATAATACCACAGGCAGGCAGCTACAGTATTAACAGTTATTGCACTGTGTCCTCTGCACAGTGTGCACCTAAAGCTACCTGAACAAAATTGGTGGTGTTCTTCTGATCCTATTAGTATCGCAGGCAGCTGTAGTATTTACAAGTTAGTGTAGTGCATCCTCTGCACAGTGTGCACCTAAAGCTATCTGAAGAAAATTGGTGGTGTTCTTTTGATTCTATATTAATACCACAAGTAGGCAGCTACAGTATTTACAGTTAGTGTACTGTATCCTCTGCACGGTGTGCACCTAAAGCTACCTGAAGACAATTGCTGTTGTTCTGCTTATATTAATACCACAGGCAGCTACAGTATTTACCATTAGTGTACTGTGTCCTCTGCACAATGTGCACCTAAAAGTACCTGAATAAAATTGGTGGTGTTCTTCTGATTCTATATTAATACCACAAGCAGGCAGCTACAGTATTTACAGTTAGTGTACTGTGTCCTCTGCACAGTGTGCACCTAAAACTACCTGAAGAAAATTGCTGGTGTTCTTCTGATCCTATTAATACCACAGGGAGCCAGCTGCAACATTTACAGTTAGTGTACTGTGTCCTCTGCACAGTGTGCACCTAAAGATACCTGAACAAACTTGGTGTTGTTCTTCTGATCCTATATTAATTCCATAGGCAGGCAGCTACAATATTTACAGTTAGTGTACTGTATCCTCTGCACAGTGTGCACCTAAAGCTACCTGAATAAAAATGGTGGTGTTCTACTGATCCTATATTAATACCACAGGCAGGCAGCAACAGTATTTACGGTTATTGTACTGTGTCCTCTGCACAGTGTTCACCTAAAGCTACCTGAATAAAATTGGTGGAGTTCTTCTGATCCTAATAGTACAGCAGGCAGCTGTGGTATTTACAAGTTAGTGTAAAGCATCCTCTGCACAGTGTGCACCTAAAGCTACCTGATTCTTCTGATCCTATACTAATACCACAAGCAGGCAGCTACAGTATTTACAGTTAGTGTACTGTGTCCTCTGCACGGTGTGCATCTAAAGCTACCTAAAGAAAATTGGTGGTGTTCTTCTGATCCTTTTAGTACCCAGGCAGCTGTAGTATTTACAAGATAGTGTAGTGCGTCCTCTGCACAGTGTGCACCTAAAGCTACATGAAGAACATTCGTGGTGTTCTTTTGATCCTATATTAATACAACAGTTAGTGTACTGTGTCCCCTGCACAGTGTGCACCTAAAGCTACCTGAATAAAATTGGTGGTGTTCTTCTGATACTATTAGTACCGCAGGCAGCTGTAGTATTTACAAGTTAGTGTAGTGCATACTCTGCACAGTGTGCAGATTATTTACAGTTAGTATACAGTTAGTAGCTACAGTATTTACAGTTAGTGTACTGTGTTCTCTGCACAGTGTGCACTTAAAGCTACCTGAATAAAATTGGTGGTGTTCTTCTGATCCTATTAGTCCCGCAGGCAGCTGTAGTATTTACAAGTTAGTGTAGTGCATCCTCTGCACAGTGTGCACCTAAAGCTATCTGAAGAAAATTGGTGGTTTTCTTTTGATCCTATAATAATACCACAGGCAGGCAGCTACAGTATTAACAGTTATTGCACTGTGTCCTCTGCACAGTGTGCACCTAAAGCTACCTGAACAAAATTGGTGGTGTTCTTCTGATCCTATTAGTATCGCAGGCAGCTGTAGTATTTACAAGTTAGTGTAGTGCATCCTCTGCACAGTGTGCACCTAAAGCTATCTGAAGAAAATTGGTGGTGTTCTTTTGATTCTATATTAATACCACAAGTAGGCAGCTACAGTATTTACAGTTAGTGTACTGTATCCTCTGCACGGTGTGCACCTAAAGCTACCTGAAGACAATTGCTGTTGTTCTGCTTATATTAATACCACAGGCAGCTACAGTATTTACCATTAGTGTACTGTGTCCTCTGCACAATGTGCACCTAAAAGTACCTGAATAAAATTGGTGGTGTTCTTCTGATTCTATATTAATACCACAAGCAGGCAGCTACAGTATTTACAGTTAGTGTACTGTGTCCTCTGCACAGTGTGCACCTAAAACTACCTGAAGAAAATTGCTGGTGTTCTTCTGATCCTATTAATATCACAGGGAGCCAGCTGCAACATTTACAGTTAGTGTACTGTGTCCTCTGCACAGTGTGCACCTAAAGATACCTGAACAAACTTGGTGTTGTTCTTCTGATCCTATATTAATTCCATAGGCAGGCAGCTACAATATTTACAGTTAGTGTACTGTATCCTCTGCACAGTGTGCACCTAAAGCTACCTGAATAAAAATGGTGGTGTTCTACTGATCCTATATTAATACCACAGGCAGGCAGCAACAGTATTTACGGTTATTGTACTGTGTCCTCTGCACAGTGTTCACCTAAAGCTACCTGAATAAAATTGGTGGAGTTCTTCTGATCCTAATAGTACAGTAGGCAGCTGTGGTATTTACAAGTTAGTGTAAAGCATCCTCTGCACAGTGTGCACCTAAAGCTACCTGATTCTTCTGATCCTATACTAATACCACAAGCAGGCAGCTACAGTATTTACAGTTAGTGTACTGTGTCCTCTGCACGGTGTGCATCTAAAGCTACCTAAAGAAAATTGGTGGTGTTCTTCTGATCCTTTTAGTACCGCAGGCAGCTGTAGTATTTACAAGATAGTGTAGTGCGTCCTCTGCACAGTGTGCACCTAAAGCTACATGAAGAACATTCGTGGTGTTCTTTTGATCCTATATTAATACAACAGTTAGTGTACTGTGTCCCCTGCACAGTGTGCACCTAAAGCTACCTGAATAAAATTGGTGGTGTTCTTCTGATACTATTAGTACCGCAGGCAGCTGTAGTATTTACAAGTTAGTGTAGTGCATACTCTGCACAGTGTGCAGATTATTTACAGTTAGTATACAGTTAGTAGCTACAGTATTTACAGTTAGTGTACTGTGTTCTCTGCACAGTGTGCACTTAAAGCTACCTGAATAAAATTGGTGGTGTTCTTCTGATCCTATTAGTACCGCAGGCAGCTGTAGTATTTACAAGTTAGTGTAGTGCATCCTCTGCACAGTGTGCACCTAAAGCTATCTGAAGAAAATTGGTGGTTTTCTTTTGATCCTATAATAATACCACAGGCAGGCAGCTACAGTATTAACAGTTATTGCACTGTGTCCTCTGCACAGTGTGCACCTAAAGCTACCTGAACAAAATTGGTGGTGTTCTTCTGATCCTATTAGTATCGCAGGCAGCTGTAGTATTTACAAGTTAGTGTAGTGCATCCTCTGCACAGTGTGCACCTAAAGCTATCTGAACAAAATTGGTGGTGTTCTTCTGATCCTATTAGTACCACAGGCAGCTGTAGTATTTACAAGTTGGTGTAGTGCATCCTCTGCACAGTGTGCACTTAAAGCTACCTGAAGAAAATTGGTGGTCTTCTAATCCTATTAGTACCGCAGGCTGCTGCAGTATTTACAAATTTGGGTAGTGCGTCATCTGCACAGTGTGCACCTAAAGCTAACTGAAGAAAATTGGTAGTGTTCTTCTGATCCTATATATATACCACAGGTAGGCAGCTATAGTATTTACAGTTAGTGTAATGTGTCCTCTGCACAGTGTGCAACTAAAGCTACCTGAAGAAAATTGGTGGTGTTCTTTTGATCCTATATTAATACAACAGGCAGGCAGCAACAGTATTTAAAGTTAGTGTACTGTGTCCTCTGCACAGTGTTCACCTAAAGCTACCTGAAGAAAATTGGTGGTGTTCTTCTGATCCAATAGTAGAACAGGCAGCTGTAGTATTTACAAGTTAGTGTAGTGCGTCCTCTGCACAGTGTGCACCTAAAGCTACCTGAAGACAATTGCTGTTGTTCTGCTCCTATTAATACCACAGGCAGGCAGCTACATTATTTACAGTTAGTGTACTGAGTCCTCTGCACAGTGTGCACCTATAGCTAACTGAATAAAATCGGTGGTGTACTTCTGATCCTATTAGTAACGTAGGGAGGTGTAGTGTTTACAAGTTAGTGTAGTGTGTCCTCTACACAGTGTGCACCTAAAACTACCTGAATAAAATTGATGGTGTTTTCTGATCCTATATTAATACCACAGGCAGGCAGCTGCAGTATTTACAGTTAGTGTACTGTGTCCTCTGCACAGTGTTCATTTAAAGCTACCTGAATAAAATTGGTGGTGTTCATCTAATCCTTTTACCACCGCAGGCAGCTGTAGTATTTACAAGTTAGTGTAGTGCATCCTCTGCACAGTGTGCACCTAAAGCTACCTGAAGAAAATTGGTGGTGTTCTTTTGATCCTATATTAATACAACAGGCAGGCAGCTACAGTATTTACAGTTAGTGTACTGTGTCCTCTGCACAGTGTGCACCTAATGCTACCTAAAGAAAACTGGTGGTGTTTTTCTGATCCTATTAGTACCGCAGGCAGCTGCAGTATTTACAAGTTATGCCTCGTACACACGGTCGGATTTTCCAATGGAAAATGTCCGATCGGAGCATGTTGTCGGAAATTCCGACCGTGTGTGGGCTCCATCGGACATTTGCCATCGGATTTTCCGACACACAAAGTTGGACAGCAGGAGATAAAATTTTCTGACAACAAAATCAGATCGCGTCAATTCCGACCGTGTGTGGCCTGTTCCAACGCACAAAGTGCCACGCATGCTCAGAAGAAATTCCGAGACGGGACAGCTCATTCTGGTAAACTTAGCGTTCGCAATGGATACAGCACTTTCGTCACGCTGCAATGTTAAAAATGGTTTAATACAGCGCACTCTCTTCTTCTTTATAATGTGACAAGAATTAAGTAGTTTTGCTGCTCATATTCACACACACTTCTCACAAACTTCTTTCGTTACTATTTATCGGGATTCCCTCAATATATTTTGATTTCTCACATCTGACAACATATTTTTGTATATTTTTTATATATTTTTGGGCTTTAATGTAGATTCTTTTTTTGTGTTTCTATTTTATTTATTTTATTTTTGCGATTTTGATTTGTACTCCCGAAAATGTTTAAGTGTGTGTTTTGTGACAAGTTCCCACAACACCATTGATATGTTGTTCTATTTAATCTATAGGAGATTGTTTGGTGTTGTTGTCTCTTGTTAATTTCACATTTTATGTTAGAAATGTACCTGAATCCTCACCAACAAACTGTCCTTTTTGGATGAAAACACACACAGGAGAGTAGAATTTCCCCAAAAAATTTATTAAGGGCTCACAACTATAAACAAAGAGGGAGGCAACGCTGGAGAAACTGCAGAAGTGGGTGAAGCCTTGTACCCCCAGGGCAGACATCAATTATTTAAAAGCCAAATTGGTGGCCTGAGGAGTCCTTATCTAAGGGAGGGCAGTGTGGTCCAGAAGTCCCAGAGATCCGGAAAGCAGCAGATGACATCTGTGTCCCCAGGCTGTGGTCATACGAGAGACTACATCTTCTGTCAGACCAGACTGAACCCAGGGTCATCACTCTCTGGACTTCTTTCCACACCTCCTTCCATGTGGTGGCTCTGGTGGTGGAGTTGTGGCAGCAGGAGGAGGAGGAGGAGGAGGATCGTCCATCTCAATGACATCCGTCTTTGGTGTTAGTTCCCCATTCACCCCCTTACGTAGGACTTTATAAATAAGGTCCTCAGAGAGCCTGCGTTGGTCCTCCTGCATGCCCTGCAATTTGGTGGCAGCCATGCAGGCAAAGGCCTCTTCAGGAGTTGGTAAGGCTCTGAGGGACGCAGAAGCCTCCTGGATCAGCCTGAATGCTGAATCCTGCACGGGACTCGGAGTCGTCTTCCTGGCTCGTTTATGTGGCAGGAGGAGGGGAGGGACCTGAGACTCAGTCAGGCTGCGACTTGTCCCAGGCTTCTCCTGGCTGCCACTAATCCCCGCCTCCTCCTGACTGCCACATTTCACAACCTCCTCCTGGCTGAGGTCTATCTGTGTTTGAAAAAGGGATATAGTTTTATTTTTTTTTCATCAATCACACACAATTTTCACCTCCTGACTGCTGCAAATTGAATGTTAACAAATATAACTGACTATCATTCTGAGCCCAGCATTTTTCATTCTTGTCCCAATTTTGGGTGCCCACTACTGTCTATTGATATGTAAAACACTTTTTTCAATCAGCAATTAGTGATCAATAATAAAATCTAGTAAACATCATTTATTTATTGACCAGAAATCTGTAGAAGAAAGCTATACCTGACTCCAGCTGGGCTCCTCCACTTCTTCCTGGTTGAAAGTCTTAGGTTGGACATCGGAAGCCTCAGCTGGGGTGGAAGGAAGCGTGGAAGGAAGAGTGGAGAGGGATTCCCTGACTTCAGTGTGGTCTGACAGAAATCGCAGTCTCTCATAGTACCACAGTCTGGGGACATAAATGTCATCTGCTGCTGCTCCGGATCTCTGGGAATCTGTGACCTTCTTGCGCTCCCTTAGATAAGTGCTCCTCAGGCCACCAATTTTAGCTTTTAAATAAGGGATGGTTGCTGTGGGGACCACCGGCTTCACCAACTCCAGCAGTTTCTCCAGCGCTGCCTGCCTCTTCTGTTTGTGGTTATAGTGGGGGTGTCTCACTTGCCACAGACAGGGCAGCTCCCTGTACTTGTCTATGAACAGGGGCAGGAAATTGTGGTCGTTGAACCCATCCATTTTCTCTGCAAGACACAACACAAGACAAACCCTAATGTAAGGCCAAACTCCCCTAATCTTGTTACAATATAGGCTTCCATTTCGAAGCAGTATAGGCCCAAGTTTAGATCTTACCTTCGTTATCACGATCGGCGTCTCCGATGCTCCTTCCTCCGCTCACAGATCGTACGTAAGACGCACGTGTGTTACGCTTTATACACACTGCGCATGCGTATAACTCCGCCCGCCCCTGACGTTCTTTCTAGTCTATTCCCCACCCCTTTTCGTTCGGCGCAGTGGGGGAAGAGCACATGGCGCATAGACAGCATGATCGTGATAATTGGAGCAACGAGGAGGTGGAGGAGGAGGAAAGGCCGGAGCCTGAAACGTCCCGATCCAGAAGGAGATTTAAGGACTCAAATATGTCCTTTGGGGAGATGTTGGAAATGGTGGACATCCTGAAGAAGGCCGACTATGATGGAAAGTATGGGCCTTACCCCAAACCCAATGTCCGAAAGGCCAAGATCATGGCGAAAGTGGTCAGGAGTAGGGATGAGCTTCGAGTTCGAGTCGAACTCATGTTCGACTCGAACATTGGCTGTTCGCAAGTTCGCCGAACAGCGAACAATTTGGGGTGTTCGCGGCAAATTCGAATGCCGCGGAACACCCTTTAAAAGTCTATGGGAGAAATCAAAAGTGCTAATTTTAAAGGCTAATATGCAAGTTATTGTCATAAAAAGTGTTTGGGGACCTGGGTCCTGCCCCAGGGGACATGGATCAATGCAAAAAAAAGTTTTAAAAACGGCCGTTTTTTCAGGAGCAGTGATTTTAATAATGCTTAAAGTCAATCAATAAAAGTGTAATATCCCTTTAAATTTCGTACGTGGGGGGTGTCTATAGTATGCCTGTAAAGGGGCGCATGTTTCCTGTGTTTAGAACAATCTGACAGCAAAATGACATTTCGAAGGAAAAAACTCATTTAAAACTACCCGCGGCTATTGCATTGCCGACAATACACATAGAAGTTCATTGATAAAAACGGCATGGGAATTCCCCAAAGGGGAACCCCGAACCAAAATTAAAAAAAAAAAAAAATGACGTGGGAGTCCCCCTAAATTCCATACCAGGCCCTTCAGGTCTGGTATGGATATTAAGGGGAACCCCGGCCAAAATTAAAAAAAAAAAAAGACGTGGGGTTCCCCCTAAATTCCATACCAGACCCTTCAGGTCTGGTATGGATTTTAAGGGGAACCCCGCGCCAAAAAAAAAAAAAAAACGGCGTGGGGTCCCCCCAAAAATACATACCAGACCCTTATCCGAGCACGCAACCTGGCAGGCCGCAGGAAAAGAGGGGGGGACGAGAGTGCGGCCCCCCCTCCCTCCTGAACCGTACCAGGCCACATGTCCTCAACATTGGGAGGGTGCTTTGGGGTAGCCCCCCAAAACACCTTGTCCCCATGTTGATGAGGACAAGGGCCTCATCCCCACAACCCTGGCCGGTGGTTGTGGGGGTCTGCGGGCGGGGGGCTTATCGGAATCTGGAAGCCCCCTTTAACAAGGTGACCCCCAGATCCCGGCCCCCCCCCCTGTGTGAAATGGTAAGGGGGTAATTATACCCCTACCATTTCACGAAAAAAAGTGTCAAAAATGTTAAAAATGACAAGAGACAGTTTTTGACAATTCCTTTATTTAAATGCTTCTTCTTTCTTCTATCTTCCTTTTGGTTCTTCTGGCTCTTCTGGTTCTTCCTCCGGCGTTCTCGTCCAGCATCTCCTCCGCGGCGTCTTCTATCTTCTTCTCCTCGGGCCGCTCCGCACCCATGGCATGGGGGGGAGGCTCCCGCTCTTCTCTTCTTCTTTTCTTCTCTTCTTCTCTTCTTCATTTTCTTCTCCGGGCCGCTCCGCAATCCATGCTGGCATGGAGGGAGGCTCCCGCTGTGTGACAGCGCTCCTCGTCTGACAGTTCTTAAATAACAGGGGGCGGGGCCACCCGGTGACCCCGCCCCCCTCTGACGCACGGGACATGACGGGACTTCCCTGTGGCATTCCCCGTGACGTCACAGGGAAGTCCCGTCAAGTCACCGTGCGTCAGAGTGGGGCGGGGTCACCGGGTGGCCCCACCCCCTCCGTTATTTAAGAACTGTCAAACGAGGAGCGCCGTCACACAGCGGGAGCCTCCCTCCATGCCAGCATGGATTGCGGAGCGGCCCGGAGAAGAAAATGAAGAAGAGAAGAAGAGAAGAAAAGAAGAAGAGAAGAGCGGGAGCCTCCCCCCCATGCCATGGGTGCGGAGCGGCCCGAGGAGAAGAAGATAGAAGACGCCGCGGAGGAGATGCTGGACGAGAACGCCGGAGGAAGAACCAGAAGAGCCAGAAGAACCAGAAGAACCAGAAGATGAAGGAAGATAGAAGAAAGAAGAAGCATTTTTAACATTTTTGACACTTTTTTCGTGAAATGGTAGGGGTACTTATGTACCCCCTTACCATTTCACACAGGGGGGGGGCCGGGATCTGGGGGTCACCTTGTTAAAGGGGACTTCCAGATTCCGATAAGCCCCCCGCCCGCAGACCCCCACAACCACCGGCCAGGGTTGTGGGGATGAGGCCCTTGTCCTCATCAACATGGGGACAAGGTGTTTTGGGGGGCTACCCCAAAGCACCCTCCCAATGTTGAGGGCATGTGGCCTGGTACGGTTCAGGAGGGAGGGGGGCCGCACTCTCGTCCCCCCCTCTTTTCCTGCGGCCTGCCAGGTTGCGTGCTCGGATAAGGGTCTGGTATGGATTTTTGGGGGGACCCCACGTCGTTTTTTTTTTTTTTTTTGGCGCGGGGTTCCCCTTAAAATCCATACCAGACCTGAAGGGTCTGGTATGGAATTTAGGGGGAACCCCACGTCATTTTTTTTTTTAAATTTTGGCCGGGGTTCCCCTTAATATCCATACCAGACCTGAAGGGCCTGGTATGGAATTTAGGAGGACTCCCACGTCATTTTTTTTTTTTAAATTTTGGTTTGGGGTTCCCCTTTGGGGAATTCCCATGCCGTTTTTATCAATGAACTTCTATGTGTATTGTCGGCAATGCAATAGCCGCGGGTAGTTTTAAATAAGTTTTTTCCTTCAAAATGTCATTTTGCTGTCAGACTGCTCTAAACACAGGAAACATGCGCCCCTTTACAGGGATACTATAGACACCCCCAGGTACGAAATTTAAAGGGATATTACACTTTTATTGTTTGACTTCAAGCATTATTAAAATCACTGCTCCTGAAAAAACGGCCGTTTTTAAAACTTTTTTTTGCATTGATCCATGTCCCCTGGGGCAGGACCCAGGTCCCCAAACACTTTTTATGACAATAACTTGCATATAAGCCTTTAAAATTAGCACTTTTGTTTATTCATGTTCGTGTCCCATAGACTTTAACGGTGTTCGCGTGTTCGAACGAACTTTTTTCCTGTTTGCATGTTCTGGTGCAAACCGAACAGGGGGGTGTTCGGCTCATCCCTAGTCAGGAGTCTGTACCGGAAATTTGGGGTACGACGATCGAAAGATCAGCTCAGGAAGCGGTGGTCGGACCTGAAATTACGAGAACATAAGCAGTACAGAAAGATCCGGAGAATGCTGCAAAAAAGTAAGTAGTTGTGCTGTGTTCCTATTTTTTATGTTTATTACGTTCGTGCTGCTCCATGTGCTTTTAGGAACTGTTGTACAGTATAAAATGGCAACTTTCATGTTCATGGGCACATTATTCGTTCGGATCAAACATTTTTCGTTCCAAATATAAAATACCATTGTTTAGCCCATATGCATTTGGCCACCATTTTGACGCCCTATACTTGACTTCAAAGAATTGGGTTGTGTAGATGGCTTTGTTACTAGAATGAAATGCAAACTAGATTCTGTGTAAGGAGAGGACACTCAGCAGCTGTTTTCACATCTGGACACTGGAGCACTAGTGTGGGACACAAAAACGCCATTTTTATATGGGGGGCCACACAGGTGCTCCAGTGTATACTATAGGGGGGGCTACATCTGTGAAGCTCACACTAAACAGGTAAAGTATTGCAGGTTGACAAAGGGCTTTCAACAAATTACAACTTGGAACTCTGCTAAAATTGACAATTGTACCCCACTTCCAAGCAATGTTTCCTATTTATAGTTCTGACATTAAATATCTGTGTGCTAATTATACCATTTTGTTTCACATAGGGGAGAAAAGGCTCGGAGGACACCCCTCATCTGAGGAGACCAGAGCCCCCCCTCTGGAAGAAGGGGAAATCCCCCCAACACAAGCTGAGCAGGAGGAAGAAGACGTGGTGGAACTAGTCACCACAACAGGTGAGTATCTGCAACCACAGGCTCAGATGGATGGCGGCATTTTTTTGAAACCAAATTTATTTTGGGGTTCCTCTCTTTTTAGGTGATCGTGAGGTTGTGGATGAAGATCCTTTCACATCCGAAAGTGCCCAGATCCTGATCGGGGAGATCATGGGGTGTAATTTACAATTGGAAATCATCAAGCAAAACATCAATGATGTTATTCCAAAATATAAAAACATCATTGATGTTTTGGGGCGAGTTTAAAACCCCTCCAAATCACTTTCTTCTTTTGTGTGCTACAATGTGCTAAATGTTTTTGTGATTTTTCCCAAAGCCAAATTTGGAGGATGCACACAGTGTGCCAACATGTGCTATCTGCCATCACGGGAGATCAATGGACGCGTTTTGGGGGTGCAACCCCTTCCTCAATAATAAAGTAGCGCTGAGGAAGGGCTTGCTCCCCCAAAACACATCCCTTGATCCCCCGTGATGGCAGGTAGCACATGTTGACATTGGGAAATTTGTGTGCATCTTCCAAATTTGGCTTTTCCAGGGGTGATTTCCCCCCATCTGAACGCAATATCAAACACAGTTCCTAAATACTCATGTCTGATATTGCCTTCAAGTTCTACCAAATGTGAACTTTGTAAGATCAAGATTTGTGTCTTTCTTGTTGGTTTTACACAGGCCTGTTTTCTTTAAAATGGACATTTTGATTTTGGATAATGCCACCACAAAAATTGGTATACAACAAACGAATGTGTGGATTATTGTCTCAACACTACAACACTTTTGGGGTGATGTAATTGTTGTTTGATGAGAAAATGGGGGTTATTTTCTAAGGGCAAATCCACTTTGCACTACAAGTGCAGTTTCAGTGCAGTTGCAAGTGCACTTGTAGTGAAATGTGTTTTTGCATTTAGTAAATAACAGCCAACAGTGCTTTGTATAAGGTTACACAATCACGCCATTTTCTGCACTCCAAACATTTCTGTCAGGGTCAGCTAAAACAAACACAAGCAGTAAATGTCCACAAAGATTTATTTATTTTTTTTATTATAAAAAGGCTTCACAGATTGTCTGGCATATTGATGGCCCCCCTACCCGCAAAGAACTCCTGGTATCGTAACCGGACATCATGGGCACTCAGGGAGGGCAAGCCAGGACGGCCGCTTTCAAGCGCCGTCAGTGTGGTTTGATGTATCATTCCGGCCTCAGGCCCAACTGAGCCAGCATAGTTGGCCGAATGTTTCCTTAAAAAGTTATGGAGAACACAGCACGCAAGTATTATATGGTTCAGTTTATACTCCGCCATATGGATGGGTGTCATAAATAGGCGGAACCGGCTGGCCAGGATTCAAATGTGTTCTCCACCACTCTTCGGGCTCTGGCCAGCCGGTAATTAAAAACCCTCTGTTCCGGGGTGAGGGTCCTCATTGGGAATGGCCGCATCAGGTGGTCCCCCAGTGCAAACGCTTCATCAGCAACGAACACGAATGGGAGTCCTTCCACATTGTCCTCTGGAGCTGGCAAGTCCAAGCTGCCATTCTGGAGATGCCTGTAAAACTCCGTCTGGGCGATGACTCCACCATCGGACATCCGGCCATTCTTCCCCACGTCCACATACAAGAAGTCGTAATTAGCTGACACCACCGCCAACATCACTATACTATTGAACCCCTTGTAATTATAATAGTACGACCCCGGGTTGGGTGGTGGGACGATGTGGATGTGTTTCCCATCAATTGCCCCTCCGCAGTTAGGAAAGTCCCACCACTCGGCAAAGTGGGAGGCCACAGTCTGCCATTCCTGTGGCGTGGAAGGAAACTGTTGAGGAAAAAACAATAAACATTACTATTTTTACTCTGAAACATGGCAAGCAAATTAGACACAAACATTATGGGGCAACCTCCAGATATCATTTATTAAGGGGAATTTAACAACACCAAAGTATAAGGTACACCTATCATATTCCCCCTCCCCCCTCTCATGGGCCATTTCTAACATTATAGGGGGTGTGTGGAAATCTTGGACAGGTAACCCTCTTCACTTCATTGAGAGATGAATGCCTAAATAATGGGGATTACTTGGAACAGCCCCTCCTTAGTTACACTATTGGCAGCCCACTGGACAGGTAAGAAGTGTCTGAATACAAAGATATAAATACACACTGTACACATTTGAGGACATTTGGACATCCTGCTATTACCTATCAAGATAATAATAGGATACAAAAACTTTAAACAGTACCATTGGAAAGTATACAGGCAGGCCCTTGCACTACATGCTTTGGGTAATTCATCCATAAATCTGACCAGTAAAGAGGTGGGTATAGTGTGTATGGGTTTGGCAAAGTCAGCAGATAGATGATTGAGGATAGATAGAGAATTGGGATCAGCTGACTTAGCAGTTGGGGGAGGGAGGGTTACTAAAAATTATTTGGGAACACCACAAAAAAAAGCCTCTGGCACTCTGCCTGAATTTAAAGAAAAAATAACATTTCCAAACATTTTAGGGGGTGTTTGGGGTAAAGCACTACTATGGAGCTGATAAAATACATTGTTAAGTGACTATATGAGGTGAATATAGGGCAGGAGACACCATGCTGGGGAGGTTAGTGAAGGGCAAATAGGTATAAAGGACCTAAAATAATAATTACATATAAATCCAGCATGCATGAGAACAAAGGGGACATTCACAGCATATTACAATCATGATAATTTGGGAATGAGGAAAGAAATACAAGATATTATCAAACATTCAATACAATAAAATGTGATATTAAAGGATAAAAATCTTACCTTCATATACTCCTTCTGCAGGACCTGTATGATGGCAGAACAGGTCTCTGGGATGATGATACCCAGAGCCTGGGGGGAGATGCCTGTCGAGAACTTCAAGTCCTGCAGACTTCTCCCTGTGGCCAAATACCGCAAGGTAGCGACCAACCTCTGCTCCGGAGTGATGGCTTGCCTCATGCAGGTATCCTGCCTGCTGATATAGGGGGTCAGTGAAGCCAACAGACGGTGAAACACGGGGTCCGTCATCCTGAGAAAGTTCCTGAAATCATCAGGATTATTCTCACGGATCTCACGGAGCAAAGGCATATGAGAGAACTGGTCACGCTGAAGCAACCAATTCTTGGTCCATGAACTCCTCCCCACCCTGTTCATGGACTGGACTTGTGTCAAGGTCAGGACCCCAACACCAAGCCCCCGCACAGCACGAACCCTAAGAGGAGTACGCATACGAAACATGGCTAGAAAACGGTCGGATGCTCAGAACGAAGTAACAGAACGCACTGAAGAACAGCAAGGGCTGTGAAGAGCGACCTGAAAAACAGTATCGAACAAGAATACAATGACTACCTAAAGTCACGCGGAACTTGCTGCACGCACTGAAGAGCAGATACAAACCCACAAGCACAAACTGAACAGCAGAAAACGATCTGAAAGCCACGAGTCTGAAAAAGCACAAATCGTCTCTCACCAAACTTTTACTAACACGAGATTAGCAAAAGGAGCCCAAAGGGTGCTGCACTTGGTTCTGAACCGGCCTTTTCTAGTCTCGTCGTACATGGTGTACGTGACCGCATGGTTGGCGATCGGAAATTCCGACAACTTTGTGCGACCATGTGTAGGCAAAACAAGTTTGAGCCAACATCTGTCAGAAAAAAGCCTAGGATTTTGTTGTCGGAATGTCCGAACAAAGTCCGACCGTGTGTACGCCCTATTAGTGTAGTGTGTCCTCTGTACAGTGTGCACCTTAAGCTACTTGAAGACAATTGCTTTTGTACTGCTCCTATTAATACAACAGGAAGGCAGCTACAGTATTTACAGTTAGTGAACTGTGTCCTCTGCACAGTGTGCACCTAAAGCTACCTGAATAAAATTAGTGGTGTTCTGATCCTATATTAATACCACAGGCAGGCAGCTAGATTATTTACAGTTAGTGTACTGAGTCCTCTGCACAGTGTGCACCTATAGCTAACTGAATAAAATTGGTGGTGTTCTTCTGATCCTATTAGTACCGCAGGCAGCTGTAGTATTTACAAGTTAGTGTAATGCATCCTCTGCACAGTGTGCACCTAAATCTACCTGAATAAAATTGGTAGTGTTCCTTTGATCCTATATTAAAACAACAGGCAGGCAGCTACAGTATTTACAGTTAGTGTACTGTGTCCTCTGCACAGTGTGCACCTAAAGCTACCTGAAGAAAATTGGTGGTGTTCTTCTAATCCTATTAGTACCGCAGGCAGCTGTAGTATTTACAAGTTAGTGTAGTGCATCCTTTGCACAGTGTGCAACTAAAGCTACCTAAAGAAAATTGGTGGTGTTCTTCTGATCCTATTAGTATCGCAGGCAGCTGCAGTATTTACAAGTTAGTTTAGTGCGTCCTCTGCACATTGTGCACCTAAAGCTACTTGAAAAATTTGGTGGTGTTCTTCTGATCCTATTAGTACCACAGGCAGCTGCAGTATTTACAAGTTAGTGTAGTGTGTCCTCTGCACAGTGTGCACCTAAAGCTACCTTTAGGTACACACAGTGTGCACCTAAAGCTACCTGAATAAACCTGGTGTTGTTCTTCTGATCCTATTAGTACTGCAAGCATCTGTAGTATTTACAAGTTAGTGTAGTGCGTCCTCTGCACAGTGTGCACCTAAAGCTACCTGAAGAAAATTGGTGGTGTTCTTTTGATCCTGTATTAATACAACAGGCAGGCAGCTACAGTATTTACAGTTAGTGTACTGTGTCCTCTGCACAGTGTTCACCTAAAGCTACCTGAAGAAAATTGGTGGTGTTCTTCTGATCCTATTAATACCACAGGCAACTGTAGTATTTACAAGTTAGTGTAGTGCGTCCTCTGCACAGTGTGCACCTAAAGCTACCTGAAGACAATTGCTGTTGTTCTGCTCCTATTATTACCACAGGCAGGCAGCTACATTATTTACAGTTAGTGTACTGTGTCCTCTGCACAGTGTGCACCTAAAGCTACCTGAATACAATTGGTGGTGCTCTTCTGATCCTATTAGTACCACAGGCAGCTGTAGCATTTACAAGTTAGTGTAGTGCGTCCTTTGCACAGTGTGCACCTAAAGCTACCTAAAGAAAATTGGTGGTGTTCTTCTGATCCTATTAGTACCGCAGGCAGCTGCAGTATTTACAAGTTAGTGTAGTGCGTCCTCTGCACATTGTGCACCTAAAGCTACCTGAAAAAAATTGGTGGTGTTCTTTTGATCCTATTAGTACCACAGGCTGCCGCAGTATTTACAAGTTAGTGTAGTGCGTCCTCTGCACAGTGTGCACCTAAAGCTACCTGAAGACAATTGTTGTTGTTCTGCTCCTAATAATACCACAGGCAGCTTCAGTATTTACAGTTAGTGTACTGTGTCCTCTGCACAATGTGCACCTAAAGCTACCTGAATAAAATTGGTGGTGTTCTTCTGATCCTATATTAATACTACAGGCAGGCAGCTACAGTATTTACAGTTAGTGTACTGTGTCCTCTGCACAATGTGCACCTAAAGCTACCTGAATAAAATTGGTGGTGTTCTTCTGATCCTATATTAATACCACAGGCAGGCAGCTACATTATTTACAGTTAGTGTACTGTGTCCCCTGCACAGTGTGCACCTAAAGCTACATGAATAAAATTGGTGGTGTTCTTCTGATCCTATTAATTCCGCAGGCAGCTATATTATTTACAAGTTAGTGTAGTGTGTCCTCTGCACAGTGTGCACCTAAAGCTACCTGAAGACAATTGTTTGTGTTCTTCTGATTCTATATTAATACCACAGGTAGGCAGAGGGCGTGGCCTGCAATGGAGCTGTAAGGCTGCTTGATCCCAGAGCTCCGGCACACCGGCGGACATAGCGGCTTAAATCGGCACAAATTAATCCGGATTTCTCTTCCCCCAGCTGGCGATCCGATCTTAGCACACTTGGAGGACATGATGGGCAAGCGTAAAGGCTCATCCAGGCCACAACGGCTGATGAACTATTTCACACAGCCGCTGCATGGAGGTAGGAAAAATGGAATCGGTCATTCACCTACCCTGACTCACAAGCACAAGCCCATTCCACACACAGCCGCCTCATCCCCTAATAATAATAACAAGTCATATAGCAGTCGGCACTCCCTCCCTTCCTCCTCACCATCAGGGAGCCCAGCCAAGGCTAAGGTAAAGCTGGATGGTGCTGGATGCAGCCCCGCAATGAGCCCTGTAACGGACTCAGGAGATGACACCAGAGAACTCTCTGACTCCATTATTTTCTACCCCACTATGATCCAGCCTATGATGGAAACTGTTCTTAAGGATATGCTGGTGTCTCTAAGAAGCACTTTACAAGCTGACATGATGAACTGTATACATAGATTCAGTGGGGAGCTAAACGCAGTAGAGGCCAGAGTAGAGCATGTTGAAAGCAAGATGGGGGAATATGCCTCCACTATAAATGAGCTGGTAGACGCTAATGAAGAACGAGAAGAGGAATTTGCCTGGATTAAAAACAAAATCGCAGATATTGAGGACAGGTCCAGAAGGAACACCCTTAAGATTAGGGGGATCCCTGAATCAGTGCAAACATCAGAACTGCGATCATATGCGATAGATGTATTTACTGCTCTTCTGCCTGACCTTTCTGACATAGATGTTACCATTGACAGAACACATCGTCTGCCAAAACCATCATATCTCCCGGATAATGTTCCCAGGGATGTGATTCTGCGCCTGCACTTTTTTCACGTAATAGAACAACTAATGCAAACAATGGGCAAGCAGGAAAACATCCCATCCCGCTTCCAACAACTGCAATTCTATGCTGACCTGTCTCAGCATACACTGCAAAAAAGACGGAATCTGAACACTATTACAAATGTTCTCAGGAACCACAACATACCCTACAGATGGGGTTACCCTACTAAAATCACAGTCACCAAACAGGATCAAACGTTTGTTGTGGATTCCCTGGATAAGGGTATCTCCTTACTGAAAGAATGGAAGATTCTTCCTGACTCCGGTGATGATGATAGTCATACAACCAACCAACGACCATCTATCCCTGACTGGAAAACAGTAACGCAAAGGAACGCCAAGTCGCATAAATAACATCCCTTGTGAATTAGGAGTGAATTTAAGTCCCTAGCAGCCGCTAGGCTTGAACTCATCCCCCAAGTTACTTGAGCAGCAATTAGCTGCACACGGGTGAAACGCACTAAGTTCCATTTGAAGGAAATTTCCCTTACGGAACATTTACAAGTTTATGGAAAGTTGCACTATTGCTTTACTTGTTATGCTTTATGTGTTCGGCTTTTCTTTTTTGTTTTTTCTTTCTATATCTGGAGTCTCACAGCCACCCGTTAAGCACCCAGCTCATCATGCCAAAGTCTCTTCAATCTACTAAAATTCTTCAGCACAAGGATCAGAATGATACAGCCTTTCCCAGGTTCACAGTGAGTATCCTTCCCATAAGAAGGATAAAACATTTATCGCAATGTCCACAAGAGGGAGCTCTTGTCTTCTTTATGTCTGAGCACAGATCACAATTAACATACCCACAAAACCAACCTCATGGCTATTCAATTTTTATCTATTAACTCTAAAGGGCTTAATCACCCAGCAAAAAGAAAATCCCTTTGGAAAGAAGCATTGACAAATAAATCTGACATTTTATGCCCAAGAAACGCTTTTCTGTAATACGTCCGCCCCAGTCTGCCAAAATAAGCACTTTCCACACACTTTTTTTGCTAACGCAGATTCGAAAACCAGAGGAGTAATGACTGCCATAAGAGACAATGTAGTGTTTGCATTACATACGAAACATATTGATCCACAAGGGCGTTACTTGGTTTTGGTGTGCGACATCAACCAGGTAACATATACTATCGTAAACGTATATGCCCCAAACAAACACCAAATTCGTTTTTTTCACAAACTCATGCAGAAAATTAACACCCTCAGAAAAGGACTTTTGGTGCTATGTGGAGACTTCAACATAATTCCTGACCCATCCATAGATACAACAACAAAGGCGAAACGTTCAACCGTGTCTCTTCAGGATTCTTTACATAAAGAGAACTTATACGATGTGAGGCGGTGTTTGCATGCTGGAGAAAGGGATTTTGCGTTCTTCTACGCCCCACATCATACATACACCAGAATCTACTTTTTTTTTGGTAGACCAACATACCTTAATCAAATCGGTCTCTATGACCATTAACAATATTACATGGCCGGATCACGCCTCTATTACACTATCCATTAACCACTTCAGCCCCGGAAGGTTTTACCCCCTTCCTGACCAGAGCACTTTTTACAATTCGGCACTGCGTCGCTTTAACTGCTAATTGCGCGGTCATGCAATGCTGTACCCAAACGAAATTTGCGTCCTTTTCTTCCCACAAATAGAGCTTTCTTTTGATGGTATTTGATCACCTCTGCCATTTTTATTTTTTGCGCTATAAATGGAAAAAGACCGAAAATTTTGAAAAAAAATGATATTTTCTACTTTTTGTTATAAAAAAATCCAATAAACTCAATTTTAGTCATACATTTAGGCCAAAATGTATTTGGCCACATGTTTTTGGTAAAAAAAATGTCAATAAGCGTATATTTATTGGTTTGCGCAAAAGTTATAGCGTCTACAAACTAGGGTACATTTTCTGGAATTTGCACAGCTTTTAGTTTATGACTGCCTATGTCATTTCTTGAGGTGCTAAAATGGCAGGGCAGTACAAAACCCCCCCAAATGACCCCATTTTGGAAAGTAGACACCCCAAGGAAATTGCTGAGAGGCATGTTGAGCCCATTGAATATTTATTTTTTTTGTCCCAAGTGATTGAATAATGACAAAAAAAAAAAAAAATTTACAAAAAGTTGTCACTAAATGATATATTGCTCACACAGGCCATGGGCATATGTGGAATTGCACCCCAAAATACATTCAGCTGCTTCTCCTGAGTACGGGGATACCACATGTGTGGGACTTTTTGGGAGCCTAGCCGCGTACGGGGCCCCAAAAACCAAGCACCGCCTTCAGGATTTCTAAGGGCATAAATTTTTGATTTCACTCCTCGCTGCCTATCACAGTTTTGAAGGCCATAAAATGCCATGATGGCACAAACCCCCCCCCCAAATGACCCCATTTTGGAAAGTAGACACCCCAAGCTATTTGCTAAGAGGCATGGTGAGTATTTTGCAGCTCTCATTTGTTTTTGAAAATGAAGAAAGACCAGAAAAACATTTTTTTTTTCTTTTTTCAATTTTCAAAACTTTGTGACAAAAAGTGAGGTCTGCAAAATACTCACTATACCTCTCAGCAAATAGCTTGGGATGTCTACTTTCCAAAATGGGGTCATTTGGGGGGGGGGGGGGTTGTGCCACCTGGGCATTCCATGGCCTCTGAAACTGTGATAGGCAGTGAAGAGTGAATTCAAAAATTTACGCCCTTAGAAAGCCTGAAGGCGGTGCTTGGTTTTCGGGGTCCCGTGCGCGGCTAGGCTCCCAAAAAGTCCCACACATGTGGTATCCCCATACTCAGGAGAAGCAACAGAATTTATTTTGGGGTGTTATTTCACATATTCCCATGGCATGTTTGAGCAATATATCATTTAGTGACAACTTTGTGCAAAAAAAAAAAATTTGTCTCTTCCTGCAACTTGTGTCACAATATAAAATATTCCATGGACTCGACATGCCTCTCAGCAAATAGCTTGGGGTGTCTACTTTCCAAAATGGGGTCATTTGGGGGGGTTTTGAACTGTCTTGGCATTTTATGCACAACATTTATAAGCTTATGTCACACATCACCCACTCTTCTAACCACTTGAAGACAAAGCCCTTTCTGACACTTTTTGATTACATGAAAAAATTATTTTTTTTTGCAAGAAAATTACTTTGAACCCCCAAACATTATATATTTTTTTAAAGCAAATACCCTACAGATTAAAATGGTGGGTGTTTCATTTTTTTTTTTCACACAGTATTTGCGCAGTGATTTTTCAAACGCATTTTTTGTGGAAAAACACACTTTTTTAAATTTTAATGCACTAAAACACACTATATTGCCCAAATGTTTGATGAAATAAAAAAGATGATCTTTGGCCGAGTACATGGATACCAAACATGACATGCTTTAAAATTGCGCACAAACGTGCAGTGGCAACAAAATTAATACATTTTTAAAAGCCTTTAAAAGCCTTTACAGGTTACCACTTTAGATTTACAGAGGAGGTCTACTGCTAGAATTACTGCCCTCGATCTGACGTTCGCGGTGACACCTCACATGCATGGTGCAATTGCTGTTTACATTTGACGCCAGACCGACGCTTGCGTTCGCCTTAGCGGGTAAGCAGGGGGGACAGGGGTGCTTTTTTTTTTTTTTTTTTTCTTTATTATTTTTTTGCTTTTTTATCTTATTTTTAAACTGTTCCTTTCTTTTTTTTTTTTATCATTTTTATTGTTATCTCAGGGAATGTAAATATCCCCTATGATAGCAATAGGTAGTGACAGGTACTCTTTTTTGAAAAAATTGGGGTCTATTAGACCCTAGATCTCTCCTCTGCCCTCAAAGCATCTGACCACACCAAGATCGGTGTGAAAAAATGCTTTCCTAATTTCCCAATGGCGCTGTTTACATCCGGCGAAATCTAAGTCATAAAATGCTCGTAGCTTCCAGTTTCTTAGGCCATAGAGATGTTTGGAGCCACTCTGGTCTCTGATCAGCTCTATGGTCAGCTGGCTGAATCACCGGCTGCATTCTCAGGTTCCCTGTTGAGACAGGAGAGCCAGAGAAAAACACGGAAGACGGTGGGGGGGGCATTCCCTCCCACTGCTTGTAAAAGCAGTCTAGAGGCTAATTAGCTGCTAGGATTGCTTTTACATGAAAGCCGACTGCTGGCTGAAAAGAATGATACCAAGATGATACCTAAACCTGCAGGCATCATTCTGGTATAACCACTCAAAGTCGTGAATGGCGTACCTGAAGACAAAAAAATGGTTAACAATAAAGCACAGTGAACAGTAAAGTATAAAAAATTGCATACCTGAAAAGCAAACATGATAAAACATAATAACAATAAAACATTGAAGAATAGAATACAGTAAAAAAGAGCAGAACTATAGAGAGAGAGAATAGAGAGAGAGAGAACAATAAAACGACAACTATTTATTTTTTTTATTTTTGTTTGTGTTTTTTTTTTTTTTTACACTTTTTTTTGTAACTGTAACTTTTATAACTGTAACCGGTTCCAGGTTCGGGTCTCTCAAAATGCGATGACATCTTGGGAGACCCTGTGAAAGTGTGCCTAGTCTGTGCAATGCTGTACCCTACGCTAATACTCAACTAGTGAATGGTAGCGTTCAAAACATTCACCAATGCAAAGACCAGGATTGTCAGGACAGGAGGGACAATAATAGCGGGTGTCACGCCTATATCCGTGCTTGCTGTAGACACGACATCTTTTTTGGGGGGGTTCGCTGGGTAGGGGTACTCGGGAGGACATAAAGAAAATGCCTCTCATGCAGCCGACTGCATTTGGTTGGGGATGTGAATGGGGGAAGTACGGGCGCTGCAGAAGTGGTGGGTTCCCAATTAGGATTGGCGAATGCAGCAGGAAGGGCACTATGGGCACGACGGGCCTGTTTGTCTTCTTGGTGGCAGCGGGACACTACTTGTGCTTGCCACCTCACCAGCTTGAACTGCACTTATGGGACTCGCCACGTCACCAAGTGTTACTGCAGTGCTGGTTTGACTACGACCGGGGTGTACTAGGCCGCTGGCGCTTGTCAGTTCACCAAAACGCTACAAAAAAAAACTGTTAGCGATCGCAGGGATCAGGCCTGACTCTGCGAACGCTGCAGTTATGCGTTTAGTGTTTTGTAAGTGACAGTGATCGATCGATACTGCACTTGGGTGGGCTGGGCCGGGCGGAGGGGCAGAACGCAGGTGCTAGCAGGTATCTGGGCTGATCCCGCTAACACTGCATTTTTGGGAATCCTAAACTGCTGGGGACACTAGTATAGATCTGATCGGATCAGATATTGATGCGTTCAGATACTATACCACTAAGGGTGGTGTACGGTGCGTGGGTGTTAGCGCTACTGGCACTAACCTGACGCTGTCTGGGGCTGGTGCTTGCCATTTCACCAAAACGCTACCAAAAAAACTGTTAGCGATCGCAGGGATCAGGCCTGACTCTGCGAACGCTGCAGTTATGAGTTTAGTGTTTTGTAAGTGACAGTGATCGATCGATACTGCACTTGGGTGGGCTGGGCTGGGCTGGGCGGAGGGGCAAAACGCAGGTGCTAGCAGGTATCTGGGCTGATCCCGCTAACACTGCGTTTTTGGGAACACTAAACTGCTGGGGACGCTAGTATAGATCTGATCGGATCAGATATTGATCCGTTCAGATACTATACCACTAAGGGAGGCGTATGCTGCGTGCGTGGGTGTTAGCGGTACTGGCGCTAATCTGACGCTGCCTGGGGCGACGCATATCACCGCCGGGCGATCAGGGGGCTAAAACTTTATTCTGTAATAAACGGCGGGTGCCCTGACACTATAAAAAATAAACTAACCAGCGTCACCCATAACGGTTATACAGTGATCAGTGGTGAAAGGGTTAACTAGGGGGCAATCAAGGGGTTAAAACATTTATTAGGTAGTATATGGGGGTCCCTGTCGCTATAAAATGCTGACGGCGAACCTCAATATTTACCTCACTAACTAGCGTCACCAGCGACACTAATACAGCGATCAGAAAAATGATCGCTTAGCGACACTGGTGACGGGGGTGATCAAGGGGTTAAAACTTTATTAGGGGGGGTTAGGGGGGTACCCTAGACCTACAGGGGGCTAATACTCACTGTCCTACCACTTCTAACTGTCACAAACTGACACCAATCAGTAATCAGGAAAAAAAAAAAAAACAGCTTGGTGTCAGTTTGTGACGGGGGGGGTGATTGGGGGGGGATCGGGGGTGTTTAGTGTGCCTGGCATATTCTACTGTGTGTGTTTGTGTTTTACACTTACTCGGATGTCTTCTCTCCTCGGCGCTGGAACGGAAACTGCCAAGCCGAGGAGAGATGACATCACATCCTCTGCCTGTGTGTACTATACACAGGCAGGGGATGTTTCTCATTGGCTGGGAGCGATCGCGAGGGGGGGGGCACGATCGGATGGCCTCCCCCTCATCTCTGATCGCTCCTAGACAAATGCCGACCGCCGCTGGCACCGGGGGGGGGTCCGATGGGACCCCCCGCCCGCGGGAAGGCAATCACGTACCAGGTACGTGATTTTGCCTGCCCGTGCCGCTCTGTTCACGTATATATGCGTGAGGCGGTCGGCAAGTGGTTAAAGACGCCTCTACAGTCAATGCTATCCCGATATGGAGAGCTAACTCTTTACTCTTACAGCAACCAGAATCTAAACAAATTATTGAGGATCATTTGTTAGAGTTTTTTACTATTAATGAACCCTCTGTTCAAAACCATTTTACTCTGTGGAATGCTCATAAGGCATTTATTAGGGGGATATTCATAAAATTGGGAGCCAGGACGAAGAGGCAGCGGCAAAAGAAGCTACAGAATATCACAGATAAAATTTTCAGTTTAGAATCCAAAAATAAACAACGATCTTCCCCCTCACTATCCAAAAGACTAAACCAGCTGAGGTATGATCTCAGACTCCTTTTACTAGAGGATTTTGAGAAAAACACCAAACGACTTAAAATGACCTATTATGTACATGGTAATAGGGCAGGAAAGTTGTTAGCACAACAGCTTAAGGGACATAGAAGTAAAACCAAAATTCCATATATCCTACACCCCACGAACAAAACCAAAATGCAGCATCCACAGGATGTAGTGGATGCCTTCAGCAATTACTATGGTGCCCTCTATAATCTCAAGGATGATGCAGGCACATTCCAACCAACTACCGCGATGATAACCGATTTTCTAAAACAAATCTCATTACCAACATTGTCCCAGAAGAAAAGAGGGTATTTAAACGCACCATTTACCATACAAGAAATCCATAAAACTATTGATTCACTTCCCGCTAACAAATCTCCAGGACCTGATGGCTATATAGGGGAATATTATCAAGCATTTCTTATCTCCCCATTTGAGCAAAATGTTCAATGCAGCTGCTGCCTCTTCCCCCTTCCCTGCAGAAATGCTGAATGCTTTGAATGTGACTTTGCCCAAGCCAGGGAAAAACCCAGATACCCCAGCAAACTTCCGACCCATATCATTATTAAATACCGACTTAAAAACGTATGCCAAACTCATAGCTAACTGCCTAATAGATATTCTGCCCCATTTAATTCATTCAGAAAAGACTGGGTTTACTAGGGGATGTCAGACCTCCGATGCTACTAGGAGGTTGACAAATATTATTCACATTGCTGGAGCCCAGCGAAGGCATTCTCTGCTTCTGGCGTTGGATACAGAGAAGGCCTTTGATAAATTGCATTGAGGATACTTAGAGATGGTTCTGGGGAAGTTTGGATTCTCTGGACCCATCTTAACGGCAATAATGGCATTATACTCGAAATCCTCAGCCCATGTGTATACTTCAGGAGTACTCTCCAAACCATTCAATATAACCAACGGTACCCGCCAGGGTTGCCCTCTCTCCCCATTAATTTTTAATCCAATTCTAGAACCCTTAGCAACGTATATCAGATCACACCAATGCATCAAAGGCTTCCCAACTCATAAATCCCAACATGTCATTCGTTTATTCGCAGATGACATCATTTTGATGCTTACAAACCTGGTAATTTCCCTGGCTTTGGTTCATGACACATTACAATTGTTCACTAAAATTTCCTATTATAAGGTAAACGAGAGCAAATCTTACATACTGGGTATTGGCATAGGTTCACAATTAAAAGACAAACTCCGTTCACGGTTTCCATATACTTGGTGCAAAGGTGGGGTAAAATATTTAGGAATCACTTTAACCGCATCTCCAGAAGACCTTTTTAGTTTGAATAATTTTTATTGAGAATTTTGAGAGCAGAGCACAAATAATCATTACACAATCATTATTTTATGAACTGGGCCAACATGGCCCTATCATGAAGGAAAAGGACGTAGTTAGTACATCAGTAATAAACACAAAACAAGAAAAAGGAGAGAAAACAAAACTGAATAAAACTGAATACAAGAGCCCAGTTAGGGGTCCAGGATATCTTTAATTGAAGCAGCTACAGAGGATGATTCAGAGGTCCACAAGGGATGGCCTCATTAACCAATGTAACTAAGAAGTATAGGTTGAGTGAGCAAGATAGGAACAATGGGATCGGTACATGGAAAGATTGGGAGAGTCAATCCTATAGAAAGTGGGCACCAGAGAGCTGCACGGGTCACCCCTTTGGGATCTCACTGCAACCCCCATAGCTCTCGTTGGGCCCTTTGAGCATCTCACAATTACTCTCCATCATATATATGAACGTGCATCCAGAACCTGTACTCAGGCTCCTCGAGAGGAATCCCTCTCGCTTGTCGAGGTTACCTCCGTTCTTTGTGCTCAATAATAGGTAACAGCCCCTGATGTCCCTTGGCATCAGGGGTTTACCCGGTAGGGGAAAGACAAGAGAAATGAGAAAAAGAGAATAGAGAGAGTGGGGGGGAATAAGGGAGGGGGGACTGGAGAGGTCACCTCTAGTGGACAGGCAGATTAGGGCAATATATGACCAGGATATATAGAGACCCTAGTGTAAGCCGCCCAAGGTTCCCATATGGCTACAAACTTTTGGGTCTTGTCTAGGAGCGTTGCTGTCATCTGTTCCTGGGTCATTATCCAGGAGATTTTGCATTTTGTCGCTTGGATAGAGACCCTGGGTTTCTTCCAGGCCCTTGCTAGGGATATTTTGGCTCCCAGTAACATAAAGAAGATGAAAGTTTGCGTATGTTTGTGAATGTTGTTGATGCTAAGATTCAGCAGCGCTGTTTTAGGGTCTTGGGGTATCGGTGTTTTAGTGACTTTTCGAACTAGAGCAAAGAAATGATTCCAGAACCCGCGGATCCGCGGACACATCCACCAAATATGATGGATGGTACCTAAGTGACCACAACCCCTAAAACAGGGGGAAGCATCTGGATAAATCTTCGCTAGTCTTGTGGGGACATTGTACCACCCAGTGAGTAACTTGATGTTCACTTCCACTAAGCCTGTGTTCATAATACCTTTGTAGGAGCGTCTGAAGGGGCAGAACCAAACCTCCGAATCCAGATGGAGGTCCAGGTCAGACTCCCAGGCTCCGGCATAGGCAGGCTTCGTCTTGTTCAGTGCCAATGAGGCATAAATGAGTGAAATACCACCTTTCTGATCCATGAGTGAAGGAAATGCCTAATCTGGAAGAAGTGAAACCGCTCCCCATCGGGCATCTCGAGTTTGCTTATCTCCTAGGGAGATAGGGCCCGATGAGGTAAAGAAGTGCCCTATTCTTAATAAGCCTTTATTCAAACACCATTTAAAGGCTTGAATATTCATCCCCGGTTGGAAGTTTAGGTTATGGAACAGATGAGAAAGAGATTTTAAAGGTGAGATTAAGGAGGTTTGTTTGTGTAGGACGTTGGACAGGGACACTGAGTGAGAGAGGGTAGGGGCCAGTATTGGGGGTCTTAATTTTGGCGAGCACCACAGAAGGTAATCTATAGTGTGATTGGGAACCGCATGTCTCTCCATTGCAAGCCAGTCAGGCTTTGGACCCCTGGCGTATGCTATAGATAGCTGGGCTAGTTGCACCGCCTAATAATACCACCCTATATTTGGTAGGCCCAGCCCCCCCTGATTATTATGCCTGAAAAGGATATCTCTAGAAAGACGTGACCCCTCTTACCCCAGCCGAAAGCCAATATTTTAGATTGAAATTTATCAATGTCCTTTTTGGGAACGGGAATTGGCAGGGACTGGAACAGGTAAAGAATCCGTGGCATCAGGGTCATCTTTACCGCGTTAATCCTGCCCAGCTAGGATAGATCACATCTAGCCCAGGTGTTGAGGTCATCCTCCAGTTTCCATAACATCGGAGGGTAGTTAGCTATTTAAAGTTTATCAATATCATCTGTGAGAGTAATCTCTAAGTATGGTATCGAAGTGGAGGCCCAGGTGAAGGGTAGATTGTGTTTTAGTTGATTTAGAAGAGGTGGAGGGATTGAAATGTCAAGCGCAAGTGACTTTTTGGTATTGATGGAGAGGCCCGAGACTTTGCTGAATTGTTGGAACGTTTTGAGGAGAACAGGAATGGAGACCAGGGGAGATGTTATGAATAATAACATATTATCCGCAAATAATGCGCATTTATGTTCTTGGGAACCACATGAGACCCCTTTGATGTCCGGATTTGATCTGATGGTAATGGCTAAGGATTCAATGGCGATTGCGAAGATCAGTGGTGAAAGGGGACAACCCTGTCTGGTGCCTTTTCTAATATTTATGCTTTCTGAGTAGTGACCCTTAAATCTGACCTGCGCATTGAGGGTAGAATAGAGTGAGCGAATGGTCCCCATAAAATGGGGGCCAAATCCCCATCTCTCTAGAATCTCAAACAGGTAAGGCCAAGCTACAGAGTCGAAGGCCTTCTCCAAGTCTATCGAGAGTAGCATCCCAGCTTGTGTAGGGCCTCCATCCCATTGGGATTTCAATAGGGAAATTATATCTATAGCTCTTCGCACCTGATCAGGACCCTGCCTGGTCTTTACTTATATACTGCGCTACGAGACCAGACAATCTGGTAGCCAAAATTTTTGCCATGATTTTGATATCATTGTTTATAAGCGAGATCGGGCGGTAGTTACTGACCTCACTGGAGTCCTTCCCTGGTTTTGAGATTACTGAGATAAAGGCTGCGTTGAGATCTCTGGCCAGGGGGGCTCCATCCCGTAGTGAATTAAAGAATCGAGTCAGGTAGGGGGCCAGCAGGGGGCTAAATTTTTTGTAATAACCGCTAGAGAAGCCATCAGGGCCCAGAGCTGAGCCTTCTTTAAGTGATTTGATAACGTCAATAACCTCTGCTTCAGAGAATGGCTCGTCTAGGAGCTCTCTATGGTTTTCAATAAGTTTAGGTATTGGGAGGTCTTTCAGGAAGGCATCTATGTTGTAAGGCGAGGAAGGGTAACTGTTTGTATATAGATTTTGGTAAAAGGTATGGAAAGTCTTCATGATGTGAATGGGGTTCTGGGTTAGATCCCCTGTCGCTGTTTGGATTTTTGGGATAGAGATGGTCCGTGTCTTAGGACACAATCTAGTCACCAGCTTGGTCCCTATTTTATTTGATTGATAATAGAACCTGGCTCCCGTCCAACAGAGATGTTTTTCAGCAGAAGTGGTCAGGGCAAGGTTCAGTTGGACGCGGGCCGAATCTAGTTTGGAGAGGGAATCCGACGTCGGGCTGCGTTTATGTGCCTTACTAGCTGCCAGGAAGATGTCCATGAGTTTTTGGGTATCAGCCTTTCTCTCCCGCTTCAGTTTAGAGGCTAATTGGATCAGATTCCCCCTCACCACCGATTTATGCGCAGCCCAAAGCGTTGAGGGTGAGACCGATCCCGTGTCATTAATTTGGAAATATTCTTTGATTGATGTCTCTAGCAGTGAGCAGTGTACTGGGTTGCTCAATAAAGATTCATTTAGTCTCCACTTGTAGGTCTGTCTAGCTCCCTGTTTACATTCCATTGTCAAGGACATTATAGAGTGATCTGATAGTGAGGTGTCCTTAATTCGGGATTCTATTGCAAGGGGGATCAAGATAGCTGGTAAAAAGATGTGATCTATCCTGGCATAGGTCTGATGTGGGGCCGAATAGTGGGTGTAATCTTTTGTTCGCGGATTGAGCTCACTCCAGATGTCTACCATCTCTGCCTAGGGGGCCTTCTGGCCACGGATCCTCGTGGAGAGGATTTATCCAGGACCGTATCAAAAGAGATGTTCGAGTCCCCATCCATAACCACCGTTCCCTGAAAGAGTGGGCTCAATTTAGAAAACATGTCCTCAAAGAATTTCCCTTGACCCTTGTTGGGGGTGTAATAAGAAAGGAAGGTGTATGTCTCTCCGTCTATTGTGCCCGCGGTCATAAGGTATCAGCCATCTGGATCTCTGACAACCTCAGACATTGAGTAGTTAATTCCTCTGGAGAAGCATATCGCCACCCCTCTAGTTTTGCACTCAGCATTAGCCAGGTAGAAGTGTGGGAACTTTTGGTGAAGAAAGGTCGGATTATATGAGGAGGGAAAGTGAGTCTCCTGAATGAAGATGATATTAGCTTTCAGGCTGTGGTATTGGTGGAATAGTTTCTGCCTTTTGATGGGGGAGTTTAACCCTTGGGCATTGTGAGAAAGGATTAGCATTTTACATGGTACCTTAGCGGGCTCTGTCATGGATCAAAGAGGTGGGGGCACTGTAAGGAAAATGGAAGCTTACCCCTGGTGAACAGGTTATCCGAATGGATAGTATGTTGGGAAGGTTTCTGCTGTCTCGAGCCTGAGAGTCGGTGCCGGGACCTCACCTGGATGATCAGGAATCCGAGGTGACCTGTTAAGTGGGAGAGAGAATGGGGGTGGAAGAGGAGGAATAGGACAGAGAAAGAAAAGCATGCTAAGTAAGTCTTGTACATATCGTTATATTGAATAATACTAGGGGAGAAGGTGTAGCCACGCTCATCCCCTGAGTCCAGGGGGGCGTGACTTTCCTCCGCCCTGGAAATGTTAGAACGTTTCCGAGAGGCTTGTAGCGTCCTCACGAAAAATGGTTGAAGCGTATGGCGGCCATTCTGATCCGCCCGCCCTAAAAAATACAATACTTTTTTATCTAGCCTCTAGCGGAACACAGGCCTTCTAGAACATAAACAATATAACCTGCGAAGTAAACCGTAAAAAATCAAAGAGGGGGGGAGGAGGGGGGAGAGGAGATAGTACTGTACATCAATGGTACTGAGAGTATTTATAGGGCTACCTAGGAGCCATACCTCACAGGGACCACCAAAACCCCCCCAGTCTCCTCCCTCCACTCCCCGTCAAACCATAAAATTGTCCCGGAAAATCTGTAAACAACTATAAAAGAATTGCGTAAACCGTGGCTAGGCCTAGGGGAAACTTTACATAGTGCCACTAAGTGTCAAAAAGGAGGGGGGAACCAAAATGAAAATAAAAAGGGGGGTAAGGCTCAGGTGGGATCTTCTGTGGATCCGACGGTTAAGATTCAGCGTGAGCTGGTCAAGTTGAGATCACAGTTGTCATCAGAAGGTCCGTTAAGGGGGTCGTCCGTCTTTGGACCTTTTGACTTGTTGTTTCTGCCAGACTGGCGAAATTGGGCTAGGAGGAGAAGGTCGCTTGACTGATGAGGATCCTTGTCCTGTGGACTTGGGTGTCATCTCCCTGGAAATGAGGCCTAGTTGAATCAAAAGTCATTCACCTTCAGCGAAGGAGGAAAAGCCATAGGGTTTATTTTGGAAAGAAAAGTTCAAGCGAAAGTGGAAGGCCCACCTGTAGGTAATTTCTTTTTGTGATAGTATTAGTAGCAGCAGTTTAAGGGACTGTGAGGGGGGAAAGGTCCACAAAAATTTGTATTTGATGCTCCCTAATAGTGAGCTTGGTGTTCATCCTTGCTGCTTTCATCACGTCTTCTTTCACCGAGTAATAGTGGGGCTTCACAATAATATCCCTGGCGAGCCCATCTTTCCTCAAAGGCTGAAGTGCTCTGTGTGCCCTGTCTAGCTCTAGTTTGTGATCAGGGATATCCGGGATAAGCTTCTTTAGGAGCATGTGAACCGTCGGCTGGATTTCCTTTATAGATTCAGGGAGGCCTCGGATCCTAAAATTGTAACGGCGAGACCTATTCTCGAGGTCATCGATTTTAAAAAAGGGCCACGTCAAGTTGGTCTTGTATGTCCTGGATTCTGGCAGTATTCTTATTGATTCTGGCCGCTGACTGGTCCGTTTTCTGCTCAATTTGTTCAATTCTCAGGCCTAGGTGTTTGAGGTCCGCCTGTATGGCAGTGGTGATTTGTGAAGCCGTCTGAGCAAGTCCTCTGGCTAGCATTGTAGAAAACGCCATTAATGCTGGGATATCTGTGGGGGGTGGATAAGGTGTATGTCCCTCTATCCCAGCATGATCAGGGATGCACAGCATGTCGTTTAGTGGGGTGAGGTGGTAATCCCCCATGGCTCTCCCTATCAGGGATTCAGTGGAGGCCGGTGAGACCGGGGGCATGTAGTGTGGATTCACACTGTCTCCTCTGTCTGGTCCGCGATGGAGTTTTCTGGTTCTTGAAGATGTCCCTGTGAGTGTGGGGTCACGGCCGCCATCTTGGACCGGCCTGACAGGAGGGACGTATCCTCTAATTGTTTAGAAAGGTTCCGTCTAGCATTATACCCATCCATCCGGGTGTTCCCGTGAGTCTCCCCGAGCGAACCGATGTGGAACCGGCCCGGTCCGAGGGCTCTGTCGGCTGTGGCAGGTCTCAGAGGATTGGGATGGTGCGGAGCTCAATTTGTTCAAGCGGCCATCTCAGGAGACTCCGCGCATGCGCTCTGCCAGAAGACCTTTTTAAGGCCAACTATGTCCCCTTTCTCAGCTCCTTACCGTCGATACTTCGAAATTTAGCTAAGTCGGAACTTTTATGGTTAGGACGTCTAGCTGCTTTTAAAATGGTAATACTACCTCAATTAATATACATGTTTAGATCACTTCCCATCCCGGTTCCCAATTCCTACTTTTCCAAACTTCAATCCTTACTTAACGGGTTTTTATGGAAAGGCAAAGAAGCAAGATGAGCCTTTAAAAACTCAGTAATGTCCAGAAAGGTGGGGGGAGTGGGAAATATAGTGATTAAAGATTACTATCTCGCATCAATTCTAGCGCAACTGAGATCATGGTTCCCCGAAACACTTAATCCTAGATGGCAGGAATTAGAGGAGAACCAAATCCCCAACAAGAATCTTTATGAATATTTAATGATGAGTCCACTCAACTCTACCTGCACCCATTCTCTAGCTTCTTTCAATGAAAGCATCACTCCGAGCATGGAAAACACTAGTAGAAAAACAAACATTTAACTCCCACGTCTCCTCACTACAGATTCCTATCACTAGTCTCTCTGGAATCATAGCAGACCTTCACATAAATCACTGGGCAGAACAAGGCATAGCAAACTTAGAAGATCTTATGATAGGCCCCACAATGAAAACATTTAGAGCACTACAAATTGAATATGACCTGGGGCAGGCTGAACATTATCGGTACCTCCAGATTAGTCATTTCCTGAGAACTAACCCTCCTCTCTCCATACAACTCCCCTGGAGAATAAAACTATATTTCACCAAACATTCCACCAATATCAAAGGCATCTCTTTATTTTATAATGCCTTAAACGATAAAATTACATTTGCTAAACATTCCCATATTGAGGCTTGGGAACGAGAACTAAAAGAATACTTCACCCCGGAACAATGGCAAAAGGCACTTCAGATTACATATGCTTCCTCTAGGTGTATTAACCTATGGGAATTAACACAAAAGATACTAATGCGATGGTATCTAACACCTTATAGGATCTCTAAATTTGACTATAATGCCTCCCCAATGTGTTGGAGGAATTGTAACAATATAGGTACCCTATATCATATACTATGGAAATGTCCAAAAGTACATACAATTTGGGAAAAGGTATTTGACGTACTTGCACATATAATAAAACAACAGATCCACACAACTCTGGGTTTAGCTATTCTTTCTCTGGGTATAGACTTGCTTCCTTATGCCCCGTACACACGGTCGGACTTTGTTCGGACATTCCGGCAACAAAATCCTAGGATTTTTTCCGACGGATGTTGGCTCAAACTTGTTTTGCGTACACACGGTCACACAAAGTTGTCGGAAAATCCGATCATTCTAAACGCGGTGACGTAAAACACGTACGTCGGGACCATAAACAGGGCAGTGGCCAATAGCTTTCATCCCTTTATTTATTCTGAGCATGCATGGCACTTTGTCCGTCGGATTTGTGTACACACGATTGGAATTTCCGACAATGGATTTTGTTGTTGGAAAATTTTATATCCTGCTCTCAAACTTTGTGGGTCGGAAAATCCGATGGAAAATGTGTGATGGAGCCCACACACAGTCGGAATTTCCGACAACAAGGTCCTATCACACATTTTCCGTCGGAAAATCCGACCGTGTGTACGGGGCATAAGGCTACCAGGATGATAGTATCTCACGTTTTATTGAGTACCAGATTAGTGATTACTAGACATTGGAAAGATCAGGAATCCTCCAAAATAACAGAAATAATTCTAACCACTAACACACACATTACTTATGAAAAAATGTTTGCCTCATCCCAAGGTAAATTTCATGTATCACATAATCAGTGGAAACCATGGACTGACTGGTATAAATCAAGAAAACTATAAGTACTATTACAGATCTATGTACAATCACTCGATGGGCTTTATATTTATACGCTTTGCTTGACTCCATCCATTATTTGGTTTTATTTAATTTTATTTTCCTTTTTCATTAATATTTAATGCACAGCATAAATTGTTCCAAATAGCAGAATTCCTTGTAAAACTTGTACCGACCATCAATCCTTTTTGCAGGGTTGTTGAGTTTCCTTTTCCCAGGGCACAGCGTGAACCCAGTAGGGGTGTCGGAAGGAGGGGACTCACCCTATTTCTGTATAATAATAATAAATATAGGATTTGGAGGTGCCACAGGATATCTCAAAAAAATCTTGCATGTTTTACGGTACAAATGCTTATATGCTGCTGAGTAACATAAGTACTCAGTTGCTACTTCTGAAATGTTTGTAATAACCATTATTGTATTGTAGCATTTTTTTTCTCAGTATATTGTTTGTATTTTCCTTTTTGATGAAAATTAATAAAAACTATTGGAATAAAAATTACAACAGGCAGGCAGCTACAGTATTTACAATTAGTGTACTGTGTCCTCTGCACAGTGTGCACCTAAACCTACCTGCACATGATTATCCCATTTGCCTGAATTTGAATATAAAGGGGAGACTGGAGGCCTGATAATCAGATCATGATCTCCTACAGGCCAGGATGAATGCTACTGCTGCCAGGTTCTTTCTACACTAGAGCCCTTATTTTTGCATGATCGCCACCAAGCTTATCACATTGAATCTATCAACAAGTCCAACATTACCTCCAGCCTACACGATTTATACAACTGATAAGGTAAACTTTTTGTTATTTCACCTTCATTTCACACAGCACTCTCCACTTCCTACATACACACTTTCACATTTTGATTGGCTTTTCACTTATTTTTAGACTTTTTTTAGTTTACTTTTCATTTTTGTTTTCACACAGTAGGCACCCAGCAAGCACCATGTCATGTTACCACACCATGCACCACCTCATTCACACCATTCTCCACCACACAATGCACTCCTCTCCATTTAGGCTATCGCTGTTGCTGTGTTTTTTTTTTTTTCACACACACATCTTTTTCCCTCTTTTTCACCCATTCTATCTTTCTTATTTACCTATCTATTACAATAGTATAATAGACCTACCATACCACTGCATTGTTGGATCACACGATCATTTAATCTTATCGATTACATTTATGGAATGGAATTAACATTTACATAGTAAAAATCCTATCCAACGCCAGTCTCCACATAGACAAATTGGAAACACTCAGTACATTACCAAGTTAATTATCAAACTTCCTCTAATTAATACATGGCTATTCTTGGGTTTCTGTTGCAGGTGTGGGCTCCTCCCCCTCATCTCCCCTCCCCCCCCCCCTCCCGGGGGGCGCGCTAAGTGTGGCTCCTTGTAAGCCCCTTGAGGCTGGCTCTCCTGGGAGAGTGAGGGTGGCCCCCCGAGCCCTCCGGTGTTTCCATTGGCCCTCAGCACATATCCTGGACTAGAGAACACCCATTCCACCATTTAGCGGTAAAGACTCATTATCTTGGTTTAATCCAAGTGATGCACAATAATATATATATTTATCTATTTGAATTTAATTTATGTAATTCTTTTTTAGATACAACTGTCCCCCTGAAGAGACCATATACAGGTCGAAACGCGTCGGGGCTTGCTATTTATGTAACATTATGTAACCTAATTATGTGTATTAATATGTGTTTGTTACTGCACTGGGGAATAAGATGTGTGTTACTGTACCAGATGATTCTCTATACTGTACTTCAAACCATGATATTGGATAAAACTTTTTATACATCTATTAAGAACTTCCTTTCATTATGTGCATTGCTGTTTTAAAGCCCCATGGGGAAAATTATTTTTCTTTAATACCTACCTGAAGAAAATTGGTGGTGTTCTTCTGATCCTATAAGTACCGCAAGCAGCTGTAGTACTTACAAGTTAGTGTAGTGTGTCCTCTGCACAGTGTGCACCTAAAGCTACCTGAACAAAATTGGTGGTGTTCTTCTGATCCTATTAGTACCGCAGGCAGCTGCAGTGTTTACAAGTTAGTTTAGTGCGTCCTCTGCACAGTGTGCACCTAAAGCTACCTGAAGACAATTGCTTTTGTACTGCTCCTACTAATACCACAGGCAGGCCGCTACAGTATTTACAGTTAGTATACTGTGTCCTCTGCACAATGTTCACCTAAAGATACCTGAATAAAATTGGTGGTGTTCTGATGATCCAATTAGTACCGCAGGCAGCTGCAGTATTTACAAGTTAGTGTAGTGCATCTTCTGCACAGTGTGCACCTAAAGCTACCTGAAGACAATTGCTGTTGTTCTGCTCCTATTAATACCACAGGCAGGCAGCTACAGTATTTACAGTTAGTGCACTGTGTCCTCTGCACAGTGTGCACCTAAACCTACCTGAAGACAATTGGTGGTGTTCTTCTGATCACATTAGTACCGTAGGCAGCTGCAGTATTTACAAGTTAGTGTAGGGCATCCTCTGCACAGTGTGCACCTAAAGCTACCTGAACAAACTTGGTGTTGTTCTTCTGATCCTATTAGTACCGCAGGCAGCTGTAGTATTTACATGTTGGTGTAATGCGTACTTTGCACAGTGTGCACCTAAAGCCACCTGAAGAAAATTGGGGTTGTTCTTCTGATCCAATTAGTACGACAGGCAACTGTAGTATTTACAAGTTAGTGTAGTGCGTCCTCTGCACAGTGTGCACCTAAAGCTACCTGAAGACATTTGCTGTTGTTCTGCTCTTATTAATACCACAGGCAGGCAGCTACATCAAATACAGTTAGTTTACTGTGTCCTCGGCAAAGTGTGCACATAAAGCTACACCTGAATAAAATTGGTGGTGTTCTTCTGATCCTATTAGTACCGCAGGCAGCTGCAGTATTTACAAGTTAGTGTAGTGCGTCCTCTGCACAGTGTGCACCTAAAGCTACCTGAAGACAATTGCTTTTGTACTGCTCCTATTAATACCACAGGCAGGCAGCTACAGTATTTACAGTTAGTGTACTGTGTCCTCTGCACAGTGTTCACCTAAAGCTACCTGAATTAAATTGGTGGTGTTCTTCTGATCCTAATAGTACCGCAGGCAACTGCAGTATTTAAAAGTTAGTGTAGTGTGTCCTCTGCACAGTGTGCACCTAAAGCTACCTGAAGACAATTGCTGTTATTCTGCTACTATTAATACCACAGGCAGGCAGCTACAGTATTTACAGTTAGTGTACTGTGTCCTCTGCACAGTGTGCACTTAAAGCTACCTGAAGAAAATTGGTGGTGTTCTTCTGATCCCATTAGTACCACAGGCAACTGTAGTATTTACAAGATAGTGTAGTGCGTCCTCTGCACAGTGTGCACCTAAAGCTACCTGAAGACATTTGCTGTTGTTCTGCTCCTATTAATACCACAGGCAGGCAGCTACATCAAATACAGTTAGTTTACTGTGTCCTCGGCACAGTGTGCACATAAAGCTACACCTGAATAAAATTGGTGGTGTTCTTCTGATCCTATTAGTACCGCAGGCAGCTGCAGTATTTACAAGTTAGTGTAGTGCATCCTCTGCACAGTGTGCACCTAAAGCTACCTGAAGACTAGAATGTTCGACTCGAACATTTGGGGTGTTCGCGGCAAATTCGAATCCCGCGGAACACCCTTTAAAAGTCTATGGGAGAAATCAAAAGTGCTAATTTTAAAGGCTTATATGCAAGTTATTGTCATAAAAAGTGTTTGTTGACCCGGGTCCTGCCCCAGGGGACATGGATCAATGCAAAAAAAAGTTTTAAAAAGGGCCGTTTTTTCAGGAGCAGTGATTTTAATAAGGCTTAAAGTCAAACAATAAAAGTGTAATATCCCTTTAAATTTCGTCGCTGGGGGGTGTCTATAGTATGCCATGTTTCCCGTGTTTAGAACAGTCTGACAGCAAAATGACATTTCGAAGGAAAAAACCCATTTAAAACTACTCGCGGCTATTGCATTGCCAACAATACACATAGAAGTTCATTGATAAAAACAGCATGGGAATTCCCCAAAGGGGAACCCCGAACCAAAATTAAAAAAAAAAAAATGATGTGGAGGGTCCCCCTAAATTCCATACCAGGCCCTTCAGGTCTGGTATGGATATTAAGGGGAACCCCGGCCAAAATTTTAAAAAAAAAATGACGTGGGGTTCCCCCTAAATTCCATACCAGACCCTTCAGGTCTGGTATGGATTTTAAGGGGAACCCCGCGCCGAAAAAAAAAAACGGCATGGAGTCCCCCCAAAAATCCATACCAGACCTTTATCCGAGCACGCACCATGGCAGGCCGCAGGAAAAGAGGGGGGATGAGAGTGAGGCCCCCCCTCCTGAACCGTACCAGGCCACATGCCCTCAACATTGGGAGGGTGCTTTGGGGTAGCCCCCAAAACACCTTGTCCCCATGTTGATGAGGACAAGGGCCTCATCCCCACAACCCTGGCCGGTGGTTGTGGGGGTCTGCGGACGGGGGGCTTATCGGAATCTGGAAGCCCCCTTTAACAAGGGGACCCCCAGATCCCGGCCCACCCCTGTGTGAAATGGTAAGGGGGTACTTACCCCTACCATTTCACTAAAAAACTGTCAAAAATGTTAAAAATGACAAGAGACAGTTTTTGACAATTCCTTTATTTAAATGCTTCTTCTTTCTTCTATCTTCCTTCATCTTCTTCTTCTGGTTCTTCTGGCTCTTCTGGTTCTTCCTCCGGCGTTCTCGTCCAGCATCTCCTCTGCGGCATCTTCTATCTTCTTCTCCTCGGGCCGCTCCGCACCCATGGCATGGGGGGAGGCTCCCGCTCTTCTCTTCATCCTCTTCTTCTCTTCTTCTCTTCTTCTTTTCTTCTTCTCTTCTTCTCTTCTCTTCTTCATTTTCTTCTCCGGGCCGCTTCGCACCCATGCTGGCATGGAGAGAGGCTCCTGCTGTGTGACAGCGTCTCCTCGTCCGACGGTTCTTAAATAATGGTGGGCGGGGCCACCCGGTGACCCCGCCCCCTCTGACGCACGGTGACTTGACGGGACTTCCCTGTGACGTCATGGGGAATGCCACAGGGAAGTCCCGTCATGTCCTGTGCATCAGAGGGGGCGGGGTCACCGGGTGGCCCCGCCACCCGTTATTTAAGAACCGTCAGACGAGGAGATGCCGTCACACAGCGGGAGCCTACCTCCATGCCAGCATGGATGCGGAGCGGCCCGGAGAAGAAAATAAAGAAGAGAAGAAGAGAAGAAGGAAGAAGAGAAGAAGATGAAGAAGAAGATGAAGAGAAGAGCGGGAGCCTCCCCCCATGCCATGGGTGCGGAGCGGCCCGAGGAGAAGAAGATAGAAGATGCCGCGGAGGAGATGCTGGACGAGAACGCCGGAGGAAGAACCAGAAGAGCCAGAAAAAAACAGAAGATGAAGATGAAGGAAGATAGAAGAAAGAAGAAGCATTTAAATAAAGGAATTGTCAAGAACTGTCTCTTGTCATTTTTAACATTTTTGACAGTTTTTTAGTGAAATGGTAGGGGTAAGTACCCCCTTACCATTTCACACAGGGGGGGGGCAGGATCTGGGGGTGCCCTTGTTAAAGGGGGCTTCCAGATTCCGATAAGCCCCCCGCCCGCAGACCCCCACAACCACCGGCCAGGGTTGTGGGGATGAGGCCCTTGTCCTCATCAACATGGGGACAAGGTGTTTTGGGGGGCTACCCCAAAGCACCCTCCCAATGTTGAGGGCATGTGGCCTGGTACGGTTCAGGAGGGGGGGCCGCACTCTCGTCCCCCTCTTTTCCTGCGGCCTGCCAGGTTGCGTGCTCAGATAAGGGTCTGGTATATATTTTTGGTGGGACCCAGCGCCGTTTTTTTTTTTTTATTTGGCGCGGGGTTCCCCTTAAAATCCATACCAGACCTGAAGGTTCTGGTATGGAATTTAGGGGAAACCCCACCTCATTTTTTTTTTAAATTTTGGCCGGGGTTCCCCTTAATATCCATACCAGACCTGAAGGGCCTGGTATGGAATTTAGGGGGACCCTCCACATCATTTTTTTTTTTAATTTTGGTTCGGGGTTCCCCTGTGGGGAATTCCCATGCCGTTTTTATCAATGAACTTCTATGTGTATTGTCGGCAATGCAATAGCCCCTAGTAGTTTTAAATGGGTTTTTTCCTTTGAAATGTCATTTTGCTGTCAGACTGTTCTAAACACGGGAAACATGCGCCCCTTTACAGGCATACTATAGACACCCCCCAGCTACGAAATTTAAAGGGATATTACACTTTTATTGTTTGACTTTAAGCATTATTAAAATCACTGCTCCTGAAAAAACTGCCGTTTTTAAAACTTTTTTTGCATTGATCCATGTCCCCTGGGGCAGGACCCAGGTCCCCAAACACTTTTTATGACAATAACTTGCATATAAGTGAAAAACATAGGCACTCACATGAGTGTAGACGGGTAGGCCGCACACCCCATAAAGTGCAAAAAATTATACTAGAACCCCCTAACGGGGCTTTAAAGCAGCCAATGAAATACAGTATTGATAGTTGAAAAAATTCAATTTTATTAGTACAAAAAATATATAGGTAGCGTATTAAAAAATCACAAAAGATAGATACTGACTATTCGAGTCAAGACATGATCTAAATGTGACATACCATTACATAAAACAAAGCATACAATTAAGCCAAGTACTAGGCAAAATGCATTGAATGGCGACCAAGATTATCTTAAATGTTATATACTTGAAAGGGTAGCAACAGACATTGCCTGTAATACGATACATGTATGTGGAACAACGGAAGTTGTATACGTGAATCCTGACGCGTTTCGACCCTTCCCGGGTCCTCTTCAGAGGATGGTTGTCCACTGTGAAAAGGTCAACATGTGTCAAACATAGCATCAAATCCAACAATACCAAACCTATGTATATGCACCATCTACTAAAGTTGCCTAGATCATATAGTTACCTAATACAGGAGTTATAGCGTTTCCGCGTGCAGTTTAAACATTGTAGGTTATTGTATTTTAGGTGGTGCAGTTTCTCTTTAGCTCCCCCGTCTCCCCCGTGTCGGACAAGCCCCTAGGAGAGCGGGCAGTGGGCCAAGTGTGTCTTGCGAGGGATCACATCTATCAGCCCCCCATATATGGGAGGGGGAAGAAGAGGAGGGGAGGGCAACGAACAACCCGAAATGCACCTGAGTGGGTATACGTTAATGCTGGAAGTAGAAAAATATTGAATGTTAAATACTGAGAGAGCGGGGGGTCACTTGGTTAATCTACACAGATTGGGAAATTTCCCAGCTATAAAAATGTATAGAGATATTGGATACCGAGTACATGGGTGTGCAGAGGGCATTGCTAAGGAGATGAGAGGAAGGGGAGGAAAAGATGTGAGGAAGAAGATAGGGAAGAGGGAAAGACAGAAAGAGGGAACGAAGGAATAAAAGGGAAGGTGAGAAGAAGTGAAGGAAAAGAAATAACCCAAAGCAGTGTATGTGAAGATAGAGCAAGTGAAAAATAGTAAATGCCCTGCTGCTGATCAATCCCCATGTACCATAGAAAGTATATGCAGAGAACAATAAGGTAAGGGTGCCGACACACCACCAATGAGTGGGCAAAGTGAAATGAGGGGGGGATGAGGGAAGGAAAGAATACCAAACAGAATGGATTGGAGTGATGGACGAAATAGAAAAGGGAAAGGGAGAAAAAGGAGGAGAAACAAGGGGCGGGGAAGGGTGGGAGAGGAAAGATGACAAAGGGAAAACCGACGGAGGGAACAGGAAAATGGGAATGGGGGGGGGTAAGGAGGAGAAAAAAGGAAAGGGGGGAAAGACGGGAAAGGATGGGAAAGTGCTGCGGGAGGGAAGGAAAGAAAGGAAAGGGGGAAAAAAGGAGGGGGAGGGGGGAGAAACAAAAAAGAGAGGAAAGGGAAAGGGAAGAAAAAAAAAAAAGAAAAGTGAATAATGGGATAGGGGGTGATGGGGGGGAGGGTGCACAGGGAAGGTGAAAAGTGTGGATGGAGTGATGAGCGGGGTGTGAGACAGAGAGGGGCAGGGGGGGAAAAGATGGGAAAGTGAAGGGAGAAGGGGAAGTGCGAGTGAGGTGAAAGACGGGGTGTGGGACATGGAGGGACAGGGGGGAAAAAAGGGGAACGTGGGGGGGTTTCCAAGTGAAAAAAACCAATGTAAAGCAAACGTGCACAAAACAATCATCAAGTGAGGGTGACAAACAGTGTGAAAATACAGGGGAGGTGTCGGAACTAATTACCTAATTCAGCTGAACTGAGTAGAAGAATTGAAATATTCTGGATAATGAGAAATTAAGGTGTAAATGGATCTGACAAGGTCAGCAACGGTTTAAAAAGACCAAGTCATTAGAGAGATGTCACATTTGTTTATATGTGCTTTCCAGTGTGAGCTGTCAGTCTGTGTGGCCTGTCTCCAGTTGGAAAAGGATCCAATGAATGTCCCCTGGCGGTTCCCATATTTATGGGGAGTGCCGATTGGCTAACTCCCTTCAGGTGTCCGTGTGCCCTGCGTCCCTCCTCCTCCCCCTCCATCGGGGGAAGCGAGCAGCACCGCTGTGCGCCCTGGTTTGGTCCCCCCGGCGTTCCGGGAAGGAAGACACCTTCGGGCGTCCCCGTCGCTTCCGCCGCAACTGCGCAGGCGCCGCTACGTCACGCGCACGCGCCCTAGGGCGCGCGCGCGTGAGTGCGGTGTCCGGAAGGGATCCGGGACGCCACTGGCAGGGAGAGGGGCGTCCCACCCAGGTGAAGCCATCTAGTGGGCACTTTGGGAGACGCGGGGCCCAAGCATCTCCTCTCTCACCCTGCCAGGAAGACACAAAAAGGTGCACCCCCGCCCCCAGAGGAGAAAACCAGGCACTGGGGGAGACAGTGGGGGACACAGAGCCATACTGCCCAGAGGTACTGTTATGTAAAAATGCTGGTAATAATGGTGAGAAATGGCTCAAACCATTTACATGAACTGTTCGATGGTGCTAAACATATGGTCTGTATGCCGTGGACTGATTGCTTG